>NW_027286070.1:19259560-19356102 GCF_022747635.1 Hetaerina americana | reverse complement strand
CCGTCAGTCACACGTATAATAATAAAGGCAAAATAATCACGCACTCTCTAGCTTTGATGTACTAAGCAGCAGTGATCCTTGCTAGTCGCATACACTCCCACTCTATCAGGGCTTACGAGAGGTTTCCCTCTGCGTCAGGGGAATTATTGTTTCATGTTAGTGTTTTAAATTATTCTTCGAGGGATGCCTCTCTTACCAGCGAAGAATTCAAGCGAATTCTGCCTCAATATCTTAGATAGGAAACATGATATTATAAAGAAAAGCATGATGATTTTATTGTGCACTAGAACTGCTGCTCTTGTTAAAGAGAAATTAATAGTGAATTTTACTAATTTCCCACTATAACTTAGACATGAAAATGGCATCGTATAAGTTCATAGGGTTAGGTAATTGCATAAAACTAAAAATAATTTTTTTTATTACAAAAGCTTCAGTGACGAGAAAACTGAGTAATAATTCAAGATTCACTTATAAAATATTTCATTTTTTTTACAAATAAGCGCTATTCGTAGATACGCTGTCTCGTATGCATATACGCCAACCAATCTAACCTGTAATTTGAAAACGTAATTGTATCTTTCACATAAACATGTATAGTTTACTAATTATGCCTGTGAAATGAATGTCATAATGCACCATTCCTATTTTTCCGTTTGACTTGTGATGAATCACACGATTATCAAACGGCGAACTCACATATTGTATTTTAAATGCAACGGAATCGTAATATGCTTCAGACACAGCATCCTTCGGTATTATTTTGCAGTCACCATCTATGGTGAAGCACATATTTTTAAAACACTACTGTCGCTTAGGTTCCTTCAACCATGGGTTCCCGAATATTTTAAGTATATTCAAATTACAGGCCAGAGTTGCCGAGGAAGCAGCTGGCGTATGACGTCTTAAAATGATCAATAGGAAGATCTTTCCATCGAAAAAAATATCGGCCATCCCTTGCACAGAAAGGACAAATGAAACCTACCAAAATCCACGTTTAGCCATCTAGAGTGAAATTACCGCAAAAAAGGCACAATAAGGTAGTCGTAATCCTATAATAAAAACAAGCTGTGATTAAAAATATAGCTGCACGACTTGTGGCGTCCATTTTAGAAATATGGTTCTGGGTTTCTTGTACTGTCTCATGTGGAAAGACTACAACATTTTTTCCCAAGGGCTAGAGGTACCACGTGTTGTGACGAATTTGAGTCCAGGTATATTTATATATACTTATCTATTTAAAATGTATATTAGTAGTCTCCTACCTCTACATGTGCTATGTAAAATGGGTTGCACTCCTCTTTAGCCTGGTCAGATTTTCACTAATTACAACATTTCATATTAAAAACCACAGGTTTCACGATAAAATTTGGGAAAAAAATATCCAGTTCGGCTTCGGTGAATTTTTGCTGTTTTGTTTCTCGCTTGAGCTATGTTGATCAATGAATTGAGGAAAAATTAACAATGTTTTGTAATTATTCGGGTGGGTTTTATTTTATCATTAAGTTATTAGTCTTCTATAGTATTTTGTTAATTTAGCCATGATATCTAATTAGTCAAGTTTTGGAATATTACATCGGAGGATAAAACATGAAATTATAACAAGGATATTTAAAAACACCCAAGCCGTAGGCGGAGGAATAACCTACACAGGTGGATATCGAACCCGTGAGCTCTATTTTAATATTTAAAACCACCATTCTCTTTAAAATCGGACTTAGGACCAAAATATTTTTCACGCCTGCAAAGCTTACCATAAACTATATAAAAACAGGTCTTAAGTGAAGGAAAAATTAATTACTGTCATTAAACTACTGCTACATTGGCTTATAAACTAATTTTTGAAAGTAAAGTGAGTACAATATCACTTGTATTAGTTTGAGTCACGTTTTCAGAAATGTTTTTTTGAATGATCCCATTTTAATTTCATATTTTGAATTTCAACCCATTTTAAAATTATAAATTATCGACTTTTCGTCCCTTTAATGTCCACACCGTTTTTTTTACGTGTTCACTACCTGGCTCATTAATATCACATAGAATGTTTTTGCCCTCATCTCGTTTGATAATTGAATGCAACTTTAAAAACGGCACAAAAAAAGAGGTTTTTGTGCAGCGCTCACTTCAGCTACTCGAAGATGTAGACACTAAGAAAGCCCTAGCGGACCGTTTTTAGTAGTGAGTTCGGCATTACTAATTTTGTCAATAATTAATTTTGGCGAAAATTTGCCAAGGTGTGAAAAAATAAATTGAATTTTCTTTGATTCCCATATAGTTTTTACGTGATATTCAAACATTGCTTCGATGAACTACCGTATATCATCGAGTTTTTAGTGTGTTCGCTATGTCATCTCAGCGAAAACAATAGATATAGCTAAAAGTCTAGTCAGTCAATGAAATAATTGTTTTCTTTAGCTAAAAAGAAAATCAGTGAGACAAGCGAAAAACTAATGTACGATAAATCTTACATTACTCATTGTTACTTTTAGTGAATTTGAAGCTATTTGTGGAACAAAATGATTGTTTAACATATATATATTTGCTTATATAAATATATATTTACTTATATAAATAAAAATGTTTTTATAACTGTTATTTTTTCAAGTATCTGAATCGTTCCATGCTCATTGCACATTTCTAGGGTAATTATTTATTCTTGCTCTTATCTCTGCATTGCTCTCGAGCACAAAATTGTAGTAATTATATTTGGCGTTGATACCTGTATTTTGATTTACAATGTAGCCATCCTATATGCTAATACATATATACAAGCATTATATCTGACTGAAGCAGCAATATTATGAGAAAAGTACCCTGAAGAAAAAGAGATCAAGTTATACTTTGTATTTCGAGATAACGGAATTCCTCTTCTTCGCACGGACGGAGAATGTGGGCCCGCGCCAAGGGTTCTAAAGCCTGCACGAATGCAGCGGTCGGTACAAATTTTCCACCCTCCCCTACTCCCGGCCTGCCTTTGTCCCGACACCAGTTGAGTCATCTGCACGTACTGACCTGAGAAGGTCAGGAGAGAGGGCGATGAACGATGATCAACGGCATGCGCTGTGCATAGAAATCACAGTACTACGGTAGGGCGCCATAGAACCCTGACTAGACTTGAGCCAAGAATGCAATTCGGTTCTATCTTTATGCATGAGTAATTCGCCATTGCCTTTCGATTTCACTGTGGGCTCTGAGCATTGTTTGGATTCAACCTAGATCTCTTGAAGGGACCCGATTGGGAAATTCTGTGACCTCGTAGACATACATGTAAACCCCAGCCAAAACTACTCATCTGTGGAAGTTTCCAGAATCGACAGCCATGCTTCTTTCGTGGAAACATGGAGTAGAGGAACAAATACGACCTTTAATTCAGTATTGATCCTGGTACGCCTTTGAAGACAAATCCAAGGCTTTTTGCACTAAGAGAAGTGATTATGAGGGGACATTCTGAGAAAATGAGCTGGCGAGGTGTCGAAGAATAGGAGGGAGAAGGATACAGAGTTGGTGGAGGTACTAGGAAGTGAAACCGCTTGGCACTAAGCTGGTTTATAACCACTTCCATTTAATTTTCGTATCCTGCATTCTCACCCTTGCCATTTAACTGACGATGTTTAGCATTCATAATCCAAATTAGTTCATAAAACATTATCGGGAAAGACCCGTTTACTAACATAGTAAACTCCAACAGGCCATTCATTCATTTTAGTGACTTGAGCTCTTCCTTGCAAATTAGCCCTAGTGTACTCGTTCTAAGGACTTTCACAATGCCTGTATCTTTGCTGCCTAGCTTTCTTATAAATCAATAGCATTATTTTAAGAAATTCTACATCTGTGATAAGAATAAAGAAAACCGAAAGAAAATCCCCTGAAGTTTCCCGTGAATCCTACCACTGAATCCTCACTTTACTCTCTAATTTATCTGCATTGAACGCGTTTAATTCATCAGTCCTAATACTACAGTCCCATTCTATTGATTTCAACCCCGTATTCGCCGTCAGATATGCCCAGCAAACTATGGTTTTCGCCATATTTAACACACAATTACCTTAAATTGTGATACGCTAACTTTATTGCCACAAAATACCGATATTTATGGCTAACCTTTTAGGGGACGTCTAAAATAAAAGTGTGAATATATTCATCGTAGTTTAATATTCTTTAGATGTTGTAATCTCATAAAAAATGTAGTTTATATTTTTCATGATTTTGCAAACTAGGAATCCTAATAATAACCATAAGAACATTTGTTTTTTATGCAAGTATTCATCAGTATTCTTTCTTTTTTTATAATTTAAGTTGAAATGACAAAATCCATGCCTTCATTAATTTTTCGTTTTTTTTAAATACTTCTTTGTCCTTGTTCAATTAACGACGTTTTTTCCTTCCCCGCAACTCATTGTGTTCATTCAGATTAAAGAAAGTTTTAACGCTTTGTTGTCGTTCATAGTATCACTAAACTAAATTTAAATACGAATAGTGCAAAGATATTTCGGTTTGCAACAGATATTACCACTCATATTGGTGAGGGAGTTTTCTGTAACTAGGGAAAAGTAAAAAATTTAGATGAAACAAATTGAATCCGCTATTTTAATATGAAAAATATGAATATTATGTTCAAATTTGAATTATATTTGACGTGAATAACGTCGACAGCAGTTGTAATGATTTTTCCTTCCGATTTTTTTTGATGTAGCCGATTTAGTTTATTGCAATACATCATGACATTTAGGTAAAACTATTGGTTTTTTTTTGAGAATTCTAGAGAGTTGTTTTCCAGTATGACCTTTGGTTCTGTGTAAAAATATCTCTAGCTATATTTAATAGTGAAACTGTTTATCCGTTGGTAATAGTCTTGGAGAAGAGGTTGACTTTAAAACCAGGTCTCTCATAAGTTCCTCATTAATCCATAATGTACGCATTTGTCGATTATACGTCGACGCCAAATAGTGCACAACTCATATTTTGAGCGTCTGTTTAAATCATAACTTTTGCGGGAAATACTACGGGAAAACAGGAGTGTTTCTCGACTACTCCCTTGAGGTTTTTGGAATTCTCGTAGCATTCCGGAGCTTATAGTCAACGTTAAATGGAAATACCTCAAGGGCACAGGCGGAACGCCTATGCAAACAAGGCTCTAAGCTCCGTAATGTTAGGAAGACGGAAGGTTGAGGGTGGTAGGGTTTAAAAGAATTCCATTGTTATTCTTCAAAGAATTGTTAGCATTCCCTTGTATGGCAGAAATGTAATACGAACAAATTACGATGAATTCGCTTTTTCCACTAAGTAGCAGTGAAGGTGAAATCTTTTAAGCTGTATTTTTTCCACGAACGATAAGGGATTAGAATAACTTTGTCCGACCCCGTTAGGAGTAAAAATATTCGGGTCAAAATAAGTCTAGTATGTAATCACTCCCTGCCACACACCCTGGCGGTAGATTGCAAAACAATACAAATAGAAAACGTTTTTAGAGGATATTGCGCAGAGAAAGAAAGGTTGTGAGAGTTGAATTGGTTTATGGTTGGTCAGTCGCCATGTGGAATAAAATCCGCTCCCGCCGCATGACGTTCGATATATCGTATTGGAGTCAAAGCTAAATTTAATGTCCATCTATCGATCTATCGTCGACACATCGTGGGTGACAAAGATGTTAATATCGATATTGATGTTGAACTCAATATTTATTTCGACATCTCTATCTATATCAAATTCGATATTGATACGGTTTTTGGCGTCGACATTTGCAAATATTGTTACGAAACATTTCATAGACGCGAGAAAGAAACAAATGGCCATAATGTTTTTTAGGTCTACGATATATTTTCTATATATTTGCGGATTACGTCTAAGGGTCGAGGGATTGCATGTGCGTGAGAAAAAAATTTGACGGTAAATGTTTGATAGCCTTTTTAAAGGTTAAATAAATCTTACAAAGACATGGTGTATAATAGGTTTTAAAGAGCACTTCTCCTCGTTCGGTCTCAATTCTCTGGAATGAACGCGGGATGAGTTTCAACACACTATTTGAAGTTGTTCCGTGGTTGAGTTTCTCCTCTATGATGTGTTTTACAGTTCGATGGAAGAAATTGAACCACAAATGCTGAATTGGAACCGTGTCGATGCAACAAAAGATGTCAACCTCGGCATTGATGTCGACATCAATATTGTCGAAATTTGCAACTCCATCATCGACATGGTCGCTGATATAATCGAAATTGATGTATTGACGAGGGTAGATGTCACTCCGAGGTCGTGCCACGAAATGTGACCCTACTTTTCACTCTCGTCTGCATCGAATGAATGTTGGTGGTTTTATTTTGGAGAAAGTTTAAACCAATCACTTTCACGGAAATGAAATATACTTGTGCCCGGAGAAAGTGCAATGTGACCATCAGTGTTTGCCTTCCGTTTCACTCTTACATTTCACTGCAATTTTCATTGGGTGCAGTGGCATTACCGCGCCTTAATAAATGTAACTTACTAATTCATCTGATCTGTTTCAATTGTTATAGTATACCTAAAGGTAATATTTTCATCAATCTCAACGATATTCTCCTGGCTTTTGGATATTTCCCTTCAACAAAGCATAATATGTTTGTGTAAATGATATCTTGAGAGCATAATACCTTCACTGGCTGGAAAAGAAGTATAAATTATTTTTACTCCTGCAAATCTTTGCCATTCCTTGTCATGTTGGGACTCGACTCCTTATAGACGCCAAATTCCTATTTAAAGGAAAAAAAAACCCGTTAATAAACCCTTTTTTTATCTTCACGTCCTTTTGTCAGAGGCAAATCTACCCCTTAACATCTCATTTTCTTTCCCTGCTCCCCATCGCATTTTCCTCTTCCCACGGTCCCATCTCCATTAGCTCCGGACCCAAATCCCTTTCCATTCATAGTTTGATTAGATCATGATTCTCGGCGTTGACGGTGAGTGCTCCATGGGGAGGAGGGTGGACGTTTAGTGAGCGACTATGGACCATGTTTAGCGTATTTATAGCCTTCTTATCAGCGTTGGTTGTGTTCACACCCTCTCCATTTTCGAGTGAGTTCCAAATGGAAAGGTCATTCTTATGGGATGGCCAGGGATGCGATTGTGTCCGCTGCGTAAATTGAGTCAGTCCATATTGATTGACGGAGATGCTGGAAACTCTTTTTAGGTTACATAATTCAGGTATAAACCAGATATAAATTGCGTGTATAAAGCAGTATAGCTGCCCATGGCTTATCCATAAACATACATGAGCGATCATTAGGTGTTCAGTCGAAGATTCTAGTGTCCTCTCCCAGTATTCGATGGAGCAAAGTTCTTATGTACTGCTCTAGGTATTGTGGTAATGCGGGTTAATTTTGCATTTCTCTAATAGGCACTACTGTAACATCCGTAATTACTTCTGGGAGGGCTTTTGAGCAACTCAAAACGAAATTTCGTCCAAAATTGAAACTTTCTTCGGCTTCTCGCAATTTCCATAGATTTAGTTAGAGTGCAAATGCTATGGTAGGAAGGCAAAAGACATAGCGGCGCCAACGAAGACACATGACTTGATATGTTTAGCGCAGAGGTTCAAAAATTGCTTGCATTCAAAAGAAACTGATTAAGCTTTAGCGCCAGTATCGGGTGTATCTTAAATGTTTCTAATTCCTCCATCTGCTGAAAAACTTAAAAACTATTGGTGCAGTCAACGCAGCATACTACTCTTCGTCGGTGCTGCCTGCGCGTTGAGAGTTGCAAAGGTCATATGAAATCGGTACCACAAAGACAACGGTTGGTACCTCTTCCATCATGTGCAATTTACATTTTTTTAACACCATGGTAATTTTCCCAGATGATACCATACCCTTAAAACCTCGTCAAGGAATTATTTCATTTGCTGCTGTTTGAAAAAAATGTACATATTTTAGTAACTATTAAAAATTCCGCTAGAGACTGGAAGATATGAAAAACGGAAATATTAATACATGTGCCTTACGCATCATGAACTCAAGTTAACTAAACAAATATACGATTTTTGTGATGAATTAGGTTTTATTCCAATCAGATTAATACCTTTTCAGAGTTTTTGTGCAATTAATTTTCACGAATAAACACCTTGGAAATATCTCTTAAATTCTGAGGAAAAACGAAAAAAAATAAAGAAGTATCTTTAATTTCGTATTGTTGAGTACCAAGTGACTGAAATATAATTTTGATTATGAAACTCGCACAAAAATCACTATTTTTGTGAGTTACATTGCCTAATATTGAATTTAACTGGTCGCATTTCGTTAAATACATCACCAGGATATGACTTCGTCCCAATGACACTGCCTAAATTTTTGTTGGAATCCCGAAACATGATTAAGGAAGACGTGGAAAGGAACACTTGACGATGGCATAGTGATGAGAAGCTGAATCAACCCGTGATGAATAATGAATCTTAAGAAGTGGCGAGAAAGAGCTAAGTTGAAATTATTAATATACAAGGTTTTCGGTATCTCACCCTCCAACTCCCGGCATTAAATAAAACTGTGGTGAATCCGAAAGACCTGATATGTCATTCTGACCCATAAGGTGAGATCCAAGAAATATCAACCCATCTGAGGAAGCGAAGTTTCTCCATTCAAACCGAACGTTGAACCCAACAGCCGAGATTTAATTTCAGACCGGGCATCGAATCCCCTCATTTCTATAAATAACTTAATATTTTTATCTTGGGATCCGTTATATTTTATAAGAGGAAAGTCTGAGTTTCGCAAAGAATGTATAAACCAAATAAAGTGGGTGAAATTTTATCAGAATAATTTTTATTTTTAATCATATCCCTCGCCATCTTCTTTTATAAGGTTGCCTTTTGAACGTTTTCAACGTTAAAGAAGATGAATCGTGTGGTCGGTGCCTCAAAAGTCCCTGCCGCCTACTCTGTGGAGCGAGGTCTCCCTTGGAAGACTTCTTCACTCACTCACAGCAATACATGAGAATATAGGAGGAGCAATGACTCTGGCTTCTCATTGCGAACTCTTTCCGTGCGGGGTAATACTTCGTCCAAAATGGACACATTCACGTCATCATTGTGAGTGGAGGATCGTGTATGTGGAGACGAAACTTGGATTGAAGATCACGTAGCACGAAACGTATTATGATAAAATATATTTCTTGGAATTGCTAAAACATTTTTATTGTACATTTTTTTAATTTGTCGGTGGTGATGAGATCTCCTAATTACTTTATCCAGGCTTACACCTCGTGTCATGTGGCCCAGGTTAACTCATAAAGTCTAGGTTAACATATATATAACTTTAACCTATAATATATATATATATATAAAATATATATGTATATGTAGAAATATGTATATATTTTTATATGTATATAAGTATGTGTATATATATATATATATATATATATAATATATAAAGGAAACACATGAGTTGAGCAGTTGAATGAATTGAACTCCCACAGAAAGTGCTTGAAAATAATACGCTAATGTCAAATTAATATTCACCCTTTTCAGGGGAAAATTATAGAGAAGTGAAGTTTTACTGGGTGCGGCAACATAACTTCCTTTTTTATAAAACAAAACCCCTATAAAAAGGAAGTTATGTTGCCGCACCCTGTATATACAAAAAAATACAGTATTGAGATAAAACTGCGGAGGTATAACTCTTAAAACTCATGTCAGCGATTTTCCAAAGATCGACTGACGTCGATCTCTCAATGTTTTATTCCTCTGATTGGTCGATTTACTGTTTGCCGAGCGAGAGGAGTGGGATATCTCGTTTCCAAATAGCATAGGAAATCCATCAATTATGAATTCTGTCAGTATAATCTGGTGGAAAGATTTTAATGGTTATTTTTTCTCTTGAATTAGTACAATGGGATTGGATGAACAGGGTTGATTGTTCACTTCAAGGGTTAAGGTTTAATCAAAAGTGACTGCTTTATTGTTGTACGATATCCCAGCCGCTAATCCTCACTTGTGCACCCTGCGTAGAGCACACTAAGGGTAGCATTTATTCTTTTAAAGGTAATCTAAAATCTGACTCGTAATTTAAAAGGGTAAATAAAATATTCTGATTCAATATTTTGGTGTTTTTCATAGCAATAAAGGGTGTTCCATTAAAGAGTAGGAAACTGCTAGTAGCGAGTAAATCCTCTCTTCTACCTTTCTCTTATTCCGCCTGTTCACAAAGTAAATGTTCAAAGGAAACTCAAAAACAAAACGAAAGGATGAGCAAAGAAATGCTTGCACTCAGGTCCATAAAATAATGAAAGGAAAAAGGATCATATTCAGCAAAAAGAAATTAAGCTTTAAATTACATTGAAATTTCTTACTCGACTACTACTACTGTATACACTTTTAAAGAGAATAAAAGGAAAATTAAACGAAAAAATTGCCCAGAACGAATTAGATTTTCTTGCAAGACAAGAAAGTGTAGGGGATATTGTAATATTACGCCAGATCCTTGAGGGAAGTATTGATACAAACAGGAAAAAAATTAAGATTTTATTTCCTTAGAGAAAGAATTTGAAGCAGGCAAATAAGAGCTGATATTCAAAAGAGCAAAGAAGAGAGATCTGAAAACACAGGATCTTAATCTTTAATGTTTACTTTAATGGGTATTTTAATACCAAAAAAGGAAAAGAAGTTTTCCGAAGCTCTTGTCTAGTGTGTTGGCGTACAGAGCGAGACTTGGCCCATGGGAAACCTTACAAATAGATACTACATTTCAAATACCTGAAATATATATTTTCTGGCAAATAAGAACAACATAATTGAATGTAAAAAGACTAATTATCAACTTCTTAAGGAAGTAAGTGAGAAAATATGTCATTAAAATGATTGGAATAAGGAAAAAAAAGCTGATTGGTTACAGAGTAAGGTATGATAAAATGTTAAAATCAATATTTTGCCCGAGAAAGTTTTGGTGAGAAACCCAGAGGTTGACTTAGAATATCTCATTACCAGAAATTGAATGATAAAATTGCATGTGAATTGTACGCTGCAATGAGAAGATTGGCAACGGGTAGAGAATATTGGCAAAAACGACAAAGCCTTTGTCTTTAGGCAACGATGATGATGTTTTACTTCTCTTGTCTCTCACCTTTCCAAATGACGGTAAGGACATCGGTCTGTCGTACACTGACCAACAGAACTATGTTCGCCCTCACGTTCAAGACTCGTCAATGTGTTTTCACCCTTTTGGGCACATTGAGTATATGGATCTAATGTCACCTCATCATAATTTGCACACCTTGCCTTGGTGTACTCATTCTAATGCTCCACTTGAGCGGGGAGAGAGCTACCCGACTCAGCAATGGAGACGAAGGGGGTGACCAACGAACTCCAGATATATTCTCTGCCTGATATCCTGAGAGACGTTTTTGCTCGGGGATGAGAATGACGGAAGAAATGGGTCCACGAATGGAATGGCTTGGAATCCAGTAGTAAGTTTTATTTCACCCTCCTTAATCCTTCCTGTCATCCGTCATACTTTCTCAGTGAGGGGGCATCCATAAATTGTCACTACGGATGGGTGAGCAGGTGGTAATTGTGTGAGGTTTCTTGGTGAGGGTGGTGGAATATATTTTGTAGGAATAAGGTCATCGTTATGCTCGAAAAATATATCAACATGAGAGTTAAATGTTGTGAAAAGAAAGTGGGGTGGGAGACACGTTGTGGATCGATATTTTATTCCCTTTTACCGAGTCCAGCTCTCCCTTCTTCACCAGTGAAATATCACATCCTTATAAAAAACCCAGACTCTCGGAAACCACTGTGTGATTATTGGAAGATGAAATCATATAAAAAAACTCTTTTGAAGAGTTACACGCATAACATTAACGTTAAGTTTATTGATTATACGATTTAGATCTGCAATTGGGTGTTATTGCCATCAAAAGATAGTCCATGATATATAATATCCGTGATACATGAAAATATTTATTGGCAGTTCTCCTGGACGAAAGATGCATTGAAATGAATGCAGCCCGGTAGCTAACTTCAGTTAATATAAAGTGGTGCCTAACCGTAGATTTCATATCTGAGTTAACGCTTATGTCGTGCGCTCAATTTCATAAGGTTCATAGGGTGGTTGGAATACTAGTGCATGTACGAGGCCTGTTTAAAAAGAATCACGACTTTTGTGTTTTTTCAAGTATTATTTCTTTATTCATGACTATCTATTTTGTCCCCTTTAAAGTAATCCCGATTAGATATGATACTCTTGCGCCAACGTTTTTTCCAATCCTCAAAGCACTTCAAAAAGTCATTTTTTGTGATCTTGTTCATCTCCTCCTTCGATGCAGTTTTTATCTCATCAATCGTAGCGTAGCGTCGTCCTTTCATGGGCCTCTTCAGTTTCTGGAACAAGAAGAAGTCAATAAGGGCCAGATCTGGGGAATAAGGTGGCTGCGGCATCATCAGTGTGTTGTTTTTGGCCAAAAATTCGCGCATAAGCAACGATGTGTGAGCAGGGGCGTTGCCATGGTGCAAAAGCCAATATTTGTTCTTCCACAAATCCGGGCGTTTGTGGCAGATTGCTTCGCGCAAAATGCGCATTACTTGCAGATAAATTCTTTATTTACCGTTCTACCTTGTGGCAAGAACTTATGACGCACTACGCGCCAGCAATCGAAGAAAGCTATAAGCCAAACTTTCACATTCGACCGAAGTTGGCGCGCTTTTTTCGGTCTTGGCTCGTGCTGCAGCTTCCATTGAGTTGGATGATTGAGCTTTAGTTTCCACGTCATATCCATAAACCCATGATTTTTCACCAGTTATGACCCTCTGGAGCAAATTTGTGTCGTCGCGGATAGAGTTATTAGCAATGTTAATGCGTTGCTCTTTTTGGTCGAAATTGAGGAATTTTGGTACGAATTTCACGGCGACCCGTGTCATGCCCAAGTCATTGGTAAAAATTGAATAACACGAGCCAATCGATATGTTTAGGACCTCAGCAACTTCTCTAACGGTGATTCTACGAGTGGTCAATACTATTTTCTTCATTTCATCAATGTTTTCGACTGCTGTTGACGTGCTCGGGCGTCCGGCACGCTTTTCGTCGTTCGCATATTCTCGGCCCTCTGAGAACATTTTGTGCCGCCAATAAACGTTGCTTCGGTCCAAGGTAGCTTCTTCATATGCCAAAGTTAACATTCGGAATGCGTCCGCGCACTTAATTTCGTTTTTCACACAAAACTTGATACAGATTCTTTGATCCATTTTTTGGAACAGGTAAAAATCAAAGACAAGCCAAAACACGTCCCACTAAAACAGCTGTCAAAAATTAACGGAAAATTCAAAATGGCCAAACTTTGCGGCATGAGGTAGAGACATAAGTACCATACATAACGCAATATTAAAAATCAAGTGTACCTTCGGATGGGGTCGATAATTGTGGTGGTATGATAACAAAAGCATTACAGAGCATTTCGATTTTCGATGGAATGTTGAGGGCTGAAGTTGAAAGGGAGGACGTTACGTACGCAAGAAAGGGCTTCAAAAAGGATAGGCAGTTTAAACGAAGGGAAGGGAGGTTAGAAATATCCAGAATTGAAGAACATTTTGTTGAAATATGGTGTGTCAGGTGTTGTTAGTGGAGA
Source organism: Hetaerina americana (assembly GCF_022747635.1). Taxonomy (NCBI): domain Eukaryota; kingdom Metazoa; phylum Arthropoda; class Insecta; order Odonata; family Calopterygidae; genus Hetaerina; species Hetaerina americana. The sequence goes on along the minus strand of NW_027286070.1, from coordinate 19,342,524 downwards.
GAAGGGACTGAAGGTGTATTAAGTCTATGTCCTTCGAATACCGTAGGTAAGGGGCTAAGAGCTAATTCTTGTGTAAGTCAAATCGTTTTATGCATCGAAAATCTATCCCAAGACGATAAATTACGGCCAATAATATGAATGTTTTATTTAAATATTATATTGGCTTGATGTATCTTCAATTTATCTTGTGTTAGTTAATAATCGGCTGAAAAAATCATAAGCACTTCATTAAAAAAGAATTGCGAAGCAATTTTAAAACTATTCATACGGGATTTTAAATTTTTTTTGGGAGTGAAAGAATGTTAGAGTGGTTCGTCGAAAGAAGGAATCAGCTTATTGGCTTTGCGTAATTTATACGTACTCCCATTGCGACACTTTCGACGGCATCTATTCCTACCCTCTCTCTGGCCGCCCCCAATTACGCTCCTGCAAGGAAAAGGATGTCATATTAAAGCAGGGAAGAGGAAAGGGATATTGTGCGCAATATAAATAGAGTGGCGATGATGAAAAAGTAGGATATTGAGCAGGCGTTGGATTTTTGCGACAGCTCGTCACTCCTTTGTTGCGGCAATATGATCGCTGAATTAGTTGCAGTGTATGTTAAGAACGATCTTTTTAAGTTAAGTTAACCAAAAATTTAAATTTTCTGACTTGAAACAGTTAAATTATCCCATCTGTGATTATCAAAATAAATAATGGTCTGAAGAGGAAAATTTGAATATACAGCGGACATACAAATTTAAGCGGAATTTTCGTGTTGAGGAAAGATAAATTTAACTTTTGGTTATTACTGTAGCCTATTCACTGATAGAAAACTTTCGTTCCAAGGAAAAAATTAACAGAATGACAAAATGACGTTAAAGTGTTGTTTAAATATTTTAAAGAAAAAGCTAAGCAATCGATGAAGTTCGCGGAGGTAAAACAGAAAAATTCTAAAATTTCTTGTCTTCGGCGTAAATTTACAAATTTACTTAACACTTTGAAATTAAATAATTGACTTTGTAACTCCACACACTCCAAACACAGCTTTATTTTAAAACCCGAGAAAAATTCTTCTCCTGATCTTTTTTTACACCTGCCTTCAGTACCTTATGTACATTTACTGATAATTCATTGGAAAATTCTATGGGATATATAGTAGGTAAGGGCCCGAAGAGAAATACGAGCAAGATGTTTTAACAAGTTTGCCAGAGAGAATAAAAAGGAGGGGAAAAAGGTGACACCTATTATATGCAACTTTATTTTTTTTAATTTTGAAAAAAAGGCATTCTGTGGTTCTATGAACAGTTGATCATTACATGTAGGACATATGTACTACGCAGTTAATCACTTTATACACACGTCCAGCCCATTCCGAGATATTTCCGCAAATATTATTAGGCACTTAATGCATTTGGTGAATTTTGTAAAATGTAAATCTTATTCAACCATGTACTTGTGTCAAATATTCCTTTGATCTCCATTCCATAAACTATTAGAAATATATTTGTCTTTTAAAATATTTTATGCGCGCAAAAATTCGAGTAAAAGTATTTTTTCCCTTTAAAGTATATCTACTTTAGTTAGTGAAATAACTAAACTGGAAGTTTTCCATCTTTTCGGCATCGGATAAGTCTTACTCCACCAAATGGGCTCTGAGAAACTCAAGGGTTATCGCAGGGAATCAACGAATGTCCATTCATCTTCGTGTCACAATTTGTATTTATACGAGCTCGAATTCACATGTTGACTATTGACTTAAAAGTTTGTTTTAGTTTATAAGAGTTTTAAAAATATCCTTGAAGTTTTTTCCTGATTTAGATACCTTTTGAGTTTTACTTTAAGGCTTCCTTCCACTCCATGTAATTTTTGTCAATGCCTCGAATTTTAATTATTTATTGGAATTTCATCGCAGCAAAGAAATGCTTGCGCATAGAACCTTCTTTGTGCCATTAATACCCCTTGAAAGATTAAAAGCGTTCTTAAAATTTCGTGAAATTAATGAAACTTGGCCTTTTTCACTCGTAATGGAAAGGTAAAAAACACGAAAATAAGAGGAAAATATTATTTTTAGGTCTTGTCCTGGTTTTATCACTTGGTTTAATTGGTAATAAATAAAAATTCAAATATTTAAAATGTTAAGAAGAATACCTTTCTTAAGTTATTGCTATAATGCATTTGTTTGACTTCCTTTCATAAAAATCTCTTATCAGGTAAATATTTTGTTGCCATACTTTCCTGGTCGAGTGACGTCTTAGTTTCGTCCATTTGAGGAAACATTTGACAGTTATTTTCATAGGTAAACATATACACATGCAATGATTTAAAATTAGTATGCTATAGTTCATTCTACTGGGAGTAAATAACGGAAGAAAAATTGCTGAATAAAATAATAATACTTGAAAATACCTGTACGAGGAACATTTTACTTATAAATTGAGTTCTTATTGATGAACTATTTATATGAAATAACTGCTGAATTTATGGATTGAATTGAGTGTTTGCATAAACTGATAGTTTGTAATTGATTAAATCATTCTCGAAAAAATATTCATGGACCATCGAATCTAAAATTTAGGGTGGTCCCAATTTTACTATTTGCCAGGGATTTTCCTTACCAAGACAAAAATCTTTGAGTTAGATGTTTGACTTCATTTATTAATGACGGAAGTTAGACACAAAGAACTGTTGGAAATTTTGAATGAACAAAGGATACTTAATCTGCAGTGAAGTGTAACTCTACTGTAATTGTAATAACTATATTGTAATGACTGACTCAACCTAAACTATTTTTCAAACCCATGCATTCAAACCCAAATGAAAAGAAGTTACAACAAAATCCATAGTAGAAAATTTGTAATTTCCTAAATTTATGTGATTTGATTAGATTTTCAATGGTATCTATACCATTGAGTTGATTTTTGAGTTGCAAAAATCACTACGAAGAGGTTCAATAAGGGGTTTTTATTCTAGTTTGTTCTTCTTCTAGCCCTAATTTTGACAGTTACATTATTTTTTATCCACTTTGGAAAAATAATTGAAATATCTGTAAAGGCTTTGAAGCATCTCAAATTTCACGCAATAGCAATTTACTAGTAAGTATGGTTTGCGCAAGGCTAGGTATGCGTAACTCTTCGAATTTGAAGATGTAACTCGAGGGTTTGTTGAAGGAGTATTTGAGAACGTGCACCAGTGTTGAAAAAGTAATCACACCGACTACTAATCAATGCATCTATAAGACTCTGTATCTAATTACCTTTTCAGTGTGTCTATTGGAGGTTATATTTGCTTTGGAGAGCAGGAAACCACGGCACGGGAGATTTCTAGTAACCTCAATGATTGCATGAATAATGCTATTTTTATTCCGGTGGAAGAGATAAATGGTTACGCATGATGATTTTCCTTGTAATGAGAGCTTAGAGTGGCATTTATTAGTCCATAATCTTCTTTATTTAACTACTAGGTATATATGAATTTACGCCGGGAGATAACTACAGGAAAATGGGAATTATCTGTTACTACGTGAAATCAGTTTTTAAAGCTGTTTATTTTAGTATCATTATGACTGACTCTTTGGAATTGCGATTACTCTAGAATTCAAGTTGCCTAATGGGATTGGAATGTGCTATATTCCTGGTGAGGTAACCGTGACCCAAATACGAGGCTCTGCTGAAAGTTTACTTTTGATTTGAAAGGATCTGAGTATACTTTTCTGGGGCGTAACTTTTAAAATGAGTTCTCGTGGAGGATTCTCTTCGGTTAGGTTCTTTGAAATTATATTTAAACCGATTTAGAGGAATTTAACTACAAAAGAGAGACGAATCTATTACATATTCTCTTCTTTAGCATGGTTTTGAGTAATGTAATAATATTCATGGTTTTTAAAGAGAGGAAAATCAGCAGGACGTGTTTTCTTAAGAAATAGGTAATATCTACCGTGAAATGGGCGATAAAATCTGTGAACGGAAAGTATCGTGAAGGTAGTTGCACTGATTTTGTTAAAACTGACTTTCTGCGATCCAATCATATTGTGGTATGTTGGACTTAAAAATAAAGGTATTACGCTTAAGTAAAACGAAGTTAAGCCATAAAAAATAAATTTCAGAGTTCAAAATTTTTGATTTTCAAATTTTTGAATGAATTAGACTTTCTAATGCTTAGATAACTGATACAATTGTTTTCATTAACACAATGTATTGAAAATATTTGGAATTATGAACTTGATTCTTTTAACCAAATCTTTTCTATGCATGGTTTTCCTTTAAATGATATTACTTAAGTTTAATTTAAATTTTATATATTAATTTAAATTCTCTGCGAAGGTTCAAAGAACTCTCTATAGCTATCATGGGCATTTAAGATTGCCTTACCTCATGTTACTGCGGACATATGCTAACGATATTTGCATGCAGCGCCATCACAGAGAGTTCCACCGTGTCCCTTTTCAACTGACCCACTCAATCTCAGCTTGGGTCTTTGGATTCTAAAGGGTAATTTGTCATTTGTTTGCAAAGGGCGCTTTGCAATAAAATGTTACGTGCTCTAATGGATAACAATTAAAATAAAATTTTAATGCCTAAACTTCCCACTCATCGCACTGATAAGACTAATTGTCAACTAGAATGCTGATTTAATGTGGACAAACGTGGCTAGAATTAAAAATTCCGCGTCCAACAATGTTGAAGCGCATACCTGAGAAGTCAGGGAATGCTGGTGAGTAAGCTGGACAAGAAACGTCGTAGGCACTCTTTCCTGCTGCTTAATCTACCACGCACCAGGAGTAATCGCAATGTTTATTTGCATATGAACTAAAGTAAGAGAGGTTTAATGGTACCGTATCACGGGAATCAAATGTTACCAGAGGAGCAGCATCGAAAAACGATTTAATTCAAACGTTTAGAAAGATAATGGAACTAAAATTTTTCAATTCTTAATGTGATATTTACCACATAAACATGTTTCCAAAATTAATTTTGAGATTCGTTCATATCACGGATACTAATTTATCTTTCGATAGCGAAAAATGATGGCTCAAAAATATCCATTACCATGCTATTATGATATAATTTTGCCTAATTCTTCTGAGGATTCAATTTCTAGTGTATTTTACATTCATCAAGATGTTCAAAGTGTCATAATTATTAAATATGGACATTGCAGACGACAAAGGCGACTTGAATAAAGTTCGGCATTTTGTATTTCAACAGAAAATTTAATAGTTATATATATATATATATATATATATATATATATATATATATATATATATATATAATAATGGGCTGACACAATATAACACAAATAGAAAAGAATAGACACATTTAAAAGAACACTCACACGGTAAATTGTTCGAGCTTTCGGCCCTCTCAGAGGCCTTCTTCAAGAGAGGCTCAAGAGTCTCTCTTGAAGAAGGCCTCTGAGAGGGCCGAAAGCTCGAACAATTTACCGTGTGAGTGTTCTTTTAAATGTGTCTATTCTTTTCTATTTGTGTTATATTGTGTCAGCCCATTATTGTGCCGCTCGTGTGAGTTTTTCCGTACAATCGTTATATATATATATATATATATATATATATATATATATATATATATATATATATATATATATATATATATATATATATATACCTGTATACTCATGCTTAGCGCGTCTTTTCTATAGTTAATGTAAAACTGACCTTGAAAAGTAAAATACTAAATAATAATGTTAACCAAAGGTTTTTCTGAGTAATTACTGAAAGTGACGTACAATGAACAAAAATAACTCATTAGGACGATGAATCTCTGGGCGCCGCTGTCGTCAGAGTTAAGGTCGGAATAGAAATAAAACGAGAGGCCATAGTTTCCAATAATCCGAAATTACATTGCAGCGGTATGTGGCAAGTAGCACTGTAGGAAAGCGTTAGTCTATTTTAATCAGAGTGTATTCTGTGTGGATTTATTGTGCACCCGAGTTTCTAGATTTTCTGGGACACGTATTCACCTTAGACGTAAAACTTTACCAGCGTAAGGTCTTATTTCTGAAGGAAACAACGCAGAAACTCCGAAAACTTAGAATCATTCTTCTTTAATGGAAAGGACGTGGTTTAAAATTATTCTTTCAACATGATGCAAACTTTTTATAGAAGTATTTTGAGAAATCTGTACAAGATCCGAGATAAAGAGCCAAATAAAATTAATTCTCTTGTTCTTACAAAAAAATTAAAAGACAAAATGATGGAGTTACTTAAGTCCAAACTATGTAAACGCCGATGGGAAGGGAATAAAATATTAACTGCTCTAAAACAAGAGAGGACACTTTTCTATCTCTCAAGTAATCGGGATGACTTCCTTCTTCGCTTCACGTCTTTGGGTGATGATTTTCTTAAACTTTTGTCCCAAGTTTGTGCAAAGTCCTGATTCAGTTGTTTTGGCCGAATTCCACTCAACTGGAGCCATTTTAAAAATAGTGATGCCCATCGGCCATCATCGTAAGATTATCAGAAGAATTGAGTTATATTTTTCCATATTTTCTTAGCACGTTATAAATTATTTGGATGTCCATGGGTGGTAAATACCTAATGGTTGAGGAGGTCATGATTGAGTAAAGAGAAAAGAACATTACCCTCAACGAAGCCACCATATCCTCGGATTCCCGACGCGGGTCTAAGGACTATAGAAAACTTCTCCTACACCCGCTCTTTCAGTGCCATTTGTAAAACATAAAAAAAATATCCATGAAGAAGGAAAATCAATTACTCCAGCCGTAAAAATATCTTTTAAGCAAGTTAAATTATTTTACATGGAGTGAGAAAGATGCCCCCATAATTAGTCCGTAGACAAGGCAGTTATCTGGCAGTGAAAATTAGTATGTCTATGCAGGAACACTAACACTTATCCATTAAAGACGAGTATGCTTTCTCTACTGGAACACTATACAAGAACTCGTCGTATTTCTTTATCACACACGAGTTACGACAACCTGCAGCTCTTGAGTGTATTTTCTCGTTCCTTATAGACATCCGCAGACGTTTCGAGACCTAATTAAGGCACACTGTTCCCGAGTTGTTTCAGCAGTGGTTGAGCATCTGCATGCAATTATTTGCACTGCTTTAAGACAATGTGTGTAGACACTTCGTTTGACCTTGTTAGTGGCTCTCTTAAATGAGACAAACCAGGGAGAGGTGTTTTAGAAGGGATCAATGATAGTTTCTTTTAGTGAAAATATCACATCATGTATCTAAATAAGGTGCCAGTTAATAATCGTTACATATAGATTATCATTACTATTGAGTTATTAAGACCAATGTTGACCCGCTTATGACCTTACCGCGGTCATTATAGTTCAACTTCCCAAGCACATGAGAAGACAGCTTTTCAAAAGAAAACTTGGGCAGCAAAAGATGACCTTCTGAAGTGATTTCACGTGCAATGCTTCCATTGACACGCATGTGGGCTTGTATGCGATGGGCGGCGCCATTTGCATTCTTAATCCTTTGCCTTTAGGCTGATGGTAGAAGCACGTTGTTGTAATGAGGTCGTGCTCTAGATGCGTGTGATGGCAACGCCTTAAGCATACATTTTTATGGGATCGCGAGCTCGTTCCCTATGGAATCTATATTGCCTCGGAAAGACAGCATCAGTAGGTCAATTTCAGTATTGTTCTCTGGATAATATATCGTAGAGAACGTAGCCTATGAATTCTAAAGCAAACCATTCCATAGCAATAAAGCGATTTCCGGAAATCGTGTGTATTCACGAAAACAGGGTAATTTCTTCAAAAATGATTTGTTCAAATGTCCATATAACCATTAATGGTACTGAATGGTTTGAACTATAACGAAACTCGACAATATATTTGAAGTACTCCCATAATGTTGACGCTTTTTTTTCTATAAATCCATAAACTCTCTTCACGCAGAATATAATTTCAAAAAGTGCCGTTTCCATTCGAATACTTTTATGTCCATTGTAAAAGACATTGCATTGTTTACGTCTTTCAATTCAAGGGTTAATAGTTTGAAACGGGGCTTGATCATGGATGTTGTTCTTACACAAGACATCTAGGCTAAACTTGCGATGAATTCCCAACCTTTATGGAGGCTTAAAACCCAAATATGACTCTTGCTTCACCTTTCCTGCATAACTGATAAAAGCGTTTAACTTAGGTATTATACTTTTTATATTGTGTTTTGTTATTATAGATTGTGTATAGTTGTTATAGTGTGTTCTGATCTATCGGATATTCCAGCTCGTAACTAATGAGACGACGACAGGAAAGACATTGCTCTCAGTTATATCCGCCTACGTAATGTCCACACAATTTCCATTCTGGGAAGGTGAAGTCAAAAATGCCTGATTTTAGGTTAATTTAGGAATATTAAAACCTTTTACTAATTAACTCCATTGGAACCTGTCCTAACTTACTTCTTTCGCAGTCATACATGCTCGACTGTTCCTGAGAATTACAAAATTCCTTGTCGTGTGAGTTTCCTCTCTCCAATCCAGCCACGACTTTTACTGACTAAACCTTTCCTTCATGACACCTGCTCTTACCTTATACATTCATGGTGATTAAACCGTCAATGCATACCATAAACCTGATACAACCAGCAAAGTACGTGCGTGTATCACACTTGACTCTCAACTGTGCATCATACTATATTTACTTTCTTTCGTGACGCATCCATTCCAATTCCTCTCTTTTTCTCTCTTATTTTTACTGCGAACTCTACATTTCTTTATAATTGACAGCATTCTAGTCAGAGATATGTGAAATTTGTTCAAACCATCCAAAATTACATTAATTTCCAGTAATCTCCATATTATCACGGTAAATACCGTATCCCGGTGAATTGTATGCACCGTTAAGTTGCCGAAGTACTATCACCAAACACGAATGACATCACATTTCCTTCGGTTTCTGTTGACATCAATTATAAAAGGATGAATTAGGAAGCCCGCTGCACGTGTGAGTGATCTTGGCTAATTGACTACCGATGGTCCAATATGACAAATGAATTGCCATCATCCACCGCTGTAGTGTTTGGATTATCAATTTTGTTCCACGCTGGCCGAGTTATCTGGACGCTTGTAACTCCGCAGTCCGCGTGCTCACAAAAATACTTGCTGGCTAATAAAGCAACCTTTTGGGCTCCCTTCCCGGTATCATCCAATGCTGTCATTTCCGGAGTGAACGTGAAATTTGCGCGTTCAGGGTTTGCGGTTTTAGCGCTTTCGAAAAGTCCCTCCCGGAAAATGAGAAGTCCCGTATTGATCGCGGACGCTTTGGCATGCCCCTGGAAGTTCGGTCTTCTGCCGCGGAGAAGAAGTCGCGTTTGACGGTAGCGCTTCGGTTTGGGGATGTATCCCAGCCGTGTGCGGGGTTGCGGTAGTTTGGGAATGATGATGCAATGCCATCTGACATAATACCCACGAATCAGGTAATCGTGTGGATGTAATGAATTCAAAACAAACAGAGCGATGCGTTGGCGTGTCTTCCGGCACTTAAAAAGGGCGCCTCCGTGTCTCACAGTTTAATTCTTCCGGTCGCCAAGGCAAATTTATTGTGACAACACACGCTGCGTCAACATTGTCATCACTTTGATGCAAACCCAGTCATTTGGAGGTAAGTAAGATTTCTGACGCCTTTATCAGAAAGTTCTTAGGAAAAATTCAGATATCCTGGAAAGGTAACTATGGACTTAAGTATTCAGGCGTTATTGAAATAAATTAAAATTTGAATACCAGTCAAGGTGAATGATTTTTACACTCTGAAATTGTTGCATTGAAATGCACATTAGCGGATGACTCCGTTAAAAGTTACTGTTGCGGCATCTCCCGCAGTTTCTTTAGAATTTGTTAAAATTTGAATATTTTTCAAATTTATATATTTTCGAAAAATAACTAAAAATATTTAATGAAGATTTTATTATCTTAGTAAAAAATTAATGCCTTTGTGGTTGACTTATAAGTGAGTAAAGGTTTTCTTCCTTGGATTTGAAGTATTTTCTACCGATTACAGGCAGGTTTCAAACGTTGTCTAATAGCTTATTTTATCCTCATAGAGGGAATTTAGATTGTTTGCTTTACATTAATTCATTAATTGGTCCTTCCTAATTTCTATCTGCCTTCATTAAGTCTGAAAAACCGATTTTGTTCTTTCCTCACTACTCCACCTACCCAACATTTTCCCTTCGATTACATTACCTTTAGATATTTTCTCCGCCCTGTTTGTCTGCCTTATTTTGATTCACCCTAGCAACCTACTCTCTTTATTCGCCACATTAAAAACTTCACCAATTGCCTTCCTTTCTATCTAACTAGTGCTCTTCGTACTTGTTCATATCCTCATTTTAAAACTCTCCCATTAACTCGCATACTCTTTTCTCAAAGATCAGCTTTGAAATCCATAGAGGGCTTTGATCCACAATTATGTCTTTGCCAATCGTTTCTTTATATCTTCATTCCGCGTACCTGTAATTAATTATTTTCTTCTTTAAAATGTTTATTTCGCTAACAGAAATCTTCTCCTAAATGATATATTTATTTTACTTTTAAACTCTTCTCATTTACGTGAAATGTTCCATTAGAACTAGTTAATTCCTTCAAATTTTAATTTTTAAGTTAATTTACTAGTTCTCTCGAATGTCATTACTGTCGTTTACTTGTGTTTATTCTTCATCCCATTGCCATTTAATCGTTCCCTTGAAGCACTCAATAATTACTGCAAACCCTGTCTGACTAACTCTTGCTTGATCATGTGGAAATCTGGCTTAATCACCTTGCCGCCAACTTTCATTTCCACCTCAATCTCTTCCCATGCCAAATTTCCTCAGTAATGGCGGTAAAAAGTGCCGGCAACATGAGTGAATGTCAGAAGCAATATCTTTCTCAGTGGGACATATTTACGCGTCTGAATCTAGGTTGCATAATTTCAAAATAATAATTTAGTACTGTTGTATCCATGAAATAATATATGACCCAATCAAAACTTTAAGAAGGTTTTAAAGTTTAATATAATGATAACAAAATGAAGTTCCTGGTGATTATCATTGGTATTCATTAGAGTAAAATTATTTAAACTAGGACGAGCAATTAGGCACTTTAAAGCAATTTGATGATATGAGGAGAATGAATGAAAACCTAGTAATTAATTTTTTACAGAAAAATCTCTGGCGTAATTTATTTTTAAATTTCTTTCGAGAGTTGTCAGTTAGCGTCTTTGACACCCTAACGTAAATCGTAGTTCCTTTGTGTAGTGAATGAGTATTCTGAGGATTAGTTCTGGATTATTCAGTTTGTCCTTATCTTCATTTCCTTAAAGTTTCTTGCATTTATGCCATCCAACGCATCCATTGTATCATTTATTTGCCACACTACTGTGATTGCTATTTTACCATAAGAATTGTCACCGGACTGGATACAAACATTCAATTCATTGCATTGACAGGCCAATATTTTGGGGCAAAAATATCTCTAGCCCGATCATCCTTCGTAACAGAGTCATATGCAATTCTTGGTGGTATTTTATAATAGCAGATAAGTGTAAAGTTTCAACTATGAGATACGTTTTAGGTCCCTATTTTGACGGATATATATATATATATATATATATATATATATATATGTATATGTATATATGTATATATATATATTCGTCGTTTCAAATAGTTTAATGTTGGGGGACAATTTATGTCAAGAAGTTCGACCCATATCTTGTCTGTCTGCTGTATTAAATATGATACAAATATGACGATAAGAGCACAATCAAAGTTGTTAAAATATAGTTGCCATAAAAATGTTGGTGACAGAAACGCTGTGCAAGGAATGTGTTCATGCGAGGTTGGTTCCGTGACAGCTCATTACCAAGAAACAGGACTTTAGCTTCCAGGCGTGTTCGTAGTAGATGTTAGGAAGTGTTTCTTTCAAAGATTATCACTTAAGATGAAACTTGAGACAGAATTTTGGTCCTCAGAGCGTAATTCAAAGCCTTATCTAAAAATTTACAGAATCAAACATATTTAAAAAAATGCAAAGTGGTGGTGAATTATCATATGACCATTTTCAATATTTAGGGAATGTTGTGTTAGAATGTGGTACCAGCATACGCAATTTTAAATAGAGCATACTATAAATATGCACTGAAAATTCTACAAAGCCATGGTAATTGAAAATGACCTCATTTCAAAGAAACAAGCTGGATGCTGCAACACGATATGATACATAGCCGTATTTTCCAAGAGTTGTTGCTGAATATCTCGCGAAAACCAATGTAAAGAGAGATATTCATCGTCTCTATAGTTCGGGTCTATCTCATGTGTCTTTTTACTGTTCCCTAATGCAAGAACCTTTGAAAAAGGAAAAAGAAAGATATTGGTAAAATTTTACAGCTGTAGTGTGATGCTGTGTGGAGTAGACATATGGAATTAGCGGAAATATAAAGAACAAGGAATAGGGGCCTCCGAAATGTGGCTATGGAGTAAGATGGAATGTAAGATGGATGGATAGGAGGATAGAGTGATGAATTAAGAGGTGCTACGAAGGATTGAAGAGGAGAGACAGTTGATAAATATTATCCACGAAAGAAAGGCTAACTGGTTAGGGAATTGTTTGAGGAAGGGGTGCCTGTTGAAGACTGTGTTATAGGGAATGATGGAAGGGAAGAGAGGGCAAAGGAGAAAGAAATATGATGTCAGAAATTATTGAAATTTGGGGAAGATACGAATAAATGAAAATAATGACTCAAGAGTAGACATGTAGGTCAACTATGAGTAAACCTGATATGCGACAGAACAACCAAAGTTGATGATGATGAGAATGTAAAGAAACAGCTTCGTGGAACACATATTTTATCACCAGAAGCAAGGATTAGGGCTATTGAGGTGATTTTAAAGGACCTACCATGGTGTTCAGCACATCTTTGGAGGCTGAAAAGAAAGATGCAACGAGTGCGTAGTATCTAATGGAGATACGAGTAACTTAGGGAAGAAACATCAAATTTGGTGGCATGTCTTTTGAAGAAAATTTGGATGTTTCTTAATTAAATATCCATCATAATTAATATGGGATGTATACCTACGGTTACCGTATTTGTATTTTTATAACTTCATCAATTGCATTTACTACTAATACATATAATTATCTGTTGCTCACTCACTCATGATTGATTTGTACGCTGAATTTACCGGGCAGTATGCCAGTTTAGTTTTAACGATCAGGCTGAAAGGTCGGGTCACACTTGAAAAAGAGATCATGTTTGTAAGGCCAGTTAAACTGTAATTTGAATAAGCGAATGTATGCTATGAGAGCGAAGCAAAACTGGGGAAACCCACGAAAGGATATATGTTAAGGTGATAGTGAATGTATTTGGTTGAGTACTTTTATATGAATTAGAAAAAAATCAAAACTATGAATTAATCGTAATGCTATATCCATTTACACTGGATAAGGGTATGGATGAATAAGAACTTAGTCAAAATTTAAACGGTTAATGGCGGTTTGCATCTACATACTAATTACGAACCCAGTACTGATAGTTCAGCTCATATACTTACAACATTATTCATACTTACCATATTGCCATACTGCCACAATTACAACCTTACAACATTAATCATACTTACCATACTGCCATACTGCCACACTTGCAACCTTACAACATTATTTGGTCTTCTTCTGCCTCTCATTTGACTATTGTTCGAGCCACCCCCGCTTTCTGATCCTGAATAAAGAATTCATGTGAAAATAGTTTAATTCTAGTACCCTCTGCTTCGTGCTGTGACTCAGTCTTGTAAATAAATTGATGGCTTTCATTGTATCCAATTAATACGATTGCGATGTGTATTTAAACAAAATGAGCTTTTAATCTACACTGTTTTTACAGTAACTTATTCTTAAATGAGCCTTCCAGCAGCCTATTTGGGATACACCGGATTAAATGCGGGCCAAGATGGACAAACATATAAGTACCATGTATTGGAAAAACAAAAAAAAATACAATTTTGATCGCGGATAATATGTAACCAAAAATTCACCTTGGTTACTTAGAAACAATAAATTGATAAAAATGACTGTTATAATGATTTATACATTTTACTTCTTTATTAAATGAATACACATGGCTGACCAGCGGGTCGTAATTTGCCTGACTTTGGATATATTAAGTAATGCGATGAGATAATGGCTTTTGAGTTTTCTGTGTTGCCATCCCGTCATCAACTAGACACAGTCGCTTTTTGCGTAGCTATGCCAAACCAGTGTTTCACTTTCGAAAACGAACATAAAAAGACACTGTCTGATATAATCAATCATTCATTGGCATTCAATGTATTAGCTGTTTTACAGTCAGCTGAAAGTATTAGTTTTGATAAAACCTTATCGCCAGTTTTATAGTTATTTCTTCCTAGTATACTTAACGTGAAGACATTTGGGTTCAAAATTGTTTTTTTCCATGACTAGAAAATGTGACACGCCAGGAAACGTGAGAAAAATAAGTGATCCTTACATTTATACAACAAACTTGAATAAACACTTTATTTGAATTTGATGCAAGTATATTATATTACCATTCCCAATTATCTCTCACGAAAATGATTAATAAATGTCTGTGCTCCTATTAGTTATTCTAAATAGAAGCAAATAATAAGAGTAGTAATTAATTGTAGCCACGGCGAATAGTTAGCAGGAATTTTTATGCTTCTTTCTTGATATTCCGTCGAGAATTTCTACATAAAAAATATATGAAAAAGATAAAATACAAATCGAGTTGTGTGAATTAGCCTGCTCTAAAATAAAGATGAAAGAAAGAAAGATTTGTTAAAATAAAATAGCCACTGTACTGAAATAATTTTGGGCAAGGGTATTTGTGAGTAAATTAATAATAATTTGCAGTTTTCATTTTAATTTGATTTAGTTTTAAATTGCTAATCAATAATGAGGCATGCCTTATTTATATAAATTTTATTGATTTCTTTGGTCATTGACTTTAATTAACTCTTAATATATGTTCCAATCTTATTACTAATGATTCATTTTTATGCTCCAAGGTTGTTTATGGGTGTACACAATCGAGAAGTAATCTTTTTCACCGATCAGAGATTCAGCTATTTATGTGTCTCGGTTTTACGTTTTTTTCTAATAAGTAGGTACAGAGTTAAGGAAATAAAGGTAAAGAGATAGCTCTCGTGTAAAGAAAATATTTAATTATAAAACATTTAAAAATTGAGTATAATGAGAATAGAATTATCAACAAAAGGATGGAGAATTGAGAAAACGAGTACTTAGGTTAAGGTCGGTTTTGATTTAGATAGGATACAGGTGCGTCTCATGCAAAACTGAAATGACTCGAAGAAAAAAATTAGGGAATAACGACGATGTATTTGAACACTTTTATGATTTTGGGAGTGCTTGTGAGAGAAAACTGAGCACAATTAATAAACATTTTGCTGGAGATAGTAGCAGGGGTGAGTTTTTCGGAATTACCCTTGGGTAAAATGGGGAAAATAAAGGGTTAGTCGGAATAGAAAATCATAAGCAGGGGATTAAGTCACAGATTTCCATTACCATCTGTTTCTTTTCAAGTGGAGGAAATAGTAAGTAGGAGGCAAGGGAAGCAGGAGTAAAAGCGGGTAAAAATTCCTTAGAACAGGTTTGGGGACTATAAAGCCCTAATTAGCCTGCCAAAATATTATAAATATTGCTTAGTGTATTTCAGAATTAATTGGGTACAGGCTGAATATTAATCATAAAAAAACTAAGATAGTGAGATTTTCAAAATGCAAGAAAGCCAAGTTTGATATTTAATTTTGATAACATAGAGTAGACAGGTATAACAGTTCCATTATTTGGGAATTGTGTCATACGAGGATGGGCAGAGTAATAGGAACATGAAGAGAAGAATTTGCATGGGTTAAAAAAGCATTTAAAAAGAGGCAGCAGTTGGTGACGGTCAAAAGATTTAAAGAGACAAAGAAAATACTAATGGAAACTTTAATGCTGAGAGTAGTAGCTGTGTGTTTCAGAAACCTGAATACTTGAGGCAAGAGGATAAGCGTAAATTGGGAGCCATTTTAGATGTGGGCGTGGAGAAGAAGAGTAGTAATAAAATGTACGGGAAGCAAAATAAACGATTAATTTCTAGTGATGGCAGGGGAAAAGAGACGACTGTTGGGATAAATTCGAAGTAAATCAGTAAGGCAAATGAATCCAAAAGAAACAGAGTGAAATGACTGAGGGAGTAATTGATGGGAGAATGCTGGCTAATAGAGGTAGATCGAGGAAAAGAATAGGCATTTTGGATGGAATTAATGGAGGTAAAATATTCGCAGAGCTACAGGTTGAGATTTTGGAAAATGAGGTTTTAGAATATTTTTTTTTACGTTAACTAGGGGTTAGAAGTACAGGAGGATGTATTATTAAGGACCATGATAAAACTAGTCGGTAGGCTGCTACTAATTATTAAAATATAATGTCAATATTTGGTTGTGATAATGAAAAGATTACTTACGAACCGGTTTTAACCAATGCGCGAAAGTTGCAAATAGCTGTCAAGATTATCCCAACAAAATATTTTCCAATTTGGTTAATATTTAACCCTTATACACTTCCAACTTACCCTCTTACCGCTTAAGTTATTCGGGAACTCAGGCAAAACTTAACATAAACTCCCCTCACAGAGCAGGTTATTTCACGAGCAGGAATGCTCACTGAACAAACATTTACCTCTACTTAAACATAAAAATTTGCTAATGATACTTTATCTTATTCCGTCTTGCCAGCGTCAGTGAGGCACAAACAAATGTTGAAGGCTGACTACTCGGAACGCACTTCCCATTCCTATCAGGCGAAGGCCGGATAACGATAGAAAAATTGAAACAGGTACTTGTGGTGCGTAAGGAAAAAATCACGACAAGAAATATGGATGTGCATTATTAATAAAACGTGTAGAAAAACTAACAATAGAACAACTACTTTTATTTTCTATAACATCTGTTATAAATAATGCGGAATCCAAATTGTTCAATTATTAATCTAATCGAGTAAAAATATTGCACCCTTTTCTAAGTGTAATGAGATTAACTTCACAAAACTTATTTTAATCCAATTAAGGAGATCATTATTGCTTGATATTTTTCATGTATCTTTGTAGGTTAGTAATAATGTTTTTCCTCCTAAATTCTCTATGCCAAATACCTCATGGACGGCGTCTAGACTGTACTACTATATCATGTAAAAGAAAGAAAGTTACTATGCCGAAAAATGAGTATCAAAGACTATTTTATTTTATGCTTACCACTAGAACATCTTGGGAAATCTAATGCAGAAAAGGGCAAAGAACATTATCCCAACCTACCTGGGAAAATGTCACACGCCAAGCGTATGGGTTGGAACTAACGATATCTACGCTCACCTATTTAAGCAATCTTCATTTTGATAAATATGTGGTTTAATATGGTGGTCAATAGTGGTTGCGGGCGAAAATCATTCGTGGACGGCGGTGAGGAAGGCGCGTTTGGTCCGTGAAGTGGAGAATCATTGGTGTCGTCGTTTCCTCTTTGTTGTCGTGGGCTCGCCGCAGACCACCTGAACCCTGGACGGGGACGGTGGAGGGAGGACAAAACGACAAATGAGAAGCAGGAGGAGGTTGAAGGGGGAGGGATGTAACAGGCGGGCGATGGCCCCGCTTCAATTGATTATTGGGACCCGATGCACCGCTTATCCATACCACTGCTCACGAAAACCACCGGAAGAAATAGGAAATCTTTAATGTGCAGGACAAATGTGATGAACCTGTAAGTATGCATACTGGGATATGCATACTTAAATACTCTAGATGTTAATGAACACAGACACGCGACTCGCGCACACACAAATATGGACTACTTCACCATTAAGACCAATTGACACCTGTATTTTACGATATTGTTTTTTGAGAAAGTGTGGGAAAGAGATAAACGTAGAAACATTTTGATGTTTGTTTTTCTAACACATTTCATATTAACTATTTTTTGCACACCCACACCAATTTGGACGATTACCGCTCAAGAAGAAAATCTAGACACTTGATGAATATCAAGTGTCTAGATTTTCAAGTAATAAGTATAATGTAATAAGTATATTTTGAAAAGCATACATGCTTAGTCTGATTTAACGTCTTTCGTCTAATTTTCCCAAGTATTTTTAAGAGCAATAAACTAATAATTCTCTGGTAAAAGGAAAAATTCGACACATATTAAATTTCAGCGAGCTATTTTTTTACGATTTTCATTACTTCCTCATTATTTCAAAACAAAGGTGGTCCTCCTAACATGAGAGAACGAATGGCAATGGCAGGGTGCTAAATATGGATGTTTAGATGGAAATGTACGTTTTTACTCAAGTAAATTTCCAAAGAAGCTTCTAAATGATGGTTACCTTGCGGGAGTTCGTTTTATCGGGGAAAAAATGATTCTTTCACTGTTTTCCTCCTTTGAAGCAGTTAATGGCTATTCTTAAATTTTTTTAACTTAAATACGTTGTGTAATTCATCGTATTTCATATGTGCATGAACTCCATGCAACGGCAATGGATGTATTTCTGGATCACATGTCTCGTCCATAAAAATCGCTTAGTTCCACGAACTTCCAATTTAGAGTAACGATCGAGGTGACGTGCCATTTCAAACGGACTCTCCACAGACGAAACGAAATATGCAAACTGGTGGAAACTTGTCTCCGTTTGAAAAAAACAAAATAAGCATTCAACCTCAATTTCAAATAATATTGTTACTTTTGAAAAATTTCGATGGATTCCGAAGTTCCAAAAATTGAATTTATTTTTTTTGCAAACACGTGAATCCATATTTTATCTTTAAACGAAAAATTCTGCATGATAATTAGAATTCTGCTCCAAACGCCCGGAGTGGTTTTTTTAAAGAGGACATATCTGAGGAAAACCGTTTGTTTGGTAATACTACGCAATACTTCATTGTGTTCATACGCACAAAGTAGTTTATCTGTATTCTTCCATTGCCCTTTTTCTTGTGACTAGTTTTCTTTCATTAGGAATAGCCTATAACTCCGGTATTATTTGCAAAGATAGTGGAAATTTACCATGGTATTTAGTGCAAACACCTGGGTATTTGCGTATCCGGGACCTTGAGTTGCTTATCAAATGAATTTGAAAAATTAAATCATTTAAATTCGTTCAGAAAAAAACTACCTTGGAAGCTATTGAAACCCTGTATAGGGTGCTGAAGGGATATGGTTAGAATGCTAAAGAAAATCACAGCTTTCATTTTTAATCTTATGAAGTATTTAATATTGATTGAATAAACTTTACTCCTGTGGAAGTGTAAAAATCTCAATTAGGCCACAGATGTTTGGGATTTAAAATGTTTTCGATGCAAGAATTAGTAACAAATCAGTACTTGTGCGAAAGACTATTTAATTTAAGTGATCAGTATTATGTTCAATTATTAAATCCTAAAAGAATTCTCTTTAAAAGATGATTTACGAATGTGAGTCCATAAGAATATATTATATTCTTCGTGTGCATAAAGTTAGAGCAGACCTCAAGATAAAAGTTAATTCTTGTTCTTTAAAGATTGTTTATTTACTCAGCCCAATATTGACACTTGATTTAATATTTATGTGCAAAGATTGTTGTTTTTGACTTTTTAGCACATCCTGAATACTGCTCTTTTCTGCTTATTATTTTTGGGTTGTCTACCATTAAAATATTTTTTGAATGGACACAGACTGAAAATTTTAAGACAAAACATGACACCTCACAATAAAATAAACTGTTCTTCAGTGACATATAAAAGGTATGCCTTGGAAGTATGGTCAGTGATTTAATTGTGACGCGACTGTACGTCGAATCACGATCTGACCGGTTGAAACTGAGTGGGAAGCCAGGTAAGCAGCGTTCCGTCGATCTTTGTGCTCAGAGCATCCGGAGAGAGGGGGCGGGTCTGTCTGTGAGAGTTTTTTTTGATCTTGTTCAAGTGAAAATTCAGCTCTCGGTAGAACGAAGTTTTGCGAGGAAGTTAAGCGTGAAACGTGGAAAGACCGCTACGGAAACTATTTGTAGTGATCATTACTGCTTTCAAAGAAGATGCACTTTCAGATCGGCAAGTGTTTCAGTGGCACAAGGCCTTTTTGGAAGGCCGGGCATAGGTCGACGACGGGGACCATCCACGACCACCACGGCCGACAATGTAACGCGAGTGAGGGAACTGTTGAACTCAGACCAACGGCTAAGTGTCCGTTTAATGGCCGACATATTAAACATTCCGAAAATTCAAGTTTATAAGATCGTTACGAACCATATCGGCATGTGGAAGGTGTCCGCAAAAATACTTCCAAAAATACTCACGACGACCAAAAGTCACGCCACGTTGAAACGTGCCAAGAAATCCTCGACTTGTACCAACGTGATCCCAAATTTTTGGACAACGTCATTACAGGTGACGAGATTTGGGTATTTGAATATGACCCGGAAACCAAAAGACAGTCATCTGAATGGCACACGTCAGCGTCCCTTAGCCCGAAGAAAGCCAGGGTGAGCAAACCAAAGTTCAAGATCAAGCTCATAGTGTTTTGTTTTTATATCCACGGACTGGTTCATCACGAATTTGTTGAACCTGGAACCACTGTGAAATTTTATGTGGAAGTCTTCACAAGATTTAAACGCAGGGTTCAACGCATCCGGCTGGACATCGCAGACAACTAGAAGTTGCACCACAACAATGCACCGGCCCACAGTGCCTTGTTCCTCACCGGTTACCTGGTCAAAACAGGGGTGTCAACGATCACCCTGCCCCCGTACAGCCTGGACGTGGCTCCCCCTGACTTCTTAGTTTCCACGTTCAAAATACCCCGGAAAGCCCAGGATTTCGGGACAATAGACGGGATCAAAGCAGCTTGCACCACAGCATTAAGGGACGTACTGAAGGAGGCCTACCGCAACGCATTCGATGGCTGGAAGTCCCGCTTGAGCCGATGTATCGACGCAAAACGAATGTACCTTGAAGAATTTTAAACATTTGTAACGAAAACTTGAATGAATGATTTGAAATAGACTTACTGACATTACTTTTAGGTCAAACCTTAGACATTCTATCTTCTCTTATTCCGTTCAATACAGCTATTACACCACTCTCTCGTTTACTTAACTTTCTCTCTTCTATTACACTATTCAGTATTCTATCGCCAATCAAAAAGCATGAATCCTTTTAACTTTCCTCCAATGGATTTCTTCCAACAACCCTCCATCCTACCTCACAATACATATCAATAATACTTATTTGGTTTTCCTATCCATTCATTAGACCTTCTCAATTTTTTCCACACCCGCATCTCAAAAGCCGTATACATCTACGTATGTATATATCATTTTACTTCAATTACCAAGTTTCCGGGCCGTGCAATACCATACACCACACCAATGCTTCCAATATTATTATCTTAACCTACTTACCTAACATCACTGTCATTCTTTACCTCCTTCATGGCAGCTGCTGTCGCGAACAAGTTTTTGTGTGAAGGTAAACACATTTTTTTTTCAGGGGCTACGTAATGTTTTCTACTATTGTTGGAAATTATGATTATGATTGTATGTATTCTGTCGAAAGTAATGCAATTACATCGCTACTAAGGATTTTTTCGGAGATCGAGCATTTCTCTAGAAGGGTACTATAACCTCATTAGACCCCTTATCGCAACACCACCGATAAACAAACATTTATGCATATCTTTTACATTTTTCCATCCCTAATCACACTAATTTCCCCTAATGTATGCATTCGTGGCGTGGTTGGAAATATATTGTATATATTCCTGGTATTAAAGGGTTTTTGACCAGTGTAGTGGAATAAATTATGTTTGTTTTTCCTTGGCCGCTCCATTGTTTATTGGCTTCCACCAAGTCAACAAGCGACATTAAATGGCTCGAGAAAAATGTCCGAAAACAATGCAGCCACGAAACGAGACCGGAATGGCATAAATGGAAATGAATAAATTGGGGATACGTGATGTTACAAACAAATTTTTTATTTTGCAAATCTTTTTTTATACACAATCATTGGAAGAAACACGTCGGAAATCATGCATATCATATCTATTCATTGGTGACACCGTTTCAATCCGCAACAAAATGTGTGTTGGCCTACGTGGAACACTGAAATGTGGCCGCAAATGAAATCTTGATTCACGATGCGATTTTCGGGAGTTTGAACGACGGGCTGGTCGTAAAATAAAATAAAAATCAGGAATAGGATTCGGACGAACGTTTAAGCTAAAATTTTCTGTGATTGCTTTGAATGATTTCAAATGGAAGTGCCACTTCCTTTTGCCTCACTCAGTGTCGACGGTCGTTGACGATAGTCATAAACAAAATCAACGCGAAAAGTTTTTATTTCTTTTGCCTTGTGTTTTGAATGGAAGATCCCTACGTCGACTATTCTTTTGCGATGACCAAAGCCTATTAAAAACACATTTAATTTATTTTAGCTATGCCTAATAATAACTTACGGTGAAACATTTCAAATGTTCCTCTTCTGAAACCCATTGAGCTTTTTCAATCATTGTCATAATTCTACCGATCCACTATTGATCGCTATTGCTAATTCCGGTTTACACAATTTTAGATGGAACGGTAATAATCTTTAGCTCATTAAATGTAGTAATCATTTTACTAGCAAAGTTGTTATTTTATCTGTTTCCGAAATGGATACGCAGGAGAAATGGTTTGCATCGAATTTATGTTTTCGTGTCTCTCATCCGAGCTGGATTTTTAGGTCTGTTATTCAACCTGACGGCTATTTTTATTTTCTCAAAATAAATCCCGCATTAGTTCTCGTCTTCCTAATTCAATAAAGAATTTTTAGAAGAATAACATGAATTAAATCCCCACCAATATTTTAAAAATAAACCAATCTTATTAGTTTTAGTGTTCCTTATTCATCATTGAAATGAATTTATGGCTTATTTATGAATCTATGGCTTCCAGGTAAACTTTTTAAAATATATTTTCCCAAAAACTTCTTATGAAATAAACAAGCAGGTGACCTAAAAAAAATACCTAAGAATAAATAAATGCTCTATGTCAGCCACAAAATGTGACCAAAACCAAACTGGTAGTTAGATAATAATGTCTTCTGAAGGGCAGGAAGATTAAAAGACTTGGGGACTTTGATTAACTTATAGACATTTCCTCTTCTTCTGTTAAATCTTAGCCGAAATTTGTCCAATGAAAGAACTCAGAAAATAATACTAGAAGAGGAAGAAAGGAAATGTAATACCAGGAAATTATTGTAATATTTGTGTGAATACAAGATTCCTCTTTAATGATATTTTGATCATAGCAAGTAATCAGATTTTGACGGAATAGATTAATTAACTGCTCCTTCACGGGTAAATAAATTACTGAGTAGTCCACGAAGCAATATTGAAATTTTTTCAATTCTTTTTCTAGAAAAGTTTCCAACCTACAAATAATCCTACCTTTTATTCATTTTATAGCAAATCATTTGATTACCTCGGCACAGATAACCCAATTTACGTTTGCCAAACCCATTAATCTTTATGCATATTGAATACATATTGAGCTAAAAGAGGAAATTAATCCCATTACTCTCTGACGACTTCCGAGAATTCAAAATTATCGTTCATGGTTAACTCTCGCGGTAACTGCATTGCATGCCATTTTGATCCTGATCCATATTGATTGGAAATCGTAATGTATTCAACACGTTTGCTTATCTTACAGATTTGCTTCTAGGAAGAATTAGAAGCAATTTTCCGGGAGTGTTTAAGTGGCGGATATTTCAACGGAAGGATGAAATAAATGTACAGGAAGATTACGGAAAATTAATCTAAAATGACTAATTTTAAGTATTAGTTAAAACAGAAATGGTAAAAATAATTAAGAAATTCCATGAAAAAAAGTTAAAAAAAGCTCGATTCCTGATTTTGTTTGACTGTTATTTTCACATTGTTATCAAACACATCATTTCCCGACCGAATGAAAATATTTCACATTTAACATTACACACTTAGTAAGGAAAGACATATTGTTTTTATTTCTCCTAAATATTTTCGACTACTTATATATAACAGTTTTGAGTCAATACATTTGCTTACACATTGCTTTAAGCCATGGGGAGAGCATTGATTTCAATCAAGCTTTCATGGGGTTGTGATTCGATGCAAAAAAAACATTTCTGTCATTTGACAAGATTCTTGGAAAGATGACCTCTCCCTCCTGCTCTCCGATAGGATTTATTAGGCTAGGTAAGAAAAGTTTAGAAGACGTAGTTTTGGCGTGAAAGAAAATTAAAAAATACTGTCCGTGTACACGGCTCAACAAATGATGCAGTCCATTCATTTCATGGGAGTCAAAATCAGTCTTCCTTCCCTCCCTTCCACACCCCCATGCAAGTTTTCAAACTCTGAGCGTCCTTCATCATCGCCGGGGTCGCACGTGGTTGAGGCTGTACACGGTAGATGGAAGAGCGGATAGGTGAGGGAGAGTAGCGCCAGTTGGCGCGGAGATGTACCAAGTGGTCGGCGCCTTCTCTGGTGGTAGTGTGGGTGGAGTGGCGGCCAACAGCAACAGGGTCAGCAGGGGAAGGAGCAGAATCCAAGGCCCGGGGGGTGAGGAGGAGGAAAGAGTAGCAGAACTGAACCTCGCTGTTGTTTCCTCGGAGAGAATCACGTCGGCTGAAATCGAGAGAGCAGAAGATATGTCATTAGCGTCATCGGTGCAGAAGATACTGCCATGTTTTGTCTCACTTTCATCTGTGAAACCGAACCTGATTTTCATTCTACCTGCGGTTTGTTACAGGCTGTAAATGTTAACTTCAGGGTGCGAAATGTTCTCTGGAAATGTTTGTTATATCTCGACGTGCGATCTTAGAGGAATCTCTAATTCATCACTCGTGAGCACATAAGTGCTGAACGGTAGACAAAAAAAAGTATTGGCTTTCATAGGTATTTCTTTCTTTGAAAGTAATTTCATTTCTTTATATTATCTTCCATGAGTTGTTTTCACCCGATATTCATAGGAGAAAAAACGAAGCACCCTGAAAATTTACGGTAATATTTACTTAAAAAAGATTAATTAAAAAAAAACTAAAATAATAAGACATTGATGCTGAGGGGTATTGTGTATGTCACACTGGTAGGGATATATTTCTCAACGCAATCCTTTAAATTTTAAATATATTGATGGAAATAAAATATAGATATTTAGGAGTTCATTAAGTGTCTTTCGGCATCGCACAACGAAAGTTTTTAAAAATTTTAAAATTTGAATACATGTGAACGGTTGTGAATTTGTGTATAAAGGTAGCAGTAACTGTACCAATTATTTAGAAACATTTTTCAAAAGCCAAATCCACGGCGAAATTACCATAGGACGGTAAATTGTTTTCTGGGTAATCTCAATTGAAATTTCTTGCATACAACCAGAGGATAATGGAGCTCGCTTTGCAGAAAACGACGATTACTCTTAAAAATCCTTAAAAATTGGAACGGACTCAACAGCACTTTATCTCAAAAATATTATTACTTCAATTTTCGACAGCCTTGTTGCGTGGCTGATAAAGGTTCTGAAAATATTCTGAATGGAACCCGTGCCATCAAGGGGCTAAAAGTTGAGTTCATTTTAAGGAGTCATCAATCGGGTCAAAACCTGCCACATATCTTTGCTATTAGGGCGTTTGAGCCCATGAATTAGTTAATACTCTTCATATTTTTCACATCCTTTTGCTCCCATTTGTCGTAGGTTCATAACTCTATTTATGCATCACTATTTCAATCTGCATCTAGCGATGCGATGGAATATTGCTAGACTTCACGCAATGCAAGTATCATACTATGCTTGCCCCTTACCCATTATACAAATAGTCTTTTAACGTTAGGCGGTCAGAGGAGAGTTGGGGAAGAATATGGAATCGCGGGGAAGAGGTAGTAGCCCACTCATTAACCGTATGATCACGTTATTTTCCCTTTTATAAATTTTGGTTGGAGGTGAGGGTTCATGGTCGGAGGGTTTAAAGTAGGAGGGGATAGAGGTCCAGTAGTACGCAGTGATTAGGGAAAGAGGCTTTCATTTGCCGGGTTAATATTCTTGTGGAGTTTTCATATTTTCCGTAACGCGCCTAGATTAGCCCCATTTATTCAACGTGGTGCGGTATGACGCAAATATTGCTCCTTGTTGCTTAAATATATGTATATATATATATATATATATATATATATATATATATATACATATATATATATTTTTTTTTCAAACATGAAAATCCACGAAATGAACCCATGAGCATATATTCACATGGATAGATATAAAGAAAGGGGATAAAAATACATTTCAGTGGTAAAAATGTTTCCTCAATAGCTTAATTCAGCCCGGCATGTCGAGGATCCGAGATTCAAGTCCCAATCAAGGGAACTTAAATTTGCATCCTATGATTTTCTCTACAACCCTGTGGTTGACTTTTAATGTCTGTTTTATCCCTTTTTATATCTATCCTTGTCATGTGATATGTATAATTATATATGCATGTATGTATATGTATATGTATATATATATATATATATATATATATATATATATATATATATATCTATCCTTGTCATGTGATATATATAATTATATATGCATGTATGTATATGTATATGTATATATATATATATATATATATATATATATATATATATATATATATATACACATACATACATGTATAAGGAAAGAACTGAGGAAAAGAAGGGGCTGAAAACACTGAATGGAAGGGGAAGGTGGGGAAAGGTTTTTGAGGGAAAGAGTTGGGAGAGGAAGACTAGGGGGGTTTAGAATTGTGGGGAAAATAAGGAAGGTGTTGGGAGCGGAGGGGGATGATAATATGTGAAGATCGGGGTAATTAATGGTTCACGTTAAAATATGGACGATTACAGGAATCCAGGAGCCAAATAAACGACTGTTCAATTATATTCTATTGTTTCAGGCTTCACTTCGTGGAAGTAATTGATATCCATTATTAAAATAGAAAGAAAGACTCGTACTTTTCCACAGATTTTATTATAATAATTATTTATAATGTTCAATTGTTTGGAGCTTCAGTGGAGGGTCAGAGAGTGGTAGGGATGCTAAAATGGTTACTCTATATGATTATTTTACGATTGGGAAAAGATCGTCCACAAAGTCACAAGCGGAATAAATTTTCATTGTTGGTGCATTTACACGTAGAGTAATTTTTACCCCAGAATTGACAAGAAAAAGTCTTTACATTTTATCCTAATAGGTTTCACATTGTTATCAAACTTAGAGTGGAGTTAGAAAGTAGAAATTCGGTACATTGGTAGACTCATGATAAAAACTGATTGAGGAAATAGTTTAAATTTACAATTAAAAAAAATACATTATGCCTTTTATCACCAAAGGCTGGCCAAATGTTTACTTCATATGACTTTAATGCACTGACACATTTTTGTTGCCATTTAAAATTACTTGTGATCCGACTTTTTTCTTTAGACATAAATTAAAATGCTTTATGCTTATCTTATCTCTCTTGAAACATTGAAAAAATTATTTATAGGATTTTAATTGACTTTATTGCTAATTCAGGATTTTGTTTCGAACACAAAAGTACTTTAGTACATATTCTTTCACAAAGGTAATGGTAATTGAAGACATTTTTCAATGGATGGATTTCAAATATATCAACCAGAAATCATTAAATATCGTTGTAAGGTATTATTTTATGCTTGAATATAATGGATTAACTATGAAAATAATAAAACAAATTAAACAACGGATTGTGAGTATCTCACAGTGCAAAAAGCATTCTTTTGAATTTTCAATGCTCCTCGCAAAAGCCTCTGTTAAATTAACTGGTGTGAAATTTTCCGTTGCTCTTTGACTATGTCAAAGGCAAACGCTTATGCGTTCAAACGTAAATTTTAACATTGCGTACTGAGTAATAAATACACACAATACAATTGATTTGTGACAATGTGCGGCAGCTTAATTCGTCACAACACTTTGCTCCATTTGAGCCTTTAGAAATTAACAAGTGAAAATATTTATGCGTGGTTTTTCTACCTTCATGTCATTTTTTGCAAGGATTATGCTAATTTTCTAATAAAATTGTATTAATTCCTCACCAAGACGTTCTCATGCTTAATTTTACTTGTAAAGTATTCGTATTCGTGATCAAGGTAATTGAAATTAAATTTATTAAAATTTATTTTTTCGGATTCTCCACGACTTCCATCTTCTTGAGCTTGCACATTTAGAAATCTTAATCGAAGAGGAAACACCGAACACCTTAGATCCTCCCAAAGGATCAGATTAACAGATTGACGAGAAATAAGATTTTTGAAGGTAATACAGGAGTTTTGGTGGAGATCCCGAGTAAAAATTTGAACTCGTCCAGGGCGCCGGTATACGCCGACAAAGCTCTTCCGGCAAATAATGCCGATGAACGGCCTCAGCAAGGGGCAGTAACTAATACCAACCTGCTACCGTTGTGAGCCTCCGATCGGCGTATCTCCCGTAAGGGTCGACGGACTCTGGGATGATGGCCGAGCAGGTGAGGATGAGGCGTATTTTGGGTGCCGCTGGGTCACCGTTCACGGCATCCGAATCCTCGGAATCCTTCTTGAGGTAACGGACGACTTCATCGGTCAGCTGGAAGGGAAGAGCAAAAAAATGCTTGGTTCGAGTATACTTAGCGAATACAAGGTTTTATGACAGAAAATGATTTGACGGACAAGAGGGAAGAATATGAGAGATAAAATTGGTAACTATTTTTCAGAAAAAGGGACTCAAAAATGGCGGTACTAGGTAAATGTTAAAGATGATTATCTGCTTGGCTCATTTCTGACCTCTTGTGTTCACGTAGGTTTTTTTATACTAAAAAAGTATATACCCAGTATCCCGAAATAAATTGACAAAACATGGGCTTATAATATAACTGCATTCAGGGGCGGATATAAAATATATGTGAGAAGTATCACGCCCCGCTGCCTACCCAATGTACAAAATGCGACCTGTATTTTAGTTAAATGCTTCCTGCTAAATGCCATATAGTTAAATATAAAAATTAAATGTTTCCGAATTAAAAAAAATGTTTGGAAGCCATTAAAAGATACATACCGATTAAGGTGCAAAAGTTTAAAAATTATTTTTTGCAAATCATATATGAATATGTTGTCCTTGGGTATCAAAAAGAAATTTCATTGATCAAATAATTTTAAATCAAACTATTTTCACTTCCTTACTTAAGGGGGCGGGGCGCTTACCACCTGCGCTATCCGACTAATGCCATCCCATGGGCACACGCGGGGCTGGATATTTAGCAGCTGAAATTTATTTCCTCGTAACGTCAAACAGTCCATTATATCTCATGAAAATGACGAGATCTAATCTTGGGACTGCAGCCGAGTTAATGGACTTCACCAAATGCTTGTCCCGCCACTCGAACAGAGATTCAACCAGTTAGTGACTGACCGGTTTGTGTGTATTGCATTTAAATCAATAGGCTAGCGTACACAGTACGAGACAGAGAAGCATTACCTCTGAATATTGTGAGTTTTTTTAAATATTGCCGAGGGACATGTATCCTTCATTTATTACTATTTTGCTGTAACTTTTGTGCTAGCAAGGACACGGAGATTGTTCTTTATTGATATTATTGATCAGCAGAAAAGTTTGGGTGAGACTCGAACGTTCTGGTGCCTCACTAGCTAAAACATTGGGGCTTGTTCACCATTTAGCCAAAATCGGAAGCTGTTAAAAACTCTAATTCTGGGATACCTTGAGTTTAAACTTACGAGATAAGATTCTAAGAGTGACCACTCGTCCTTAAACAACCAACTCCGTCACTTGGAATTATTTTGAAATTTGCTATGTTTTACTGCACAAGGCTATTGTTTTTAAAACGATATTTAAAAAGGAAGGGAAAATCATAGACATTGGTTATCTCGTAAAGAGAAAACTTATATTTTCCTGTAACGCATGTAATATCTTTCTCATGTCTTAAATAATGCAGACTAACTTCTCCTTAGGCATTTTTAAAAACTACTACTGGCATGTGATTTCGGATTTTCAGCCAGTAAAGTTATTTAATAACTCAGTTGTGGAATGAGCAACTGCTGGTAACATTTATTCAAGAAACGCAATTCCGTATGCTTACGAAAAAATTAAAACACTAAAAAGTGACCATAATGACGTTAACGTACTTCGTGTTTTGATATTGTTAGATTTTTTAAACTAATTTTATTTAATTTAATTTTTTATTTTGTAGTCATTCAATATTTTCGTCTCATCATAATTCCTGACACTAAAGTTTGCCACTACCGTATTATTATAATTCATCGTTGACTTTCCCTGTTACTCCTAGTTTCAAAATTTCCTTCAATTATTCCTTTATTAAACCGTAGTGTGTACGCATACATTGGAGTTCCTTTTTTCTAATTTATTCATTCAGTCTTCGGAGTATTTTGTTAGTTTCCTTTACCATCTATTTTAGCTTCATTAGTCTTTGACATCGTTCCATTTAAATCTCTTATATTCTCCTTTTTTACTGTCTTTATCGTTTATATCTCAAAGTTGTGGATCAGTTAGTAATAAAGAAAAAAAATTAATTACTTTATTCTTCTTATTATTTTCATTTTACCTAAATATGCTACGTAATTATTGCCAAAGGGGTGTAGATTTTTCATTAACAAAATCATTCGACTCGGTCGAGATATGAACAATGATCTCCTAATTTTCGGCAAGAAAGGAATGGGGTAATTCGTCCCAAAACGTATCAGGCAGTTTAACTACGATTTATTCACTCTCATTTTGGTAATCTCCAAAATTCTTGTGCGAAAATATGTGGAGGTTGTTAGTAGGAAATTACAGTTCGTGGTGAAATTTTTTCACCGCCAAACATTTCAATCGCCGTGGTTGTGAAATGTGTGTTGCCTACATTCAAGGCAGGAGCATCCGTCTGCTTCACACATTCGTATTTTCTGCTTCTATATTTACGTCATGCATTTCGACTTGGAGCTTATATGTATGTATATATATATATATGTTATATGTATATATATATATATATATATATATATATATATATATATATATATATATATATATATGTGGGATGTTGAAGACTGTGATAGAGGGGAGAATGTTGGGCAAAAGAGGAAAGGGAAGGAACAGGATTGGGATGTTGGACGGGATGGAGGGAGGAAGAAAGTACTCAGAGCTGAAGAGGGACCTGATGTAGAGGGGGATGTTGTGTTTGGCTGGGGGTCACAAATTGTTGAATTAGTAATTATGTCCATCCAAAACCTACCTTAACCGGTAGATTACCTAATAATAATAATATATATGTTATATATATATATATATATATATATATATATATATATATATATATATGTGTTGATATATACACTCATGTTAGAAGCAGAAGATGCGAATTTGTACTTAGACTGTGAAGCAGACAGATGCTCTTGCCTTGAGTTTAGGCAACACACATTGCACAACCACAATAATACATCACGCCTCACATGCGTGGCAATAATATTTGCAGGCCTTAGCGTTGAGCTTCGCTTATGGTAATATTTATTTACAATCTGATAAGAATGAATTAATATCATTATTAAGGCCGAGGGACCAACAAGCTTGTTCATCAGGAAAAAGACCTCCCTATGCAAATGGCCGCCATGAAATCCCATTCGAGAGCAAAAGAAAAATTAACCAAGAATTAATCTTTTTCGCAACACATCGCGCTATTGTTAGCTTTGAAAACAGTAGTTTCATTAATGGAAAATTAACTGGTAATGGTATTTATTAAGTTTAGTTTCCAGGGTAATACGAATATCAGAATGGATAAAATGCAAAACAAGAAACGTGAAAAACTAATAGCAGTAAATTATATCCAGGTTTCATGAGGTATGAGCTTATTTCCATCATTCAAATTAGTTGAGCAAACGCATGAAAAGAACAAACAAACACGAATTGTCATGATAAGATTGGTGAGAAATTCTATTATGACGTGGTATTTCTGAGGGGATAAGAAAACATTCGGTGTTTACGATGGCTAATCACGTATCGTATGGTGAAAGTGTGAAATAGATATGTTTCGGGGATTGTGGTGTTCGTGAGGGTTATTTTGACTCGTGAAATTACCGCTTCGTATTTTATACAACGCGGAAATAGGGAAAATTTTTTTTAAATGTTACAATTACTTTCCGGATTAAAAATTTAGCTAAGTGAACAGTTTAATTGATTTAGAAACTGTATCGAGAATTTTAAATTATAAAACTCGTTCTGTAGGACCAAGTTCTCCGTAAACATCATGGATTTGCTTGAAGCCTTGAATACTCGAAGTGGAAATACTTGCGCAATATATTGTGGAAGACACTTAAAATGTTCCAGGTCGAATGAAATAGTGAATACTAACACGAAGTATTTATTAGAAAGATATGTTCCGGACATGTTGGCAATTATCATATTTATATGTTCCACGAATTTCAGTCTTACATCGTGTTGAATACACGGTAATTGCTTAAATGATTTCAAAACACACGAAGTACAGGTATATTATCACGTAAATATTCTATTTTAAGTTCACAACCTGAAATTAAAATTGTCGCACCAAAAATAATTATATGATTGAAATGCTCATCCTCCTAATGCCATGGAAATTGTCTCGTAAAACGCAATAGTACGGTGAGAATACGATATGGCTTGCCTCATTGCCCTACATTGTGAAATTCAAATAAATTATTTTTGGATAACGCTGACAGGCTTCGTTTACCACTTGCAAGTATGTGATTGCTCTATCCTCAAAGCTACTACGTCACAGCGAGATTCAACGTATCTATATTCACAGTTCTTTCTCAACCTTCCCTTTTCGGATAATGCAGTATATTTTTCTTGCCGAATCTCTATCGCTAAGTGTACACGAATCTTATGATGTAAAGTGGTTGCAATCCTTCCCACCAGAAAAATGAAAGCTTCGACGTATAGGGTACTGATATACGAAATATTTGGAAGGGTTCAAAGTTGAAACGTATGAGAAATGCCTTCCCTTCCATTGGCCTAAAGTATAAAAAGAAAGATGCTCCTCAAAGACCGATTGGAAATTGCCGGGGGAAGCCAGTGTTCAAATCGAGTTACTGAATATAATACGGAGCAGAAAACCAATCGTTAATCTCATACTTATACAGCCCGAAGCATTAGGAAACAACGCAGCACCCTTCACAGTCTCATCTTTTGATGTGAAACAGTACGATGATTCGAATAGAAAGATGGAAATCTTTAGATTTACTTACTTCAAAGAGTTAAGTTTGGAATTTTCATCGGCAGTGATCCCTTCCCCTGCGAAAGGAATGGAATGTGAACGCAAAAAGAAAGTTTAAAGAATTGAATCACGTTTTGCTTTGATAATACTCATTACTTGGGAAACTCAAAAATCATCATTCGATACGGGTGAACTCCAGGCTGGATTATTCTTGAATAATTCAGTTAAGACCATATTTAAGGCCTCGCCGCTAGGAAAAGAATATGTATTGGTTGATATTATATATATATATATATATATATATATATATATATATATATATATATATATATGGAGTTGGGAATGAATCACGAAAACAAGTGAGTACTACTGTGCGGATCATAAAAAATATTTTTTACACTTCCCCAATACGAATTAATTACTGCCGCCATCAATACGATATTAATAATGAGATTAATACTTAAAATATACTCTTAATCATTCATAGTAACTAGCGTTCATGCGCAAGGCTGCATCAAAGTAGCATTTATTATTCAAAGCTGTTGGATTAACATTGGATAAATTTGTAAATTTAGAATAATATGAGAGATTGATACATTCAAAGAGAAATATGTGGTTTGGAATTAATATTTATTTCCTTTGAAGAAGATTAAAATGATGCTGAATTTTTAACTCACAAAATGATTGCCGTATGTAGCTTTTGATGTTAAATATTGATTGAAC
Organism: Hetaerina americana; assembly: GCF_022747635.1. NCBI lineage: Eukaryota > Metazoa > Arthropoda > Insecta > Odonata > Calopterygidae > Hetaerina > Hetaerina americana. The sequence continues at coordinate 19,308,549 of NW_027286070.1, read as the reverse complement.
GAGGACTGTTTGGTATCCAATAGTATCTTTTTAGTGATGGCTTGCCATAGATTTTCATAGTTTGCAATATATATTCCATCGAAGAAGCTGTTCTAGACGAAGGGAAAGGGCTTCAAAGGAGCCGATTTTTATGAGAAAACTACCGTCGTATATTGATTTCTCGAGGGGATGGGTTGGGTCTTGATATTATTTCTTTTTCCATAATGATACGGGCTTTCCCTCAAAGTGACTCTGTTATTTTATTTCTTAAAATCTTTCTTCTCCAAAATTGCCGCATATTAAAGCTCAACTTATTCAGTGTTGACCTTTATGAGTACCATGGCATTAATAATATAAATATTCAAGGCGGGTTATTGCTCACATCTTGGGTTACAGCAGATAATTTCCATATTGTCTACCATATAACTTTTAATGAAACAGTAACATCCATACTAAAAAGAAAGACTCGTGCTTTTCTACAGATTTTAAAATCTGAGGAAAAGTACGAGTCTTTCTTTTTAGTATGGATATTAAATACTTCCACGAAGTGAAGCCTGAAACAATAGAATAGAAACAGTAACGATTATCATGAATATGCGCCTGTAACTTTTAAAGTGATCTTGATAAATAATCAGGTAACTAAGAAGTATGTACTTGTTTATTTAGGAATGAACAATATAAAAGTTTATGGAATAAAAATGAGGTAAATAATATACTAGCGATATTTATGAAATGCTGTATTATTAGTGCTTGTATATTTAAGTTTCTGATGACATACTCTTCCGAAAAATAGAGTTGGACTGAAGTAAAGAAAAACACACACTGTATTTTTCCACCAACTTTATTAGATACAACTAGTTTAAACGCATCTGCGTCATCGTCAGGTCCTGAGAATGACGCCGCATCTTTTCACCTGAGGATGATGCCGATTTGCTAATATGCGAGTTTAAACCACTCGTACCGAATAAAATTGGTGGAGAGGTACACTGTGTGCTTTTTAACTCATTAATAATGGATTTCCATAATGTTAAGCCTGAAAACATAGATTATCATAAAATTGGAATCAAATGAAGTTGGTAACGAATCAAACCAACAGCCCAAAGGTCACTGGCGTGAATTTCATATATGAATGGATGTTGACCGAGTCATAATATCGTATTAGTTAATTTAATGGTATATGAAAGTAGTTGTAAGAGTACTTAAATGTGACTAGATTTGAAATTCACATCTCGTAAAAATTTCCCTACGTAACCTCAATATTTGTTTTCTATTTTTTCTAAATTGGCGAAAACTTTCCTGTGTTTGTCGCCAAAGACCTTTTACTTAAATATCTGACTCGCATGATTAATGGATAAGCACACACAAAAACGCAGTTATTTATTGTTAAATTTTCATTAATTTTATAGGTCAATGGGTGAACTTAATTTATTTGCATGTTATCATGGTAATATTTCTTACACGAACGTAATACGGACGAACAGCAAAAATCGTTTAATATGATACGGAGGAATTCACGGCATGGTTTACCCAGCCGGCTCGAGGAAGATATATTTTTCCGTGTTATCACATAGGTTGAGGGGAAAAAACTCACCCAAATTCCCACCAGACATCCAACCTGCGGCATAATAAAATATTTGCGGCGCTATAAAGTTAGTAATTTCAAGGTCACCACATGATTAGTTTTGACTTTATGGTTATGCAGACTGTGAAATCCCCGCGTGGTTGCGTAATCAGCCTTCTGAGAAATTTCACCAAGTATTTCAGGGAGAGAAACAGTCTCCGCTTGCTGTGACTTTCATTAATGTCGGAAATGATGTTAGAAGGGAACCGGAACAAAGAAATTTTTTTCCGATCAAAAATACGCTTTGAATATTAATAAAGTTGGGTATTTTGCCAGTATGTCGTGCGATGCGTCATCGTTTTCTCGAATGGTCGAAATACTCTCCGAAGAAAAAAACTTGCCAATCACTCACAACGTGGATGAGCGACAAATAGCACGCCTGGATCCAAACGTAGGAACAGGGTGTGTAGGTTTGAGTCCCGTGATGCTGGGTATCTCAGGGACATTTTTTATTCTTTGATAGGATTAAGTGTGTCCATCACTTCAATGTCGTCTAAACCATACACCGGATGAATCGTTGGACGGAGTATACTCTTGAGCCTTAATTTAATGGGACTTCAACATCCACTAGGTATATTTATCTGCTGTATAATTTAACCCCCTATCCCATAAATGGAATTGTTCAGCCAATTGAGATACTGCTTCAGCAGCTGCGCATCTCCAGCTGTAAAATCTAGGATCGGAGTAATAACCCAGGTACAAGTTGACCAAGTTTATTGACGACATGTAAGAGATTGAATGATTAGAATGTGGTGAAGATAGACGGGAGACATAATCATTGCAGAATTTCATAACAAACAGACTCCTCAAAACCATTTATTTACATCCACCGAAAATATAAAAATGCAGTCACGTACACTCATTTTCTTCCTCGTAATGCTAGCTGCCGTCAATCTTTCACCCACCTATACCTCTCAGTTAGCTCTTCAGCGTCTTCCTCTTGCATCCATGGTGCTAAAATTGCTAGTTATGATTGCTAAAATTACGAAATTGATTCTAATTTTTATTAACACCTTAGTAGTATTACTATCTGACCGAATATTTAAAATATTACAGAAATACTCCAGAAACATGGCATTTATCTCACAAATATCTTACAAGTACATGTCACACATCAAAGTAATACTTAATTTATTTTTATTTTATTGAATTTAGTTTCTGGATTTAATTAGGGGAAATTGTATAAAATATTATTTATCTACGGTCATTTATTGCGTGCGATGCGTTGCAATGCCAATAGATTATGACTATCACCATTAGGTGCACAGGAGTGTATTATTATGAAATCAATGATTTGTTTTTCACCTGATAATAATTCGCTGGAAATGAAACGCGTGGTACGGTTTTAAGCCATAGCGATACATTAAGATTTCATTATTTCGAAAGATAATTGGCATTTTTCTGATTTGACACCAAAAAATTTGTCCAGTTGCGAGCCGCTTGAAGAATTCAAAGCCCTTAGGGTACCCTAAATGAAATAGAAGCTATGAGATTTTCCGAGGAGTGTAAATAAATGGATAACTATGGAAAAGAAATGCCGCCTTTTTTCGCATGAATACGTATTACACGCCGTATACTTAGTTTGGGGTGAGATCTTACCCCAGATATTCAACATTCAAAAATTTTGTTCTGAGTAGTGGTATTATATGTATTTTCTTTCCAATTACAATAATTTTCTTATTTAATTTATCACAAATTGTTCAAATATCATACATATTAAAAATTCTCTGTCCAAACAGAAAATTGAATCTCTGTTACTCTCCAATTTTTATTTAATCAAAAAAGCTATACTCTCGAGGGTTTCATCTAAAATATAATGAGAGGCAGAGGGATAGAGAGAGAAGAAAGGGTGAACGAATTCTAATTTTTTTGTGTGTGAATACACTTACATTGTAAATTTAAAAGCAGGATGGCCAAAGTGAAAGGCCAGAAGGTTTGCTGTTAGTGAAGGCTGACCTTTAATTCAGTCAAATATTCATCATTTAGCATGTAAAAACGATTTTGTTTTGAAATCTCGTAAAATAGTGACCTCTATCCTCCATTGCAAACTTTTTCTTTCTAAACTTGATTTTTTTCTCTCGCTCCCTCACTATTTCCCCCGATAGTAAATATGCAAAGGACGCACCTACCAGGAGAAAACATGTAAGAATTGACTGCCAAATTAGTACCTCATTCCTTCTGATGAAGTATGCCACCAAATCACTGCAAATAATAATAATGGTATGTTCTAATGTATATATATATATATATATATATATATATATATATATATATATATATATATATATATATATATAAGATTATTTGGGGATTAATTCTCCTTCATAACATTCACCGAGTTATGGAGTCTTTTAAATGTAGGAAGGTAGAAAAGGATCGAGTTCGCTATTACAAGGGTCAGGTGTTTCGTTTTTTCCTAAAATTGCTTTATAATTACTGCTTTCGTTATCCTTCCCAAATACTGTGAAACAGACTAAATTAGCTCCTAAGGGTACGGTTTCAGTTGCATGAAAAATGGGACTGCACGGGCATGAGATAGTAGTGGTTTTAATTTTTTTCACCCCCAATAACATTCATCTTTCTATTTATACGAGTACGTGGAGAAAATTGTAAAAGAGGCATGAAAAAACTGTAGATAGGAGTAAAACTTGGGGAAAATTCGTTAAATCAGTTAGTTTTGCTAATGATCTAGCTTTACTTAACCAGCGAAGGGGTTACAGTAAATTCTAAGTTCATTAAAATCTGTATGATTAGAATGGTATTAGAATAAATGTGAACAAAAAAGGATATGTTTTTTCAAAAAACAAAGACCGATGCAAGCGTTAACTCAGGAGGTCAAAACACGAGCAGGCGAAGAAATTGCCTATCTTGGAAGTGTTTTCGTCTGAGATGGTTAAAGTAGAAAAGGAATTCGGTCATGTAAAAAATATTTCATAATCAGAGAATTGATGAAAGGAAAGTTATACAAGGATTATAAGAAAAACATCATTTAAAAGTTTGATATAGAGCGTGTTAATGCAAGACTCGGAAATATGACATTTGAATTAAAATAATAGTGGTAAATTAGAGTTTTTCTCTCATCCACTCTCTAAATACCATCCAGTCAGCAGAGTAGACAGTTCTCTCATTTCGTACAGTTTAGAAGAATATAAGGCTCGGCCTTAAGGCATCCAAGTTAAATCAGACAGTTTGTAGGAAAATATAATGAAAAATAAGAGAGGGAAATAACTTAACGTTAGTTAGGCCGTTTAGAATACCCGGAAAATATACAGAAACCATGGGTAAAAACGTTGATTAAGAAATTGGATAAGCTTTAGACCAAATCCGCCAGATTTTTTGGATGTTGCAACAAGGAGAGGGTAAGCGTGATACACATGTTGGATGAATTAGATGGGGAGTCTCTTCATTCTTGAAGAGAGCAGGTAAGAATTTTAGAAATGCGCAAGACCACCAATTTTTCCTGCGACACAGGGGCAATTATAATGGCACCATTTCAAATAAGAGAATAAATAACATATATTTTAATAAAATAAGAGAGAAATACAATTATACCGACAGATTTGTGTATCCGTTCTTCCCTAGCAAATACAGAATCATAACAAAATCGATCCTAAAAACCGGAATATACTTAAAGACGTTAAAACCCGAGAGGCTGAATTAGATTTATTCAAAAACATCAATTATTTCATGATATGTGAGCATTTAGTTGCGCAAGAGTGTTTTTGTACTTAGCTAAATTCGCATATTTAACTCATGTAAGAAATAATATTTCATGTGTGGATGATGCCCTAACGTCCCCCCCTATATGCACTTGCCGCGGCTTGCGGGTATCAAAGATGTACGCATATATTACATAATCCACTCATTCCTGACTTAATCTCTATTTTTTTGCCTCAGAAACCCCTCAAATACGCTTTGATCACTGCCCTTAGTCGATGTGTTTGCTCATCCTGGAATATATTGGATTTGCTTTCGTAAAAATGCGTGGAGGAACACATTTACACTAATTCTATTGGAAATATTGTACGAGGGTCATCCGGAAAGTAGTACCCGTTCGTGCCGCATGAAGTGCTGACGACACGAGTAGCCGCTGGACGAGGTCAGATAGCTTCAGTGGCTTGTCTGCCTTCTCTGAGCCAAGTTGCGTGACGCTAGCATTGCCTGTGTTGTTTCTGTGATTGTTTACAATGTTTAAAAAAATTGAGAACGCCGCCAGTTGTGAAGTGAGGGCAGTGATTAAATTCCTCAATGCAAGAAACGTTCGCCCATGTGATATTCATCGCCAATTAAAGGAGGTGTATGGAGACAATGTAATGGACGAGTCGTCTGTTCGGCGGTGGTGTCGCAACTTCAACATGGGGAAGGGGAACACACACGACGATGAGCGTTCGGGGAGACCGTCTGTCATTACAGACCAACTGGTGAGCTCAGTTGACGAATTCGTGAGGAACGATCGGCGCGTCACAATTGATGACATCTGTGAGCATTTTCCCAATGTTTCTCGAACAATTGTTCATGAAATTGTTAAACACCATCTGCATTATGCAAAAATTTGTGCAAGATGGGTCCCTCGCGTATCTCAATGAGCTGGCGGCGAAGGACTATGCAGCAGGAATACAGAAACTTGTCACACGTTATGACAAATGCCTTAATTTGCTTGGAGATTATGTTGAGAAGTAGTTTAAAGTATCCTCTTTCAAATAAAATTTTTTATGTTTGTTAATATTTACTTTTGTCTTTTTATTTCACGAACGGGTACTACTTTCCGGATGACCCTCGTATGAGTGTACATATTACCATCTTTACATTTTGTTTTCATAGATAGAGCAACCAATTTGCATAGGTTTCTCAAAAGCGATGAAATATACGTATACCTTGAGTTGCGAATGCATGGCTATAGTCACTCACCCTCCCAACAACTTCTTGAGATTTCTCGGCCTGCAAAGCGCCAACTTCTCTCATACGAGTCCTTTGGCCTTTGACGACCTACTCATCTGTGCTAATCAATTACTGACACCGTGCCGGATGAATATGATCTCAATTTCCTTGAAATATTTGCAGTTACACGCTTAGTTTACCAACTTGAAGGAAATTTCACGTTGGTTGACCTTACAAAAATCAAAGGTACTGAGTTTCATATTGAGTGTATCTAGTAGTAAGGGATTGTTGGTGAATGAGAAGAGAGAAATGTAGCGTGGCTAATGTTTTATACTCTGCGTCAAATCAGCGGTTCATATCATCAAACTTCAGATACAAAACGTCGTACTTTTAAGAGATACCAATGCGATGTTGAGAAATATTTAGTACATAACGTGCCAGAAGAGACGTTGTCAATGGATGGAATCATTATTACGAGATCGATCGGATAATTTTGGTAGTAACATGCAAAAAATAACCCATCATATTAGTTTGGTAAGAGGTGCGTCTTTCTACAAACACAGAGATATAGGGTTTCACTTTGGACATCACAACTGTGTTTACTTCACTGCAACTTAAAAATTTAAAGAAATTCGGGTCAAAATTTTTCCCATGCACAGCATCATAAGAGAAAAGGTCATACAATAGTGTAGCTTTCGTGTTTTGTTCTTCATTAACTACGAAGGAAAAAAAGCTGGAGACGATCAAAAATGAGATTTTTTCGATATAAACGTACAGTTGATCAGATATGATTCAGTTATAAAGAACAAAATAATGAAAAATTCCAAAGAAACTGCGGGAGATGCCGCAACAGTAACTTTTAACGGAGTCATCCGCTAATGTGCATTTCAATGCAACAATTTCAGAGTGTAAAAATCATTCGCCTTGACTGGGATTCGAACCCAAATCCCTCAATATCCGGTCGAGTGCTTTAGCCACTTAAGCTACCGAGGCGTCCTTTTAAACTCGGAAATTTTTGGGGCTTTTTAAGGAACAGTCAATGACCACTCTGGTGAAGAAGTTGTTTAAATTAATGATATACTTTTGCCACTAATATTTCTTAGTGTATGAATATGTTTAACAGTCGTAATAAATTAATAATCTTAAAGCACATAGTGAACTGTGGCTTCAATACCCAGTGTCCAAGGAGGAGGCTACGAGATATCCCCGTCCAGTATGTACACACACTAAAAATCCAAACCATCCCCAAATTATATAAAGGCAAATAATCTTAGCAGACGCTTACGCGTGAAAGTATAACTAAAATCTTACTATTCTCAGAAGAGTGTGAAATTTGCGTATCAAGTTATTCCTGTGTGAAAATACAGAGGAGAATATCATCATTCGTTTTTTCAGATGTTTTGATTTCCAGTAAATAATTGTCTGAGTTTATTCATAGGTTTTTAAAGGTACTATCCGGTTTCAACCCAGAAGCCTTTGTTTCCTATTAAATACTCTGCTCTTTACACTAATTGGTTCATTTTTAACTGACTAAAAATATCTATATATTCCGATAATTAATTAGCATAGTATTTTAGATAACATCCAATAAGATAACACCCCCTCCCCGGACTACAACCTTGACGTGGTGGAAGGGCTTGTGCGTTCCGATGACCCCTAGAGCTGTGCTGGCGGGAGTACTAAAAATTGCTCCTGGTAGGGTCACCCATGCCAGATAGGTCGAAGGTTAGGAGCCAGACGAAAGGTAGTCCACGCAGCGTCTGTTCCTCAGTGAGGCGGCTGCAATGGTGTCTGACCCCAGTGGGGCGGCCAGTAAGTGATGGTGTCACGTTAAAAACACTATTGAGGAAGGCAACGGGAAACCACCTCAATTATCATTCCCAAGATTAACATGATGGACTATACAGAGATTTTGAGTCCTGGCAACCACGGGGCTCGGCCCAATCGGCCGTGTGTCTTGCCCGGCAGCGGGGGAGGCAAGGCTTCCGCGGTCGTCATCCCACGAAACACTTGCAAGGGAAAACCAGCAGCAGCAGGACAGAAGACGCAGGAGAAGAAGACCAAATTAGTTAGAATAGGAACGTGGAATGTTGGGACAATGATGAGGACAGGGAAATTGGAGAATGTTAAGCGAGAGATGGGAAGGGGAAATATAGATATTTTAGGTCTATGCGAGGTGAGATGGAAAGATAGCGGGGATTACTGGAGTGATAAGTATAGAATAATATACAGCGGTGGGCACGAGAGCCAACGAGGGGTTGCCATAGTATTAAATGAAGAGGTAGGAAGAAGCGTAGTCAACATAGAGCAGGTAACGGATAGAATACTACTAGTGGAGATAAAAGCAGAACCGACGAACTTAGTTATTATCCAGGTATACATGCCACCGAGCAACCATAAGGAAGAAGAGGTCGATAGGATATACGATCAGTTAGAGGACATAATCGCGTGTGTTCCCGCAGGGAAACATTTGATAGTGATGGGGGGTTGGAATGCGACGGTAAGCGAAGGAAGAGATGGTGATGAGGTGGGGGACTACGGTTTAGGCACGATGAATGACCGCGGGGAGAAAGCAGTTGAGTTCTGCAGGAGACAGGGGTTAGTCATCACCAACACTTGGTTTAGACACCACAAAAGACGCAGGTATACATGGAAAATGCCAGGTGACTCAGGAAGATATCAGCTAGATTATATCCTGGTTAGACACAGGTTTAGGAACAGTGTGATAAATTCCCACAGCTTCCCGGGAGCGGATGCGGACTCAGACCACAATTTAGTTGTTATGAAATGTAGCGTGCGTTTCAAAAAGATAAGGCAGGGGCGGCGAGTTAGAAAATGGAATGTAGAAGCATTAAATGGGTTGAAAAGGAAGGAATACAAACAGGCGGTAGAGAAAATCATGGAGGATGGTAAAGGGCTTAGTACTATCGAAGAAAAATGGAAATTTTCAAGAAAGGGTTGTATAAAGCCGCAAAAGACACTATTGGAACCGTTAACGCTAAAAGGACTAGGAAACCATGGATCACGGATGAGATGATTACAAAGATGGATGAGCGGCGAAAATGGAAGAATATAAATACAGAATTAGGAAAAATGAAGTACAAAGAATTGAACAATAAATTGAGGCGGGCAACAAATAAAGCGAAAGAAGCATGGTGGAAGACGCAGTGCGAGGATATGGAAAGTCTGCAGAGGAAGGGTGAAATCGGTGCGCTGAACAGCAAAGTTAAATCGTTATCGGGAAGTAAGAAAGGAAGAGCTATGCTAACAGTTAGAGATAAGGCGGGTAAGGTAATAGTTGACGCAGGAAAGATCCAAGAGAGATGGAAGGAGTATATAGAAGAACTGTATAGTAAAGAACTCAGATCAACAAAGTTAGACATTGAAAAAGAAAATGACGTAGAGGAAGACAGCTTAGGTCCAGGCATACTAGACAATGAGATAGAAAGGGCATTAAGGGAGATGAAACTAAATAAGGCCGTGGGGGTAGATAGCATTCCCGCCTTAAAAATGCTTAGGAAAATGCGGGAGGAAGAGGCTATATGGGCTGATCCGTAGTATTTATGAGGAGGGAATCTGGCCGGAAGACTTTGTGAGATCATTTTTAGTTCCTATTCCGAAAAAGGTAAAGGCCACGTCATGTGAGTACTATAGGACAATTAGTTTGATATCCCACGCAGCTTAAGTTGTTCTCAGGATCATAAACAAAAGAATAGAGAGTAGGGCAAATGATTACTTAGGGGATGATCAGTTTGGGTTTAGGAAGGGGAGAGGTACGCGTGATGCCATTGCAGTAATGAGATTATTAATCGAGAGGAATATAGAACACAACCAGGAGGTATTTGCCTGTTTCGTAGATTTCGAAAAAGCGTTTGATAGAGTGAATTGGGAAAAACTAATGAGTATTCTGCAGAAAATAGGAATAGATTGGAGGGAAAGGAGGCTAATCCGCAACCTGTACATGTCTCAGACTGCTCAGGTGCGGGTGGGAAACGGGAAGTCAGGATGGGCAGTGTTAGGAAGGGGTGTAAGGCAGTGTTGCCCATTATCACCGTTGCTGTTCAACCTGTATGCAGAGGAAATGATTAAAGAGGCATGGGAAGAACTTGAGGTAGGAATGAAAGTGGGCGGGGAATTCGTAAAATCAGTTAGGTTTGCTGATGACCAAGCTTTAGTTTGTCAGTCAGCCAAGGGGCTGCAAGCATTGCTGAGTGAATTGGAAATTCAGTGCGACAGGTATGGGATGAGAATCAATATTAAGAAAACAAAGGTTATGCGATTTTCTAGAAAGAAAAAGGCCAAGCTTAACATTAAAATAGGAGGGCAAAAACTAGAGCAGGTAGAACAGTTTACGTATCTCGGTATTGTTTTGGACGGCCAAAGGTCAACACGGTCTAAGTAGTAGGGACGTAAGGAGAAGAATTGCGCTAGGCAAAGAGGCTTTCTCAAGGAGGAGGGAGTTGATGACAGGGTCTTTGAGTAAGGATGTTAAGAAAAGACTCGTAAAAACTTTAATTTGGAGCGTAGCTATGCATGGTGCGGAAACGTGGTCATTGAAGCAGGAGGATAGACGTAGATTGGAGGCTTTTGAAATGTGGGTGTGGAGAAGAATGGAGAAGGTGAAATGGACAGAGAAGAAAACAAACGAGGAGGTACTTGGTATGGTGGGCGAAGAGAGGGGTTTGTTGGGAGAAATCCTATGGAGGCAGGAAAAGTGGATGAAGGGGGTGTTGACCGGCAGTGGGATGTTGAAGACTGTGATAGAGGGTAGAATGTTGGGCAAAAGAGGAAAGGGAAGAAACAGGATAGGGATGTTGGACGGGATGAAGGGACGAAGAATGTACTCAGAGATGAAGAGGGACCTGATATAGAGTAGGATGATGGATTTTGTGTTTTGTTAGGAGTAAGAAAATAGCTTTTTGGTAGTTAGTTGTGTCCATCCAAAAACCTAACTTAATCGGTAGATTACCTTAAAAAAAAACACCACCCGGCACGTCAATGTTAAGTCTTGTGATTCCAGTGTCTCCTTGAGGGGAAATTTTAGAATAAGAAGTGACAATGGTAATCTTCAGAGGACTTAAAGCTCACTTTCTTAGCTGTGTGCTCAATATTTCACTTGTACGAGTAGAGTAATGCCGGATGAAATCGGTAATTAAAAAGGGAGAGAGTGGCAATGGTAATGTAAAATAATATATCAAATTCTATATTAAATCTGACCTCTTACGGATTATTTCATAGATTTTATTATTAAGCGCATCTCTTACAATGAAATTAAACTTGTTTAAGGTGAAAATTACGTAAGACTATACGTGTTTTTTCTTAAGACGTTTTATATAGTTTTCACTGCCAATGCTGGAAATGTAGACTCGTAAATTAATGAACGTTATATTCTCAAATATACGGTATAAAATACGAAACCCGTGAAATGTGGAGGAAAACTTCGAGTCCAGTGTTTTTAAAACTATGAAACAGTTTCATTTGAATTCAATGAAGTCAAAAATGAAATTTCGGGAAACGATGAATTGGCTTGTCAAACTCCAACCTTGGAGTGATTAGAAATGAAGTTAGAATGCAATCGATAAATTCTTTTCCCTTCAAATGACTTATGTTCATGGAATGTCGTGTTTTTAAAGGTAAGTTGTTCAATGAAAGTAACATCGATTATTTTCTTTCGCGTTGATGATTTTTGCTACAACGTCCATGCCGATTGCTTAAGTCTGTAAAACCGCAAAATTCGGTCTTGTGGATCCGCCCATCTGCGGCAGGTTTTATCGCTCTTTATCATCCTTTGTCTTTGAAAACTGACCCTTAGGAATGGTTCGAAAGATTGGCGATAATATTGATGGCTCTTAATTTAGTTTCTGAAATTTTTGTTTTTGAAAAACAAATGTAAATCGGATTTGATTAGCTTTGAAAATGCAAAAATAATTTTGCAAAGCATTTTTATCCTCATCCTTTTTGAGGAATGAATAAAAAAATGAGCGTAAATTGGATTCTTTTGAGAAATCGGTGTGGTGATTAATGAAGAATATGAGTTGACTAGGGAAGAAAACAACCGCTGAGGTTTTTAATAGGGTGAGCGAAGGGGGAAATTCAAACAAGGCCGAGCAAGTGGATGATGGAAATATTTTAAGGTTAGAACTGGGACGTTGAAGGCGTGACATACATGTAGATAAAATCCTTGGGAAGGAGATAGGGGAAGAATTAGAGTAGGCTCTGTGGGCAGAATGCAGGTCAGCAGCAATTATATAGAAATGAAAGAAATAGGAATTTTCTAGAATACTTAGAAAAGGTCGTTAGTAACGGTCCAAATCTAACTCTACAATAGGCAGAATACCTTACTTGATTAATTGAGATCTCGATTGAGTCTAGAAGTCAAGTTATTGATTAAAAATTGGGACGTCTGAATGGAAATACATCGCTCTTACGGTATCAGTCACATCGAGTCAACTTAATTATTTGAAGTTGATCATTAAGTAAAATGCGTAGAGAAAATTAAAAATCAAAAAGGAAAAGCCTCCGAGACATGAATATCTTTCACAAAAATCATTGAATTTCGAAAGTTTTTCTTTGATCAAATCTTGAAAGGGTATCGGATTGACGACGGCAGAAAATGCACGGATCAATGAAGGCGCTTTTATAGGAAATATTTTGGATCTGATGCGGAATGCGAAGGGGTCCGTGTGAACGCGTGTTAAGCATTCCTCCCGATCCAAACAGAAAATAATGACGGCGACACAACCGTCGTCGAGAAACATGGGGATTATACGTATATATTGAAGCGTGCCTCTTTGGATTCGTTCCCCTGCAAGCGAATGGTCCATTTCTTCCTGTGAGAAGACAATAACTGGACGGCTTTCCTGAACGGGATGAATAAAGCAACCCCGGAGCGTTCTAAAATAAATGTACAGGTATACGATGTATCATCAAAATGTTTTCGTTTTAGCTTTCGTACGTTACGTAAAACGTCTACCTGAGATTTTTTAAAGCACTATTGATTAGAAGAGTGAACCACTAGAGGTGACATAGAAGGTTCACTTCAGTGAAATTACTCTTCTTGTTTATAGGTTTGCAAGAGTCTTTGATGAGCGTGCGTATAAACATGTAATACCAAAGGCATCCCACAGTAAGAATCTGTATGAATGTATATATATATATATATATATATATATATATATATATATATATATATATATATATCTTATGCATAAATATTTCTTGTAAAAGTCTCACGGATGTGAACAATAGTTCAAACGAAGGAGCGAGATGGCTTTAGCCAGTAAAAATATAGCAAAATAGTTATGTAAGGACACTCACACGTATTGCAAAATTTTGGGTAGCAAGACCACCTTTCTCCGAGGAAAGAAGAGAAAGCAAGATGGCGTTAGTCAACAAAAGCGTGAGGTCGTAGACAGGGCACACAGGCCTAACATCTTGTTCCGTTATACCAGTCCAATTTTAACGCGCGTACGACCCCTTGAAGACAGAGAACAAAAGCCCCACGGTAAAGGTATGGAAGCCACCCATTCAACATCCTCTTGGACCATTGCTTTAATTTGACTACTAATTTCAAATATTTGCACCTTTTGCAATGACGTGAAAGGGAAGCAGCTTCAACTGAAATTGAATTAGGCGAGCATTTCAAACCACGCTCGCATTTCTTTTTATATGCGTTCCGTTTTCTCACTCTCGGGACTCAAAACACAATACACGCATCCATGCATGCATAGGAAAATACAATATACAGAAACACATGCATGCATGCACAGTTAGATAGATAAAGCGTAGATATTGAGTCGAGGGAAAGAGAAGCCCCGGAGGGGTCGCTGCGAGAGACAGGAGAGAATTGTTAGGGGGCGAAGGGGTGAGAAAGTTGTAGTCGAGACAGATCCTGTGAGATGAAACGGGAAGGAGTGAGTGGAAGCGATGAAAGGGTGAGTGGGAGAAGGGTGGGAATAGGGGGGAGGGGAAAGGAAGCGAGGAGAGAAATTGGAGAACATTGGGTGGTGGGGTGTGTTCGGGCCATTACCGCCAATTTAGGCAATTTCTCCGGCAGATTTGTTTTCTGTCTCTCTTGATGAAACGTTATATAGTTCAGCGGCTTGACTTGACATCAAATAAATGTGGCGCTGTCGGATAGATACATCTTCTTCTCACTATAATAATATTTCCTTTGTAGTTGGCTCGTTATCCACGTTGAATAAGGTGGACCGGACTGCAGAAAATTCATTTGTGGGAGGTAGGAAGGTGCTCTTTGAGATGGAAGAAAGACGTTGCTAGTGTTTATTTTTGTCCAGGTTACAGATGAAGACCGCTGTTGTGACGAAGGAGATGGGGATGAGGGTAATGGGAAAGTGCCGCTTTAAACGAATGGTGGGCATCGATCACGTGAGCGGAGTAAATCACGTTTAACGAAGCCCGTGGGGGAACTGGCGAAGAGGGAACCAGTTATCGGGAAACAGCGTTAAGTAAAACGGAGAGAAAATCATTCGACGCATTCTCAAGACCTACTTGAAGAAGATAAATAAGACGGAAGGAAAGAGGTACAACAGACGGTTGCTTAATGATCTACTAAGCGCTGGTTATTTATAAAGGCACAGAAATTACATTTTCCAATGCTATATATCCTCATAGGAGTACAAGAGGACGGAGTAGTGTCGTAAGAGCGTGTGACTTGCACATTAATGTTCATATAATATTCCCAGCGGTCATTATTTATCCTAACAATGTTGTGTTTTTAATTCTTATGATTTCATTCATACTTCCTATCCATCTAATAGTGTTTATTCGCATACCGTAGTGCAGTGGCTAATGAGGATATTAAGAGGGCTTGAAGTAGCGCAAACTTAATTCAAAGTTATTGTATTGTCTTAGTCACCGGGTAGGTTTTGTTTAGATAAGATAATCAATTATTTCTTCCATACTTACCGCGCCAAGTTGAGATGACATCTGGAGGTACATACTCAAACCAAGTAGCTATGTGGTAATCGTGGTTGAATCTACATATATAGTTAGAGGATTTAGTTATCATTGTTTTCTCTGTCTAATTATATAGATTTACAGTATTTAAATTCAATGATACTCTTAAGAAATCTTAAATAATTTTTATTCTCATAAAATGGCTAATTTAAGTGTCTGCATAATGAAAGAAGCTGTGAACTCCCAGAGAAAATAAATATTAATACAAAGTAGCTATTTTTCTTAGTTTTACATTAAGTTTATTGAATTATATGATGACTAAATGGCATTTACCTATCAGCCATTAAAAATGAAAATCTTTCAAAATTCATCGTTCACCATGCCAAGTAATCAGGAGGATTTAAAATAATCGCAAGTAAAGACTTTTGTAAGGCATACATATACATATTGTGACGTCTTTGCCGCATTCCAAGTTTTTATTTGAAATCTTTCGGCCCAAGAAAAAAGGATATAGGATTTTAAATTGAAGAAATTCGCAAAAATTTTCCATTCGTCAAAGAAAGGTCGTTGAAAAATGATAAAATATTTTAGTAACGATGTTATTTTGTGATCCTAGGGCTGATTATTCATTAGAAGTACAAAAATCTTCGGATTTGAGATTACTAAAAGCATTCTCCTTAAAATGTAAGTGCATGTATTAAAACAGCGATATGTCAATTACAATGTTCACAAAATAACCACCGTCCTTAATTTTCTTCTTTGGTTGTAACCGTCATTCTAATTAGAGGGTCATTTATAGTGAAGGATTTGTATCGCGTTTTGATTTGAAAAAATACCTAATTTATTCTATATTATATTGCAAACAAATAAACGTATATTCTTCACCATCTCAGTCTTGTATTAGGTAATAATTCTTGCTTATTTTTAACTTAACCCCATATACTTCCAGATATACTATTGTACTGAAAAAGCATAGGAGGGTGGAGAGTGTGTCTCACATGCTAAAACCGCTGGGCTGGGCACCTTTACAAACTAGAAGAAAAATAAGCAGACTTTGCGGAATGTTCCACATTCTTAAGGGGGAGAAAGCTTGGGCAGATCTTAGGAAAGAGGCGGGGAACCCAAATTTTATATGGATAAATGACCACAAGTTCAAGGTAAAATGCCGGGCACAAAGACGAATAAAAAAATTTTGTTTTCTAAATGAAACAATTGTTGATTGAAACACCTTACCTGCAAAACCGTTCGAGCCCTTTCCTAGCAGAGTGCATACTTTTAAGAAAATATGTACGGAATATATTTAATAACTCAATTGATGTATGGTGTAAAATTATATGTAACAGCTTAATTTTTTAGCTACATTTTTTGTTTTCTTGCTGTTTGATTCATGTTAATGCAATGGGGATTTTCTAGCTTTGTGAAAGAAATTTGTGTTTTGAAGTTCCCTTTAAGTGTACTTCTGTTTAATGACTGATTTTATCTATTATCTTTTGTGATTACTTGGGACTTGTGTGCCGCCTGACACTGTCTATCAGCACATGTGGATTTTAATATATGAATATG
This sequence comes from Hetaerina americana, assembly GCF_022747635.1. NCBI lineage: Eukaryota > Metazoa > Arthropoda > Insecta > Odonata > Calopterygidae > Hetaerina > Hetaerina americana. The sequence goes on along the minus strand of NW_027286070.1, from coordinate 19,291,589 downwards.
AGAAAAATTTGGTCGATCTTAAAAATTGAACGTATCCCGCATTTGTTAGGGTTTCACGAAGAAATTTCTCGAGATTGAGTGCCCGTTTTGCGTTCTCGTTTCGATCTCGCGTTAAAAAATTCTGAGATCACCCCAAAAGCATTTCACCGTCTGTGGAGCCATGATTTATGCAATTCTTAGTCTGTAAAATAAGAGTGGTCTTATACCGACGTCAGTATTCTACATTTTCTCATAGTTCTAAATATTTCACTTCAGATGACTCATCCGCCAATGATTGAATGATTGAAATGACCCCTAAGGGTAAGTTGCTTTTCCTCAGGACTGCTGCGGGTAGTTTAAATTTCATTATAACATCAGTATAATCCGTCCGCAGGCAGATTAAGGGTGATAATGGGCAACGCAATCGACAACAATCCGCAGGTCCGCATTAGAATCTCTCGCTTCAGAAACCAATCGTGTCAATTCCGGCTCCATGGAAAATTGATTCCGTGAAGTGTTAATCTCTATCAATAGCCTATAAACGTGTCTCTTTTCTAGTGGTAGCTTGAAATGTAACTGCGCCTAGTCCTATAGAAACTACTGTATTTCAAAGTAGATTTGCTGGATACATCGGAAACATTTTTATAAGGAAGTTTACCTAAAGGATAGCCACTTAAAATCAAGAAGCTGTTAGAAGAGACTGGGAATCTTTTAGAACTCCAAATTATTATAGTTACACAACAATTAACTCTAAAGACAGTAAAGTGACAGTCTGAAGTGATATGGAACATAATTTGTGCAAGGTATCAATTATAAGTCTGCCGACCGTATTATTCTATGAGCTTAGCTTACTATAATTAGGGGGTGAAAGTACCTTTGCGGGAAAAGAATAAGAGATAACGAATTGCCACCTCACCACAAAAGACAGCTGGACCGTTGTCGAGGAGGCGGTGGCCGTCACCACGGGCACCACCTCGGGAGGATCGAAGGTGTCGAAGACGGGAGTTGACTCCCCGTCGTCGTCGACCGACGCCCCCGACACTGTCGTGGTGGTCGCCGCCATCGTGATGGCCCCGCTCCCTGGGGGGAGGTGGGATGCCCCCTTGATGGGGGATGTGGCGGTGGGACCCCCTCCCTCGGGGGTGGGAGGTGATGTCGTGCCGGCGTACGCACTATGGGCTCCTGACATCTTCCCCAGGGCTGCGGAGGCGAGGAAGTCGTTCTTGCTTTTCCCTCCCTTGCCCCTATCGGCACCAACACCTGCCTTGCCCCCCTTCGCCCCCGTCCCCAGGGTATTTCCATTGCCGCCCGGCGACTCGTGCGATTCGAAGTTGTCAAGGTCTTCCAGGTGGTCCTCGGAGCTAGTCCTGAAGGGCCGGATGCGGTGGGATCCGTGCGTGGTCAGCTCATACTGCCGATGAGAACCCTCGGAGAACCGAGTCAGCAGCTTGTCGCTGACCTTTTGTTTTTAAATAAAAAATTGGGTAAAATAAGAATGAAAATGAATTACAAATTCACGGATAATCATAACTACTTTTTAACTTCCCACTATCATGCAATGAATGATTTTTTCACACATTTCAGCCCAATTCAGCACAGAATATGAGATGAAGACTTTAAAAAAATTATTTTCTACCAGTAATGTGCAACAGAAACAATTTATCAATGGCTATACCATTTCATTCAGCCATATTAGTTCTGTATATAAATGTATGGGCGATAAAAATATTTGAAATATGCATTTTATTACTGAGTACCGCATAAAAAATGTATTGCTCCACTGTATGGAGAACTATTTTCCCAAACCAACGTATCGTCCGTTTTGGATTAAGCCTTATAGCTCCATATTGCCCGCAGGAAGGGAGTCCAAGGTTTTTACTTTTTGAATCTTAATCTCATAGTCCCATCCTAAAACTTATTTTTGATTTAATTTTCACTGTATTATGTATCACATATTAAAAAAATGCAGCGAGAGGCGGTTAAATGTGTATTGTTAGTCATTAGAGAACAAATTGTATCACGGATATATTTGGTTAATATAATTGCAGGGCTTATTTAATTGAAAAAAATGGAAAACATTAGGTGTAATGCATAGAAGAGGAAGCAGCTTGAAGAATATATGTAAGGCAGCGTTGGACAAAAGAATTTGTCATGACTGTAGGTGATGTTACATTGTAAGCGATGCTATTGGTGTGAAAATTAGGACTGTAAAGGCAAGTTTGACAGGAATGATAAGGATTTGAGTGACATCTGACATGGTCCGCCTTATGTACGAATTTTAGTAATGACAGATTATCCAGTTGGCTATGAAATATCTCCGCCAACTTAATGGTGCCATACGCAGGCTATTAGGTACACACTCAAATATGTCCAGTTACGAATATCTAACTGTACGAGTATTTATTGAACTTTATTGAGTATTACTCAATGATTTTCCTGTCTCAGTATCCTTTCTTATCTTTTCAATGAATGCCGCTCATTTACATGATATTTTTAAATATTAGTTAAGCAAGGAATATGACCATAATGTATATGAAAATTCACTAGTCACAAGTATTTATACGTGAAAATATTATAGGTGAATTTAAGATGCTTAAAGAGTGATGTTATTATTGGAATCAACTAAATAAAATAGAGCGAATGGCAGTATAAATTAATATTTCATTTTATCTTTGATTAAATACGGATGTTTAATTTCCTCGTATTATTTTACCAGCAACAATTTAGAAATTTTACCGTCAGTTCACAGCAAGCGTATTTCCCTGTATAATTTGACTCAAATTTATATATCACCTAATCTAATTTTAACTACTGGTAGCGAAATATACTGAACTTTATTGTTCATTTTAATTGATTAGTTGACGCACTTAAAAGTATTTAAATACCTTTTAGTTGAAAACATTACTTTTTTGACAATAAAATGACCACCAATGGGTAATAAAATTCTATTAACATTACAAAAGGGCTTGGTTAGTTTATAAATTTCAATTTTGACGTTCTAAGTTGAATTATTTTAAATGAATTATATATGTGTGTGTATATATATAAATATATATATATATAAATATAAATATATATATATATATATATATATATATATATATATATCCATACATACCCACACAACTACATACACACAAGCAATTATCTCCATAAAAGAGCGATCTCAAGCCATGACACGAGTGTATTAAAAAACTTTGATCAAAAATTCAAACACAGAAATACAGAAAAGACACATCTAGTTGACGTTTCGGCGGCACGACCGTCATCTTCCTGTGCCATCGAAATGTGGTCAAAAAATATATATGGAGAAGTTTGGTGAACATGATCTCATTAAGAGGGTTGAATGGATGCTTGATTTTATGGATATATCCATACATTTTCTACAATAATCCGATTTAACTCGCTGTGATGAATAAGATTAGTTTTAGGTATCGCAGCTGAGATCAAACTATAGATATCCTTGGAGTAAGCGCAATCGAAATTTCGATCTTCACGACTCTGTGGTTCCTGGTCCTGGAACATTTTTGACTCCGTGACGACGCCTTGCGTTCCTTCAAGGCAGTTTTCTACGCTCCAGGTCGCATTGCAGTAATGGAAAATGTTTCAGAGATTAACTCCTGGGACACAATTTATTTTTCCCACGTAATAAAGAGACCGAATTTTATTTTGGAAAAAGATGGAAGGACGAACCCAATGCGTCGACGTCCGGAATATTTAAGAAGACGCATTAATAAAATGGCTAAAAGGTGAAATGAGTCGGGACTGATTCATCGCCGTCGAGCATGAGGGAAGAATCTTTAAACGCGCCCTCAACTTTATCAACGCCAGGAAAATAGGGCGCTCCCGGGCTAGAGGATTGGTTCGGGGGTGAGGAGAGGAGGTAGGAAGCGTTAAGTTGGATTCTTTTCGAAGGAGGACGGAGATTTATTCGGGGCAAATGTGCAATGGTGATATATTCCTCGAACTTTCTATGGAAACGAAGCAGAAGTCCTGAGCATTTAAAATCACTCCCGTTGAAGAATTTCATCATCATGAAGGTAAAAGGCAGTGAACAGGAAAACACGAGCATCATTGTATTGATCTTTTAAGGAATGGAGTGATAATGGTACGAGTCACGAATGAACGTTTTAATCAGTATGGTCATCAAAAGATGTAAAATATCAATTGGCCCATGACTTTTTTATAATATAAACGAGGAGACTTCTTCATTTTATTATTATATGGTAGAATTTATGTTACAGGATTTTAAATAGTCGTACGTATACCTTTCAAATGGTTTAAAATGTAATATATTGAAAGTAAATTACTTTGCCGAAAAAGTACACATTCCACTTAAAGTGAATTAATTAACAGTATATTTAATTGCTATTCAGTTGCATAGTTGTTTCTAGGGCGTACATTGTACCTATATGAGGTTTGAAAATAAAAATGTAAGGAGGTTTTCGGGAAATAAAAATGAAAATTAATTTCAATGTTATTAAAGAAATAAAATCTATAATTTAATATTTGAGTAGAGAAAAATCATCATCGCAATATGATTTTATCGTTGAGACAAATTTATTTCTAAAAATGTGAAGGCAAATTAACTCAATTTACAACTATTCAAGCGTATGAATGGAGCTCATTTTTGAAATCAACCAATCTATTCTTCCGATATAGCAGTCATAGTTTTTATGCAATTGCTGTCACATCATTGACTTTGTAGACTCCATTGACTCACTTCGGAGTGATTGAGTTCTCAGGAGTCAAATAAACATTTTACGAGTATTTACAGAGTTTTTTTCCTGTATCCATTCTGCTAAATACCTAAAAGCAAGAACATCAAAGAGATTCTCAATTCACATACTTAAGTGACTAAAAGAAACGTGCTGGAGAGGCAGCGGAAATGATTTTGAATTTTTAAATTCATTTCATAGTAACGGGCGACCCCAAGCAGAAATTACAACATGAAGCGTGACGTATGCAAGAAGGAAGAGATTGGCCAGATTGAATGAGAAGAAGTTACTCATGTAATGGCCAGGAATAAGAGGGCACCCTAAAATATTGGCGACTCGTGACAAATCAAAAAGGATAGAATGAAAGAAAACTGAGCATATTTTTCTAGCAATTGGATTACGTGCATTAAAGGGAATTACTAACATTTAAATAGTATTCATTAAAAATCCAATTGCGTTCTATAAAAATGTTTTAATATAAAACAACAAAGTAATAATGTAAATTGATTTGTTTGCATACACCGCTCAGTTATTATCACTTATTTATTTATTATTATTAAAATACAATTTGGTGAGAAGCCAGATGGAATGATACAGCTAAACAATCAATACTTAGAAAAAGACTGGTAAATAGGCAAATCAAAAACTAAGAAAGAAAATGTAATTTTCTTAAGGTGTTTGGAAATTATCTTCTTAAAATTTCTAATACGAATCAATTTTTGTATTATTCAATTCAATAGTTATAGAATGAAAATAATCGGTAGATAATTGCATTGATATAAATCGTACGCCGACCTCAATAGTAGCGAGGTAACGTCCTCGCCCGCCAATACAAAGATCATGGGTTCGATTCCCGGGTTTTTCTGCATCAAGGGTTTGAGTGTTTGAAATTGTTTATTTGCTATATCATTTGCGAAAGTCCGATGTAAAGGCTAAACTGTTGTTTTCGGGTTAATGTGAGATAAATAAAATAAGTAATTACATGTACTGATGTACTACTCATCCATACCCTCCAGTCTTTCTATTCTAATTCATGCTACCTTAGGCCATTTGTTCTTCTTTCAAATTGCACTTTTGGTGCCTTTACCTCTGTTATCCTTCCAGTATACCCTTGGTGGTTTATCTTATTCTTCTCTACTTTGTGCTATTCCTCCAAAGCGTTTAATTTTCAATATTTAATACACTTACTCGAATATCACTGTATATGAACACACATGAAGTTTAATATCCGTCGTCAGTGGGCGATTTCACTAAACTCCCAAATCCTCTTTAGATTGCAGTTCGAATGATCAATGCTTGCAATTCATTGGATTCACTTCACAAGAAATATTTTGTATTTTGCTCTTAAATCAAGCTATAGAGTGAAATTCATGTGGGTGAAAATGCTTTCCTATCCGTCACTATGAATTTTATCTTACAAAAATAACAATGTCATCGACTTAAAAAATTTAGAATTTTCCATGAGTATCATTAAATTGGTTCAGTTTCCATCATTCATAAACTAACTTCAATCAGAAATAGCTGCATATTTGAACCTTATTTTTCTTGTGTACCTATTCACAAAGGAATGTATGAGGAAGTCTTTTTTTGTCTTCGAAGTAAAAGAATTGAAAAGTAGGCCTTCGGTCTTTGCCTTTTTTGAAGTATTCAGGAGATATTAACGTGAAAAAAATGCACGCGCAACTTTGTAGTATTATTTTATTCGTAAATGATAACGGGCAACTCGGGCGATTAACTGAAAAGGAGGCATAGAGCTTATAAATATGATCCTAATTATGAATAAATGGAAGAAACATTTGATTCCTACATACATTTCTAGTCTAGGAAGAAATAATTACCTAATAGGTGCAGTAAATTGCATATAATTATTCATATAAATATGCATTTAAAAGATTATTGAATGGAACAGAAAACTTTTACAAACCAAAGAATTTCGTGCGTCAAAATTGGCGACAGAGTAAATAGAAAAGTAAGTAATTAAATATTTAAGATTTTGAAAAACGATTTCGTTTATTATTTAGTCCTTTTCTATTAGGGCGGCTCCCATTCCAGATAGCCTGATAATCGTGTTGCCGTGGGTGACCAGACTGGTAACGCACAGGGGCTTTCAGACGGGAGGGCCTTAATGCCTATTTACGCTTTTTGAGTGCCCACTAGACTTTTACGGTGATGTGATTAAAGGGTGACCCTATGTTCAAAGGAAGGCTTCGTGACTACATTTCAAGCTTGTAATTCTGGTTGGGGTTGACTCCTGAGTTTGATCATCCTTCCTGCCGCAAGTTGTCCGGTTTCTAGTCCCGGTCAAGGTAAATGACTTTTAGACCTTTGATTATAAACCCATTCAGATTATGGGATGGCTTAGAAAGGCAGATAGTAATTCATTTAATGCTCATTTAGAGCATAATTCACCGCTTTTGGACATTAAGGCGATTTTGGCGGTGCTATTGTGAGGGTAGTGAACGGAAGAATGAGAGTTAAAGTTGAGAGGTAGTGGATGGAGAGTCAAAGATGGAGTCAAAAGGCATCGTGGACCTTGAAGGGGAAGATGTCACTAAAAATATCCCTTGGTAAGGATCCACTTCAATATCACATATAATAGATAGATATTTACAATTTTGTCATGCTGTATCTACTCTACGCAATTCCGTGTGTTCACAAGGTCTGACTTCTTAATTCATGCCTACGTTCTGAGAAGCTATTTTCTCATGTTAAGTATCAACCAAAGCTTTTTAGTTAATAAAATTGTTTTGAGAAGCTATCATCGTACATTTTAGGTGGTTTCAAAGTAATTATGTCATGAGTTTCAGTTTAGTAAAATATTTGTTTTACGTAACTTTAAATTGTACATTCGAATCCGAGCCAACATATCTATCTATCTTCAATAAAATTATGTGAGAATTATCAGTGGATTGAAATATGTAGAAAATTTCATAAGAGCTTCGTTATTGGTGGCCAATAAATGATAAGTTTGAATTTTATTTTTGTAGAACATCACCTTTCTCTCCTTCCTTTATTTATGTTCCTGACGTGCAAGCTTAGAAAAAATTAAAAGATCCCCACAATAAGCGAGTTGGTAGCATATTTGTGTTCGTATTGGGTATTAGACATTACGATGATTGATTTTTTATCTACTTTTTTGTGTTGTTTCACCGTTTTCACTAAATTCATTTCAAACTTGATATTTAACGTAAAAAAACATCAAATTGTCGTCAGTGGTTTTCAGTATTAACTTTAAAATTTCTGTCCCTTTGTTGAGAGCGCTTTTACTTTCCAACCATCTAGTTTTTTGAGGTTACCTCCCAAAAACCCCACTTCATCTCTCGTTGACGTGCACGGATAATTTAAAACGAAACGAACGTGAGCTCCGGTTGCTCATTTTGCATTTATTTTCGGACACACGCTCAACCTATTTTTGCACGGTGGATTTGGACCACGAATTTGAAATATTACCATTCAAAACGTCCCGAATATTCTTTTATCTTCCTTTTTCCTTCCGCCACGCTTCCTACTGAAGAGGCACGGGATACAGGAGGTAAGCGAGGGGTAATAATCGACGTAAGAAGATGGAGAGAGGCGGAAGGATTGTCAAAAGAAGGGGAGCGAACTAGAGAGATGAAGAGGGTGAGTTAGCGCAATTTAGGTTTCCCGCAGTAGTCTCCGTGGTATTTCTTTTTTTCGTCTCAATATGGAAACCGAACCTCGAACGCGACGGAGGGCATATGCATGCTGCTGTGCTCATCAGCGCATGCACGTGACTCCACGCGATTACATTCCGAAAGGGAAAGGGGCGGAGCATCAACGACGGGACTTGCCGTCGTAAAAGGAGCGCGTTTCGAGGAGCATTGAGGCTCAGGAGAAAAGGGTGGGGTGTGGAGAGGGAAAGACGCAGATGACGGCGTCGAGGATCACTATAATGACGGCGATGATGGAATGGAATGGAAGGACGGAAAGGAAACGTCGATGATAGAGAGATAAAGAAGGCAATTTTGGCGCTCTTTTTGTGTGTGCGTGTGTGTGTGTGTATGTGCATATGAAATACACGTGGCACGTTAGCTCAGATAGTAAAAGGTCTCTTTTAGTAAGAGAGTGGCATCAGATTGGGATTACGTGTTTGTCACATTTTCCGTGAAAATTTACTTATGCTTTGCGTTTGTTACTATGTTTCAAAATTTTTAATGTGTTTTATTTTACCCTATCAATAATATTTATAAATGGCACACTCATATATGCATGCAAAAATATATGTGTATATATAATGTACATTTATTTGGTAATCTACCGGTAAAGGTGGGTTAGTGATGGGCACAACTACCAAATAAATATCTTGTTTCTCTCAACAAAGTACAACCCAAATTCCTTAATCTCCGTATACTTCCTTCCTCCTAGTATTTCGTCCACTAACCATATCCTGTTTCAAACTCTTCCTCGTCTTCCTGAAATTCTCCCCTCTATCAGTCTTCAACATCCCACTGCCGATCGATTTGCCTTTCATCCACTTTTCCTGTTCCCCTATGATTTCTCTTAAAAATTCTCTGTCCTTCCTCCCATACACAGCTCCTCCTTATTTGTTAACTTTTCTGTCCCCTTTACCATCTCCATCCTTCTCCATATCCACATTTCGAAAGCCTCCAATCTATGTCTATCATCCTGCTATAATGATCAATATCCGCCCCGTACATAACCGCGCTCCATATCAAAGTTTTGACAAGCTTTTACTTGACATCTTTCTCAATGTTTCTGTCATGAATTACCTCCTCTTTGTTAAAGCCTCTATGGTATGTATAAAAACGCCTTTTTTGGTATTAAAACCAAGTATTGGTGATGACTAGCCCGTATCTCCTACGGAACTCATTTGATTTCTCCCCACTATTACTCTTCGTACCAAAACCGTAATTTCCCACCTCATCACCATCTATTCATTCGCCGACCGTCCTATTCGAATCCCTCATTACTATTAAATGTTTCCTTGCAGAAGCAAAAGCGACTATGTTGACCAGCTGATCGTACTTAGTATCCCCTATCGACTTCTTTCTTATGATCGCTCGGTGGTATGTATACCTGAAAAATGGCCAAGTTCCATGGTTCTGCTTTTATCTCTACTAGCGATATTCTATTCGTTGCTTGTTCTATGCTGACTACGCTTCTTCCTACCTCTTTATTCAATACTATGGCAACCCCCCATTGGCTCTCGTCCCCACCGCTGTATTTACTCCAGTAGTCCCCGCTATCCTTCCATTTCACCTCGATTGAATTAAAATATCTATATTTCCTCTTTCCATCTCTCGCTTAATATTCTCTGATTTTTCTGTTCTCATAAAAGCCCTCACATTCAAAGTTCCTATTCTAACTAATTTGGTCTTTTTCTTCTGCGTCTTCTGTCCTGATGCTGTCGTTTTCCTTTGCAAGGTTTTCGTGAGATGACGATCGCGAAAGTCTTGCCTCTCCTGCAGAAGAATTGCGCTAGGCAAAGAGGCTTTCACAAGGAGGAGGGAGTTGATGACGGGGACGTTGAGTAAGGATGTTAAGATAAGACACGTAAAAACTTTGATATGGAGCGTAGCTATGTACGGCGCGGAAACGTGGTCATTGAAGCAGGAGGATAGACGTAGACTGGAGGCTTTTGAAATGTGGGTGTGGAGAAGAATGGAGAAGATGAAATGGACAGAGAAGAAAACAAATGAGGAAGTACTTGGTGTGGTGGGCGAAGAGAGGGGTTTGTTAAGTGAAATCCTATGGAGGCAGGAAAAGTGGCTGAAGGGGGTATTGACCGGCAGCGGGATGTTGAAGATTGTGATTGAGGGGAGAATGTTAGACAAACGAGGAAAGGGAAGGAACAGGATAGGGATGTTGGACGGGATGAAGGGAGGAAGAAAGTACTCAGAGCTGAAGAGGGACCTGATGTAGAGTAGGATGTTGTGTTTTGCGGGGGGTCACAGATAGTTGAATTAGTAATTACGTCCATCCAAAACCTACCTTAACCGGTAGATTACCTAATAATAATATATATGTTATATATATATATATATATATATATATATATATATATATATATATATATATATATATATATACATTCAAACACGAAATCCCGCTACTGGCTTCCCACCCAGAGGGCCCGGGTTCAAATCCCGGCGGTGTTGAATATTTTTCAGAGGTATCTCGATCCCTGCTTGAGGTGCTTTGTGGAGGGCACTTTGAGTGAGTACGCCGTCCGTCGGATGGGACGTTAAGCCGCGGACCCCTTGGCGCCTTTCGTAAAGAGTAGGCTAATGCCGACGCCGGGTTTCTCTCCACCCTTCATCCTTTCCTATCCATCCCCTATGGCGCAAATGACCTCAGCTGTCGGTCGCCTCCCCTCAAAACTACTACTACTACTACGAAATCCCGCCAAACGGCGAATAAATACTCATATATACAGAAACAGATATAAGGAAAAGGGATAGGAACACATATAAAGGACGAACACAATAGAGGTGGGGAAGGCGGAATCGAACGGATCACAAGAGTAAAAATATTTCCTCAACCGGGACTCGAACACCGGATCTTTCCACTTGCCGGGCGGATGCTCTTAACCACTTGAGCTATCGAGGATAGTCAATTTACCCTGAGATCCGTGGGTCTAATATGTCGCCAAGCGCCCCGATTCTTTCAGCCAAGAGATGGCGTCAGGGGGCAGTTTCACCCACCAAAGGAGAAATAGACAATACACAAGGAAAGGAAAGGACAGTGGGTTAGAATTCATACAACATCATACAGGAAAGGAACAGTGCGTTTCGTGGCACGAATAGCCAGAAGAAAGAGATGAGCCACATTGGCCAAATACACATTCAAACACGAAATCCCGCCAAACGGCGAATAAATACTCATATATACAGAAACAGATATAAGGAAAAGGGATAGGAACACATATAAAGGACGAACACAATAGAGGTGGGGAAGGCGGAATCGAACGGATCACAAGAGTAAAAATATTTCCTCAACCGGGACTCGAACACCGGATCTTTCCACTTGCCGGGCGGATGCTCTTAACCACTTGAGCTATCGAGGATAGTCAATTTACCCTGAGATCCGTGGGTCTAATATGTCGCCAAGCGCCCCGATTCTTTCAGCCAAGAGATGGCGTCAGGGGGCAGTTTCACCCACCAAAGGAGAAATAGACAATACACAAGGAAAGGAAAGGACAGTGGGTTAGAATTCATACAACATCATACAGGAAAGGAACAGTGCGTTTCGTGGCACGCATAGCCAGAAGAAAGAGATGAGCCACATTGGCCAAATACACACTTTGAAGAAATGAAAAAATAATGGTTGTGAGATAATTGAGATGCTTACTCAAGCGGGAATATTTTACTAGCAAGTTATAATTTTGTAATTATAACTTTTCTTAGGCGTAGCACTTTATTTAACCTTACATGCTCCTTCATAAGCACAACACGTTCTAAACTACTATCTATTTTATACCAAGCATCAAGTTTTATAATTCTAAGCTACATTTTCTCACGTAAAAGTGAATTGGTAACTGAAGAAAACAATGACTCAGAATGAACAAGGATGCCAAGTTAGAGACCTCCGTTGCTTTCCCTCCATGGGGGAAAATAATAAAGCCAATTTCTTTGAACTTAATTCGTAAAAGAATCGAAAAGATATACCATAAGCAAATGTCTGGAAGTCTTTCTTGTTTGATTCTCTCTTCACCTTGATAATTTTGCTCTTTTCACGGTGCCTACTCTCCTCGATTTTTAATAACTTGTCGATTTCATTTCTCACCTAAAATACTTTCACTCAGTAAAGAAATTTGAAATAGGCCATTTAATATGAACTGAAAGTTTGTGAATCTTTTGAAATCGAACGTGAAAAATTACATATTCAGAATTTAAAAAAAAATTGAATCATCTCCGCTTATAATCGGTTTTGTCCCACAGTGAGCTGCCTCGTAAGGGTACATGTCACCGATGTAATCCTAAAATTGTGACTTCCCGACGGATTATTATGAGGAAGATATTCCCTTATTAAATTCAATAATAATAAGTCTGCAGTAAACAAATCTACGACTCCGAAAAGTGGTAGTCGTTATCTAAAAAAATAAAGCCTGCTAATAAACCAAACCATCCCCGTACCACCAACGTTCGTCTTCGTGGCGTTATATCGGCTATTTGACCCAAGTATCTCCGGCTTTTTCCGCCGGCAAACATTAATTTTTTTCTCCCAGTGAATCACTTTTGCCAGGCATGTACTCGGTGATTGGCTTCACGCGACCTAACATTTGGAGCTCAAGATAGGATCTTTCTCGGTGAAAACAGTTTCATCGGAGAGTCGTAGGCACGAATGACGTGGGTCAACAGTTAGCCATTGAGTTATCCTCTCTCTCTCACTCCAGCTTTGGACCACGCACGAGTTTAGACCACGCACAGGGTGAACTTCCGAGGGTACCCAGGACAGCGGGACACTGCACCGTCCCGTGTACGGGATCCTCGACACCCAATACGTATAGACCCCCTCCACCAATGGCGTTGTGGAGAATCCCGACACCTTTGATCTCGGCTGACGTGCCTGCCGTTCTCATGAACGAGGAACCGGGATGCATTATGCCGGAGTTACTTCCGCCTGGCCACGCCTGAGTTGCGGAAAGCCGTATCGCACTCAGAGCAACTCGGTCATAGAGAAGCTGCTCATAATGCGTGACCACCGACGTCGCTTTGCCTTCTGCTTTCGGAGCCCGGGCTTACCTGCAGAATGCTTAATAGTTCTGAAACCGGGCGCCGACGTTCCGAAGCCTATCTCCCCCGTCCTCATTACAGACCGAAGGATCTTCAGAATATCGGTAAATCCTCACGCTAAAGGTTTCGAAACATCACTATTTCTCTCTCGATCCCCTTCGTACATTCTATCCGCTGAGAAAACATGAGATTTTTTAATGAATTGTAAAAATTTCAACTCTTTACTCCTTTTTAAACGACATATATCCTTTAGTTAAGATCTATATGCTTTATATGTTATATATCACATTTGTTTCATTTTTAAAAATTTGTAGTATCACTACATTCATCATGTCTTCATTAAATTGTAAAACTGTGAGATACCTCTTCTCCTGGGAGGTAGTGGGTAGTAAAAGAAATACCGCCGTCTCGTCTGTCCCAGGTTAAATAAATAATGAAATATAATAACCAACGGTTATGACGAGTGGCCTGTGTTAAAATTCAAAACTGGGCGATCTCCCGGAGGAGCTTCTTTCTATATCCCTCCATCCTCTCCATCTACCATCCTTCCCATTCCTTTCCGCTCGCCCGCTTCGACGTCGAACCAAGGCGGCGAGGAGGGCGTGGGGAATTGGGGGGGGGGAGAGATGTGTGTGGAGGATTTTAAGGGAGGAGGTGGACCCCTTTTTCCTCATCTCCCTTCCCACGAGCGGCGGGGAATGGATGGATTATATGTGGGCGGGACGTGGGGTGGGAGGAGGCGATGGGAGGGGTGTGCGATGCCATCGCTGCAGACTGCATGGTAATGGCCTTACCCCTCCTCCTCCATTGCGAAAGATCCTGGCGAGATATGATGATGGCTTATGTGAGAACTCCCCCGCATAAAAATCTCATGCAGTCTTCCATAATGGATTGACGACGATTAGGGATCCTCTCCCTTCCTTTCACCCAAAGTCCTTTAGTCTGGCACCTTCTTTTTATGTCCTTTTTTTTCTAAGCAGGAGACTCTTAAGGGTGAGGATGGGATGGGGAAGATGAGGGACTTGAAAGAGATCTCACCCTACCTCATCGTTCCGGGGAAATAATCCGAAACTAGATTAAACGCTTTTCGTCATTATTGCCTGTGGGTAGGAACGAGTGGCTCCTTTAATATTTTTTGGCCGGAGAATCCTCATGAAGTACTCGACAATTGGAGCTCATTTCTCGGGCGTTCCCATCCTCTCCCTTTGGAATCCTCCAAAGAACTCCCCCATACAAGCCTCAAACCTGGGCAAGTAAGTGGATTTGGCTGGCATCCAGTGTGCAAATCCTTTGAATGCATTTTCGTTCTCACTTAATCAACTGGGCGTGGATATATATTTAGGGTCGAACGAGCGAACTTTCGAGTTGAAATTTTAGTCCCCTTTCGGATCTTGAATGATATCGGTTCAGGATTCGGTTCGATTTTTGAACATTTTCTTTAAATTATTTAGCGAAATTTCATCCCGTGTTTCGTTTACGATTTTCTGTTTTTGACATCAGGTCACTCCGAAAAAAAATTTTTCTTGTCAAAATTATTTATTCGAGGAGAATTTCAAGCATTACTGCATGTGTTAACATAAAATGCAAGATCTGTTCCAAAGGTAGTAGGACTTATTTTTTCCCGGATAGACGGACGGACGGGCCGCGGTTTCCCTGGTCGGTTCGTGCGAGGGGAAGTCTCAGGAAAGGCTGGAGGCCAATGGCAGTTGGCTCCCAGCCTTTGTAGAGTACGGATCGTTTGTTTGCGAAACCTTTGTAACGTATCCTCGTTACTCTCCATCGTTACGGACCGGTTATTGGAATAGCACTACGCCATCAAATTTTACGTGAAAATGGGCAAAACTGGGAAAAAGACTCGCCATGGGTGATTAGCTGTTTTTTAGTGGCGCAAGTTGCGGTGGGAGGATAGAAAAGATGTTGAAGACGCCGAACGTCAAGACGCCCTTCGATCTGAAAAAGTGACGAAAATCTTGCAAGAGTGAAAGCTTTGTTGAACAGGGATCGCATTTTAAGGGTTTGAATGGTTTCTTATGAACTTTGCATCCATAAAAGTGGTGTTCAACGGCTTGTGACCGAAAATACGGGCATTAGAAATGTGTGTGCGGATTTGGTACAGCGAGTGATCTCGGACGAATATAAGTAAACTCGCATGCCGATTTGTCGAGAGCTTTTCGGCCTTTTGAGCGGGAATCCAAAGTTTTTTTTTTAAAAAAAGGTCCACCAGACCTCTTCCTCTTTCACCGCCTCAAATCCGTGCTTGAAGGACGTATCCATGGCTGGGTAGAAGTGTTACAATAGGCCTTAACTAGGTAGCTTAGCAGAATTCCGGACACAGTCTCTTCCATAAGGAGTACCAGACGTGGAAAAGCCGCTGGCAGCGGTGTGTGGACGCTTAAGGGTGCTACTTTGAAGACTTTTTAGTGAATGTATGGATTTTAGCATTAACTATTTTAATCGACTCAGTCCTACCACTTATGGGGCAGATCTTGTAGCGCGCGTAACTCATACCAATGTGTTTGAATTACAATTGGTTTAGCCTTAATCCTGAAAAGGTTAGGGTAATCGTGCGATAAACTACGGAGATTGTAAAATTGGCCGATAATTGATAACACTTATGATTGTATTTCTTACTGGCGCTTAACGAAGAATTGGTGCCATTTCCATTACTTTCCAATGAATCTCCGAGTATAGACCATTACCTTTGCGAGGGTTACGGAACAGCTGAATTTCGATTGGCGCTGTGGCACTCAGAGCGGCGAGACAATTTGTGTCGTAGACTATTTTTTTCTACCAGATGATAAAATGTCAATTTTGTTCCAAGTCCAATAAAGATTTTTGATTATACGATTTTCTCTGCGACCTGCGGCGGCTTCCAATCCATAATACCTAACCTTAATAGCAGCCGTAAAACAAACTTTCGGATCGTTAAAGGAGCCAGCCATATATTTTCAAATAATTATCTCATTCACCTCAAGTTGAATTGGTTTTCATTGGTTTTTCGGAGAACTAATTTCTCTTCATATTGTTTGAGAGGTATTTTATATGAGTTGAATTTCCGAGATAAATTATTGTAATTACTCATAGGCATTTGAAGCCTTACTTAATGACCAATATGTATATAAATGCACACACCTTTATAAAATGAATATATATATATATATATATATACATAGATATAAAATTTAGATAAACATTGTAAATATGTATATATATTTATTTATATGTATACACATAATATATATATATATATATATATATATATATATATATATATACACACACACACACATATAAAAAAAATCGAAAAATACATAAAAAGGTGGGTTGCGGTAGTCTTGCAGTAGAACATTGGATTTCTGATCAGAGGGCCCGGATTCGATTCCTGGGTCTCTCTGAGCACCAGCAGCTCCACCAAAACTTGTGTAATTTTTTCGGGTACCAGATGTTCCAGGGAAACAATAACTGGTACAGGGAAATAAACTGCCCCCCCCCCTAGTCTGATGTGTGAATTTTACACGCTATCGGGCTTAGTACTGGGTTAACTCTACAACCATCTATCAAACCGACCTTCGGGTTGACTACTGGGTTATGGTTCATGAGTGTATATATATATATATATATATATATATATATATATATATATATATATATATATATATCGATGATGCAGGAGCAATGACGAGAGTAATATAATGTATGGATGGCACAATAGAACACAAAAATAAAGTAGATAAAACGTAAAAGGACATTTAAATTATTGATTGTTTGAGTTTCGGCCTTCTCTGAGGCCTTTTTTTAGGTCAGACTCCTTATATATATACATATATGTATATATGTATATCAATGTTTATATATATATATACTTATATATATATATATATATATATATATATATATATATATATATATATATATATATATATATATATATTGGCCTGTGGCCCAATTGACCATGATTTCATGGGCAAATAAGTGAGCAATTGGTAAAATGGAATTGCGCGTGAAAACGGAATTTTTTTTTGGAAACTTTCCTTTCGACAACTATTTTGGAAACCTCGTGACAATATTTTGATAATCTCTTTCTCGATTATCAAAGACTTCCATTCACATTGTTATAAAAGCTATGTGCAGACATAAGCACAGCATCATATCTTACTTATTGCTACGAACATTTCTTGTTTTCTCTTGACATCATTGATTGAGTTAACGATTGGACCTTTTACTATTCCCCCCTCATTCTCCCTCTTTCATCAAATAGATTCCCATGCATGAAGCATAAAATGACTGGAATAACAATCTTCCAATATTGATCTCCACCGGAATTTCGATTCGATCACCATTACAGTCCTCATTAATCCGAGGATTGAATTGCCTTTGGTTTCGCACCTGGGCTGAAGGTTAATCGTGCAGTGGGAATGGAGGGGACGAAAGGAAATCTGGGGTGTAGCGGGCACGAGGGTATTAGAGAAGTTTGGCGTTCGAGAGAGAAACAATGACAACGCCCAGGTACCACCGCAGTCGAACATCCTCCTGTCTTCACACTCACCATTTTCCTTTCCTTCCTGCCACTCAGCTCCCCCTCGCCGTCCCATACCCATCTCTGCATCCAACGGCCCCTTCTCACGACTTGCGATGTCTGACGAAGCGACTTGGAATCCTCCCGAAGCGGATTCGTGACAGAGACTTCGTAAGTATGTTTCCCATTGCCTAGTCTCCATAATAAAAAGATGAAGCGATGACGCAAAGTTGACGTGCGATTCGATTTTTGGCGAGGTAGCGTGCGCTGAACACACAATTCCCGGTATCCTGGCAAAAGGAAAGGCTTCTGAGATAGAAATGGGTAGAGAGAGGGAGAATGAATACATGTTAAGGAAAGCGTGTGGGAGGAGGCATTAGCAAATCCCATAGGAAATGGAGAGAATATCTCTGTGAAGTTTCCCTATAAATGGACATCCCTCAGTATAGAAAATATTTACGGCGGTTTCCGATGCATAATAATTGTGTCTAAGAACGATAGGATTTTTCTCCATTTTGATACTATTACAACTCGTTACTGATGATTCAAAAATTGGAGATAAATTTTTAGTAGAAATTTTCTGCTAATTCCTTGTGTGAGAGGAATTTTAAAGATGGAATTAGTTTTTAATTTGGCTGAGATATCATTCAAGCGCAACATCTCTATTGAATACGATGGTTTGATCATAATAGAAAACCATTTAAGTTACGTGTCGTGAATTTAATGCTCAAATCTGTTTAGAAGTATACTTGTGTGTCTTAAATGATTGGATATTTTCTCGCTTCTTAGATCAGAAGGATTAGTTTTGTATCAGAAGTAGTATGACGTGGAGATATAGCAATTATTGCCAGATGAGTCAATTTCCCCTCAATATTTTATTTGAAAATTGCAGGGAAGAATATGAATATGAAGCCGAGGTCGTTTCGATATTTGACGACGTTAAAAAAATTAATGAAAGAATGAGAAATATAAGCGATCGGATTTTCCAACTCCGGAAAGGATGAGACCAAAGTCGATGAGCCCAATTATGGGTAATACACGTCATAAGCATTTGCGAGTTAGCCTTAAAGAATGTAGGTTTTATTATACTGGTTTTAGAAAAATATAATGAAAAGGTACAGAGAGCGGTGTTAATGTTTTGGGAGAAAACTATAATTTACGATTATGAAAAGGTTTTTCGGGTAATCCGCCAAATTTGTGACAAAGTGTTACGATAAGAGTGTGAGCGTTTTTGGCATGATGGAGGAATTAGATTGGGAGCCTCTTGACTTTTAGAGAGAGCAAGAAAGACAAACTATTAGTAAGCTATACGTAAGTTTTCTTGGAAAATCTTGGGTATTATTATGATGCCAAATCATATTTGTAGATTGAACTACCGAGATAAAAAAGAGAGGTAGGCACGGCTAACGGACATATTCAAGTACTCGTTCTTTCTGGGTATAATATAGAATCATGACAAAATGGAACTCTTTAAGGAAGGAGTATTTGAATATATTTATTCAAGGACGGATACTTAATGATTTATTCAATTTTTGCATAAGTGTTCGTATGTATCTAAGTGCTTCTGCAGATGAAGAATAATGTATAGTACTTACATGAATGAACTAATAGTTGTGAACTTATGAAATGGTTTTTTAACGCGTAAAGTCACTCGTACTTGCAGTGAATTTTGAATTATTGTGTAGATGTAGATGTGACGTACTCTTTTTCAAAAACCAATCGGATCTCTAACTCGATTGCAGTCAATATTATTGACCATATTCAGACCTCTCATTCAAAATCAGTATTGCCACGGTACTTAATATTTACACTAAACTCAGGCATGCCTAAGAATTAGTTGATGATACATGAAAAATGTAGTCTATAATTGACAATAGAAATTTAATATTGTATGTAAGTTGGTCAGTAGAAGTAGGCCTTGACGGTCTCTGAGCACTATCAAAAATACAAGAACGCCAGGAATAAGGATAAGAATCAAGTCAACTGAGAATGCAAAAAGGTTTGGAAGAATTGGATAGAAGGCTGCTGCGAGGAAATCAACGAAAATATGAAGTAGGGGAATACCGACAGAGCATACAAACTGGTTAGTAAACATTTCGGAGAAAGCAAAATGAAAAGGAAAAACATCAACGATATAAACGGGGATGTAATGATAGAAGGTGAAGATATTGGCAATAGATGGAAGCAATACATTGAAGAACTCTACCAGGATCCGAGACCACTGGAAGAAAACCTGATGAAGGAAGAGAGTGAAACGGATGACGAAAACCCATTCATACTGAGGAGCGAATTTGATGGAGCAGTAAAACACATTAAGAAAACAAAGCTCACAGAGTAGACAAAATCGACGGAGACATCATTAAGGCACTCGGAAACAAAGCCAAGGACAATCTGTATGGAATAATCAAAAATAAGCTACAAAGACGGAAGTCTTCCTGAAGACTTTCAAAGGAGTGTGATGATCGCGATTTCAAATAAGACGAGGACAGAGAAATATGAGGAACACCGAACCTTGAGTCTTGTGTCGAATGCATCAAAAATGCTTACACGAATAATAACTCGAAAGATGAAAAGGAAAATAAAAGATAAGCTATCGGAAAACGAATTTGGCTTCAGGGAAATTAGAAGAACCAGAGAAGCTATACTCTGTCTTAGAATCATGGCAAAAAGCAAAACATGTGAACAAGCAACTGTATGTGGCATTCGTGGACTTGGAGAAAGCCTTCGACAGTGTGGAATAGAACAAGATGTTTGGACTGCTGGAAAAACTCGGAATAGATTACAACGACAGAAGAATAATATATCAGTTATACAAGAAGCAAATAGCCACAATGCGAATGAGAGATGGAAGCCAGATAGAGGCTAAAATTAACTAAGGAGTTTATTAAGGATGTAGCCTCTCACCTACATTGTTCAGCATATACTTGGAGGAGGCAATAAGAGAAGCCCAAGGCATTGGGTTAAATAGAATTAGGATCAATGGAGAAAAGATAAACATGATACGCTTCGCCAAAGATATTACAATGATAGCAGAAAATCAGGAGGATCTTCAAAGATCACTAAACGTATTGGATCAAGTTCTGCAAAGATACAACATGAACATAAACGAGACGAAGACAAAAATCCTAGTATGTGGAAGAGAGGAGTGGAATAGAGTGGTCACACTGAAAGGAAATAAATTAGAGCTGGATTCCTTCGCCAATCTCGGAAGTACCATCACCTGGGGGGGGGGGAGAAGAAGTAATGCAGGCATCAAGTGAAGAATAGCTCAATCTAAAATAGCATTTACAATGAAAAGACAGCTGCTGTGTTCAAAGAATGTAGAACTATAGACGAGGAAACAATACGTGAAAATATTCGAATGGAGCGTGGACATCTGTGGATCAGAAGCATGGACGATCGGAAAAGTAGACGAGAAAAGACTAGATGTCTTAAAAACCTGGTACTGGAGGAGGTTGCTTAAGATCAAATGGAAGAGCTAAATAAGAAATGAAAAAGTATACAGGAGAATAGACGAAGAACGGACCTTATGGGACACCATAGAGAAAAGAAGAAACATATATTGAAAAATAGAGGAACAAGTCCCATGAGGAAGGCCAAGGGATAAATACATGGAACAAATAAAGAAAAAATTACATTTGAAAAAATGCCAGGAAGTATGCCAATTAGCATCAGATATGGCAGGATGGAGGGCTGCAGTCAATCAATCTTAGTATTAAACGACCAATGGTAATGATGAGCGCTATCATATATTTACCAGCTGCCACATCTAAATTTATCACTTAATTGTGAGTGCATCTTAAAATGAATTATTTGAGAATAAGAAGGAAAACAAAAGTCATGTAATAAGTACTTCTATCAGTTCCTTAGTGGCTTTTCCTACTATCTTTGGGATGGAGTGCACTGGCGCCTATGTCCACCAGTGGTCTAACACACCTTGGAAGTATTTTTTTGTTCCTAGTGGATTCTCATCTCTAGAAACTTCCCGGCATCTCCGATTCTTTTTCAAATAAATTTGCTCCGTATCTCTTATAAAATCGTATCGTTTGGGAATATTTTACCTGAGCTTCCAAGGGTTTCTGGTTGAGGGAAGTTTTCCTCCGTGCTCGAAATATTTTGACACAAGAAAAGCTCTTCTTTAATAACGGGGCACGTATCGCTTTCATCGGAATGGCGAAGAGAGACGTGGGCGACTGGAGTAAGTAATCTCAGCTCCCTTTCCACGAATATACGGACAGACACGCAGAGATACATCTACGAGACCTCCGAATTCCACCCTTCCCCCCTTAACCCACCACCCCCACCCCTTTGCTCAATCCCCCTCTCGTGAGTTCCACCTCCTCCTTTCAAAGGCGACGCCACATGCGTCACACTTTCACTTTCCATGCAAAACATCATCTGGGAAGAGGGAGTTTGGGGATGTCGAACCGTCTTAGTTCGTGTAGCCTTCCAGTGCTCATTTCGTCTGCGACGCGAGCGCGGAGAGTAGACCCATCCCTCCGCGGATTGGCAATAACTAACGCACTTAAAACAAGAGTCTTTCGAGGATCCTTGCGAAGGGAAAGTAGCCGAAAGACTATTTTTCTCGAGAGAGGGGGAACGTGCCAAGTTATGGTGCCACTCCCTCTCGTTCCACCTCTCCCTTCTTTCAAAATGGCATCCTCCTGGAATGCTGACAATCGACGAGTTTAAACGGAAAAGGGACGTCACCGGTGGAGGTTTGAAGAGGGGAGAAAAGCCTTCCCTTCGCAAATTCCTTCCGTTCCACTGTCACGAGCAGCGAAATGAAGGGAGAGGCGAATTAAATCCCTCCAGTTTTACGCCTGGGGGAGATTACTGAACGGCTCATGTTTGTTTCCTCCCCGAGCTTTGAAGAACATATTTACCCCCCATGGAGATGGGATTATCGCGGCGTTTCTCGAGATTATTAGTAGTACCTGATCTCTAAAGCATTCGACTCGTTGAATTATAAAAAAAAATATAACTGTATGGGTGGATTTCGTGATGGTAATTGAATTTTTCTGGGCCAATTTCATGCGTAGATGCGTAAGCTGTGATAGGTTACAAAATAATAATCATGAAGGTGATTGATTTGCTGAAACAATGACTTAATTCTAGTAAGAGTATAAGTACCTAATGTAGATTTTGCGACCCATTTCCTCTTCCCTCCTTTAATTTTTCTCCTGCACTCTCCCCAGGTGCCCTCTCCAGTTTTGATTTGACTAGTTCCACTGAATGATTTAGGAAGAGGACGGTTCGCCGCCATACCTTTACGTGAAATTTGGAAGGAAGATTATCAAGAAGCAAAATAAGAGTCGAAGCTACAGGAATAAATAATTCTGAGTAATTCACGATAATATCGTATATCGCGGCTTGTGGGCACATCCTGGAGTGTAGGCAACCACCATTGCCATTTTTTTGTTTACACGTCTGGCAGTGGGTGTATGGAAGATTACTCATTTGTTTCAATAATTGAAATTTCGTGTTTATGGCGGTAAAGAAAATCGGAAATAGCCTTAGAAAGGTATTACAATGAAATTATTGATAATTTGGTTAAGAAACCAAAAAAGGGAATCCATATTAAAACAGGTACAATAGCACTATTTTCCATAGATGAAAGGGCGTGTATTTCACCGGTTTTAACATGAATATTCACAATTTAAATGAGGTGAAGACTGAACTAGAAGAGGTAATCAGGGAGGGAAGTTTTAAAAACTACCTCGTTGACCATGCTGATTAAAACGTGATGCTAAATGTAAATGGTGTACGAGCTTTGTACACAATATGAGTATCAACGATTATGACACATTATTATTGGTCTTTTAAAATCATTTTAATAATAATGATAATTACAAACTTGTGACCTTATTGTTTTATTTTGTTTCTCAATTATGATTTTGGGAATATTTGACATTTTCCTGTTAGGTTTAATGAATTGTGAATAATTTTGCAAGGGCAGGAATATGTCAGAGTCCACTTTAAACGAGTTATGTCCGTAATGCCTAGCGTTTATTTCTGCCAAGCAAAGGCGATTTGTTTGTCTACATATCTTTACATATATATTTAAAAATTTCCGGTTAATGTTTTAACAGTTATTTAGAAAGTTAATGCACAATTATTTCAATTAAACATTTTATATCGCTAGAGCCCGAATGTTGTGGAAATATGAACTTAAAAATAAGCAGGTAATGAAGCGCAATGAAACTGATGAACAAGCAATTAAAAAACTAATAATTTTTTTCAATAGATGGAACTGAAAGTTGATTAATTATAAGAATAGAGAACAACAAATACTTTTACGAGTTTTAAAAATTAGGATAGCGATAAAATTATGCTAGAAGTTGTAACAAGACAAAAATAAAGCTTTTTTCAAATTGCCAAACGATAATTCCTGAATCTTAGTTATAATATTTTGCCTTGGCAAGTATTTTTAATTATGAATTAACCCCTCCATGTCCAAATTAGTTACAGGGGCGTATCCTTTGAAAGATCTGTCAAGCGGACTTTAATTTTTGTCAGCAGTGCCTTCTTCATGAAACTTGGATGTTCTTTTGATTAAACTCGGGTATTAATTGGCACAAGACTCTTTTTCCAACATTTCAGATCCTTGTCATCTGGAATCTGATATATATGACAGTTGGAATCCTAAAAAAATGAAATAACCAAAAAGATAGGACTTCTCGATTAGAGCAATAACTTCAGGTAACATTGAAATATATGACGCAATGGATACCAAAGTTCAAACTTTCCGAATATTTCTTCACATGCCTATGTCAGGAATTGACCACTCCTCTAACCTTTTAGAACTTGGTGCTGTATCAAAGAGACATTAATTTCCTCCACTTCATCAAAATAAACTAAGAATGTGGTATAGGGCCTCTAGATATTAAAAGGATGGTGCTTGACATTAAAGGCGCTTTCCAGAAACATTTTTGGCAACAAAAGTGAGTGATAATCTCAGCATGAGGTATTAGTACGAGTACTTGTATATACATTTTTTTTACTGTCATTCGTACTTGTGTTCCACATTTGCTTTGCGTTGCATGTGAGGTGAAAAATATTGCGAAAAAAGTCTTATTGCGATTTATTTGCTTTCTCAGCACATTAAACTATATTCAATATTTAATATGATAACACATGATACGGTATAATTTCCATTCATACTATATTATACACTATCATTCGTAACTTTTAGGATGTCGTACTATTCTAAAAATCTTTTTGAAGGGATTTTGGCTTCCTCATTTCCCGTTTACTCAGGTTTCCAGAAATAACAGTTCTGAATTACGAGGTGTGATCAAAAAAAGATAGGACTGATTTTATACTTTGTTTATTTCGACGGATACAGCTTAATCAAACTTGTCACCCTCCAAGTAAATGCCTTGGCTGACGTCAAAACCTTTGACAACGTTTCTTCCAGCTCTCGAACCCTGCCTGGTAAGCCACCTTAGGGATCCTCTTCTGGTCCGCCGGACAATTAGTTTTAATGTCCGCAATAGAGTCGAATCGGCGCCCTTTCAAGGTTTATTTTAACTTTGGAAACAAAATAAGTCTAATGGAGCCACTTCTGGTGAGTAGGGTGTCTGCGGGATCACGGAAGTTTCGGTTCTGGAGAAAAACTGTCGCGATCAGCGCCGTGTAAGCCAGCGCGTTATCGTGGTGGAAACGCCCTGCATTGTTTCTCCACATGCCCGACCTCTTTCTGCTCACTGCGCTCCTCAGCCTCTTCATAACCTTAAAGTAAAAATATTTGTGGACGGCTGGGCCTTGAGGGACGCATTTGTAATGAACCAGCCCTTACCAATCGAAGAAACACACCAGCACAACCTTCACATTGGACTGGGACATGCGAGCTTTCTTTGGTCGCGGAGAATGAGGACCTTTCCACTGAGAAGACTGGGCCTTTGTCTCGACATCATAACCGTAAACCCAGGTTTCATCGCCGGTTAAGATGATTTTAAGAAACTCTGGGTCAGCATTGGCTCGATCCAGGCGTTCCTGACAAAAGTCCACATGTTTTTGTCTCTGCTCATCAGTAAGCACCCGCGGGACAAATTTTGATGCGACGCGCGTCATGCGCAAAATGTCTGTCAAAATTGTCTGCAAGGATCAAAAATAAATGTTCACTTCCTTAGCTATCTCCCTAAGAGTTTAACGGCGATTTGCCCGCCCCAAATTGTGCACCGATTTGACATGGCTGGGGTCTGTCGAAGTGGAAGGTTCGCGAATCTTCATCTGTCGAGGCTCTGCCCGATTTAAAACGATTGTACTAATTAAAACATTGGCTTCGACTCAAAGCTTCATATACAAAGGCTTGCTGAATCATTCCAAATGTCTCCGGAGGACTTATGCCAAGTTTAAAACAAAATTTCACGCACACACACTGTTCCTCTACCTCTTTCATTGCTGCCGTTGCACGCGGCGACGAACAAGTTAAGACCCGTACCACTGCTGCTGCGTAACGAGTCGACGACAAAAGTCCGTGAGCATTTCCTCTCGTCACTTTTTGTTGACTGACACCGATAAGGAAAAAAATGTAGCCAATGACGACCTTTGCCTACACTTGCACCGCCATGTTCCTTTCTGTCTCCTTATTAACAGATAGACGGAGGGAGAAATTTCTCCCTTCACGAGATCTTGCAAAAACTCCTGAAGACGATATTATTAGTTAGGAATGCCAATAAAATTTTTGAGTTTGAATCTCAAGAAAGTTTGAAAACTTGGAATTATATAAGCAAGAATAAGCGCTTTCTGATAATGAAAGGTAAAATAAAAAAATGCACGAGTGCCCAAAAAAGACACTCCTGCCATTTTCGCCTGAACTTCCAGGCTCTATTTATTAACATCAACTGATCGCTCAGTGGACGTAATTAATATTGCTTTTTTGTTGTCCCGTCATTTTTCTTTGATAATTTTTCCCCAATTTTTACTCTTCTATTTTTTCTTAAATCATAACTTGATCTTGAATTTTATAAATTCATCCGGAAGGTGAAAGTTTTATCAAATGATAGAAAGTAATCATTATCAGTTAGACAGCTCTAAGACATAATTTAAAAACTTTTGATGACTCTAATTCCAAAAGAGCTTAAGAAAGGAAACAATATGCAATATCACGGTAAATAAGAGTTTCATTGGCGAGCAGATCCGGGAAAGCGTTTTTAATTTTGAATTTATTTCATGAAATAATAATAAAAATTATGCGATACATAAAGAGTGTTTATTTCACCAAGTTGTACTTCCTTAGATTTTTATATGAAAGCCAAGCTGCTAATCCACAACAGAATATAAAGTTTGGACGAAAAACAGAGATTTTTCTTAAATAAAAATAATCCTTTTACCCATATAATACAGGCATATATGCCTGTATAATATTGGCAAACAGGTATTATAGGTATAGGTAATATATTGTATCATACTTGTATAAAAGCTCTAAGGGCAACATTAAGTTAAGCTCAAAATTATTAATATTCACCCTCATGTATATTAAAATACAAAAAATATCAAATATCAATCATGTATACTTTATATGAAAAATCAAAGAAGAATGAATATATTCGATAAGATTCATTGTAATGCGCGTAGAAAACTGTAGTATACCAACATTTCATACTTTTTATTCATGGGTATTCATTGTAAAGGCAGGTGATATATAAATATTCCTTTGTATGTGTTGAACTCTGCCAGTTTTACGGATTTAATGCGTCATCTATTGAAAGACATTTAATTTTTTCTTTTGTCTTCTTTCGAAATATTTTATAAAATATTTAAGCTGATATCCCCCCCAGCCACAGTGAATCAGATTTTTCTCCACTTCTATCCTATTCAACAGATATCTCCAACCGCTTGAACAGTATATCAGAAAAAAACTCTCAAAACTCTTTAAGCACGCATTCAAAAGTTTTTATCTACGCCGCTAAATGTTGGGTTGCTATACTGCTCTTCACTTGGTTATCAACAGAATGTAAGTTATAAGAATAAGGTTGGAAGAGTTAAGAATAAGAGCGAGTGAAATACGTAATATTGAAGTATTGAAACGAAACAAAACTACACAGATATCAAAGAAAATCGAGGCAGATAAAATTAAACTCCATGTCGCGCCGGGTGTGGTAATCTTTTACGTTTACTGTCGTCACTGGGGTTACTATCCTTGTATCTACCCAGAGAAATCTCTTCTTATGACGCATTCATCCCGACAGTGGCAAACGAGATTGGAGGTAAACTTGAAATATTTGAAAAGGAACAGATGGAATAATAACTCGATACTTGGAGAAAATCCCACATTTTCATTTTGCCCGCGCTTCGATAAGCTGTGAAGTGGAAGAATTCACCGTATTGTTCATTGATTTTCACGGTCTCGGCTTGCTAAATTCCTTAACTACCTTTTCTCCTTCTCCTCCCACAGTTACCCCCGTTCAACCCCAACCATCACCCTATTTGCACCCTTCGTCAGCCTCAACCCTGTTCCTCAGCACTCGTCACCCTCCCTTCTTTTACACCCCCCTTAACCCTTTCGGATCCCATATGGGAGGAAGCCCTTTCTCGTCCCCTCCATTTACACCCCCGACCAAGCCTACTCCCCCCCTACGACTTCTTAATATTTTCTTCCTGCCGCGAGTCCTTCCACCGAAGTTCAGCAGACTGTCACCTGGAGGCGCCACTTGCCATCTCGTTGGATCTCAGCTCCCTAAACCCCTTCTCATTCGCTTACAACCCTCCTAGTTTCCCCCTTCCACGCCAACTTCACACTCATCAAGCCGCGAAATCACCCCTTAGGCACAATTTGCATTCCTTCTCGCACCTGATGCTTCTTCCTTCGCGGTCCATTTAAAGCAGGAGGAAGGTCGTTTCCCCTTCCTTCCCCTTCCACCCTGCGTCTCCTTCCTCTCCTCATCCATCCGCAAGGTGCCCTTCCACCCGACCATTACTTCGCTCGCGACCCCCTTTCTTCCCTCCCCAGCTCCTCTTTCTTCCGCCCAGCCGATCGCTATCGTTCAACCCCCACCGTGGTCCCATCTCTTTCTGCCGCTACTCGTGATCTCTTGGAAATCCCACCCTTGCTCCATTCAACTCTGCTCCCCTCCCAGCCCCTCGTCCCGTCCAATGCTCCACTCCTCCTGAAGTATTTTCACTCGGGAGATTTCGTTCCACGTTGGGGGTCGGGAGGGAATCTCTTGAACATGAGGATATTAGGGGGCGCTACATGCCATTCCCAGCTAATAATTCCTGGGCGGAAAATTTAAAAGCCAATTCGCATCCTCAGGATCTAATAACACCGGATATAAATAGCAAACCTAAGGCCGGTCTTTCTCTTTCCCTAATTTCAGTTAAGTCAAAATATTACCATACCCTTGGAAATCAAAAGGTTACATTTTCTAATCAAATTTGCAGTCTTTATTTGGTAGGATGATTGTCGTAGAATGTGATATGGCTTTTCCAAAATTCTTTAATCTCACTCAGCTATTGGGAAAATTTTTTTGAAAAATCTAATATTCATGTCTGATTAGATATCGTGTGTGTGTATATATAAATAAATAAATAAAGGGAAATGATGTAGAGTAGGATGTTGTGTTTTGCTAGGGGCCACAAATTATTTAATTAGCAATTCTGTCCATCCAAAAACCTACCTTAACCGGTAGATTACCAAATAATAATAATAATATATCTATATATACATATATGTTATTATTAAGTAATCTACCGGTTAAGGTAGATTTTTGGATGGACATAATTAATAATTCAATAATTTGTGACCGCTAGCAAAACATAACCTCATATTCTACATCAGGTCCTTCTTCAGCTCTGAGTACTTTCTTCCTCCCTTCATCCCGTCCAACATCCCTATCATGTTCCTTCCCTTTCCTCGTTTGCCTAACATTCTCCCCTGAATTACAGTCTTCAACATCCCGCTGCCGGTCAATACCCCATTCATCCACTTTTCCTGCCTCCATAGGATTTCTCCCAACAAACGCCTCTCTTCGCCTACCATACCAAGTACTTCCTCATTTGTTTTCTTCTCTGTCCATTTCACCTTCTCCATTCTTCCCTACACCCACATTTCAAAAGCCTCCAGTCTAC
Organism: Hetaerina americana; assembly: GCF_022747635.1. NCBI lineage: Eukaryota > Metazoa > Arthropoda > Insecta > Odonata > Calopterygidae > Hetaerina > Hetaerina americana. The sequence goes on along the minus strand of NW_027286070.1, from coordinate 19,261,584 downwards.
GTCTATCCTCCTGCTTCAATGACCACGTTTCCGCGCCGTACATAGCTACGCTCCATATCAAAGTTTTTACGAGTCTTTTCTTAACATCCTGACTCAACGTCCCCGTCATCAACTCCCTCCTCCTTGTGAAAGCCTCTTGCCTATCGCAATTCTTCTCCTTACGTCCCTACTACTTTGACCGTGTTGGTCCAAAACACTACCGAGATACGTAATCTGTTCTACCTGCTCTTGTTTTTGCCCACATATTTTAATGTTTAGCTTAGCTCTTTCTTTCTAGAAAATCGCATAACCTTTGTTTTATTAATATTGATTTTCATCCCATACCTGTCGCACTGAATTTCCAATTCACTAAGCAAAGCTTGCGACCTCTTGGCTGACTGACAAACTAAAGCTTGGTCATCAGCAAACTTAACTGATTTTACGAATTCCCCGTCCACTTTCATTCCTACCTCCAGGTCTTACCATGCCTCTTTAATCATTTCCTCTCCATGAAGGTTGAACAGCAACGGTGATAATGGGCAACCCTGCCTTACACCCCTTCCTAACACTGCCCATCCGGATTCCCCGTTTACTACCCGCACCTGAGCAGTCTGAGACATGTACAGGCTGCGGATTAGCCTCCTTTCCCTCCAATCTATTCCTATTTTCTGCAATATACTCATTAGTTTTTCCCAATTCACTCTATCAAACGCTTTTTCGAAATCTACGAAACAGGCAAATACCTCCTGGTTGTGTTCTATATTCCTGTCGATTAATAATCTCATTACTGCAATGGCATCACGCGTACCTCTCCCCTTCCTAAACCCAAACTGGTCATCCCCTAAGTAATCATTTGCCCTAATCTCTATCCTTTTGTTTATGATCGTGAGAACAACTTTAGCTGCGTGTGATATCACACTTATCGTCCTGTAGTCCTCATATGATGTAGCCTTTACCTTTTTCGGAATAGGAACTAAAACTGATCTCACAAAGTCGTTCGGCCAGATATATTCCTCATAGATACTACGAATCAGCCCATATAGCCTCTTCCTTCCACATTTTCCTTAAAATTTCAATAGTTCCGCGGGAATGTTACCCACTCTTACGGGCTTTTTAGTTTCATCTCCCTTAATGACCTTTCTATCTCATCGTCAAGTATGCCTGGACCTAAGCTGTCTTCCTCTATGTAATATTCTTTTTCAATGTCTAACTTTGTTGGTCTGAGTTCTTTACTATACAGTTCTTCTACACACTCCTTCCATCTCTCTTGGATCTTTCCTGTGTTATCTATTACCTTACCCGCCTTTTCTCTAACTGCTCTCGTTGATCTCCATTTCTTACTTCCCGATAACGACTTAACTTTGCTGTACAGCGCACCAATTTCACCCTTCCTCTGCAGACTTTCCATATCCTCGCACTGCGTCTTCCACCATGCTTCTTTTGCTTTATTTGTTGCCCGCCTCAACTTATTGTTCAATTCTTTGTACTTCATCTTGCCTAATTCTGTATTTACATTATTCTATTTTCGCCGCTCATCCATCTTTGTAATCATCTCATCCGTGATCCATGGTTTCCTAGTCCTTTTACCGTTAACGGTTCCAATAGTGTCTTTTGCGGCTTTAGACAACCCTTTCTTGAAACTTTCCATTTTTATTCGATAGTGCTTAGCTCTTTACCATCCTCCATGATTTCCAACTACCACCTGTTTGTATTCCATCCTTTTCAAACCATTAATGCTTCTACATTCCATTTTCTAACTCGCCGCCCCTGCCTTATCTTTTGGAAACGGACGCTACATTTCATAACAACTAAATTGTGGTCTGAGTCCGCATCCGCTCCCGGGAAGCTGTCCGAATTTATCACTCTGTTCCTAAACCTGTGTCTTCCAGGATATAATCTAGCTGATATATTTCTGAGTCACCTGGCATTTTCCATGTATACCTGCGTCTTTTGTGGTGTCTAAACCAAGTTTTGGTGATGACTAGCCCCAGTCTCCTGCAGAACTCAACTGCTTTCTCCCCGCGGTCATTCCTCATGCCTAAATC
>NW_027286070.1:19104560-19257060 GCF_022747635.1 Hetaerina americana | reverse complement strand
ACAAACACTCAAACACACTTGAGTAAATGGAATGTATTTTGTTCCTCAGACAAATATGATAACAACTCTAATTTTGTGAGAATGGCCAATGAAAATGAAATGTAAGCTGAATCCAGCTAAAAAAGTCTATTTTATCATTTATTATTTTCATGTAGAATAAATAAGTTAATTACAACTTCCTCGGTCTCACAAAAGTTCATTGACTGCCCATGCGGGCAAGTATAAACCGTCCCGGTGAGTGAAGTCCCACCTTTACCGGTCATTGTACATAAGAAACGCATGGCATTGAAGAAAGAAACATGGCTGAGGTGGAAGTGCGGTTTGCGAGAAAGTGAAACTTAAAACTAGGAATAAAATATGAATTCTTAATCTAACAAGAAAGGAAAGTCGACAGGGAACGGCTTTTTACAAAAAAAGAAAAAAAAAAAGTACGTCACTAACAGCACTAACTGCCCACCGGCACACTCTGAGCATAGAGCGGTACAAAATGGAAGCGGTGGCGAGGGTCGCCCATTTCCCACAGCGGGAAATTACACTTGGGCTTGAGGAAGCGGGTGACAGCAAGACCGTGAAGCGGATAAAATAATACTAAAATAACTTGGAGGACGGAGGAAGAGATCCGTCCGGCCGTGAAGCGGCTTAAGACTATGAAGAAAATTTAAAATTAAAAGACATAGTAAAGACTCATAGGCGAGTAATATCTTTAGGCAGTGTATAAGTGTGTTTCTCTCCGGGATCATAGTCCCAGATGGTTTGTAGCAGCGGATTTCCAGACGGTGCGAGGCGGGATTTGAAAGACGCGACTTGCGAGCGAATGAATTCCGCGACGGATGGGAGTTTATGCGCCGCTCGCACGTCGGCCATCCTAGTGAAGCGACTCACTTGGAGTAACGACCGAACAGCCTTGTTTTGGATGGTTTCAAGGTGACGCCAGAGCGTTTTCCGGATGGCAAACACGGGGCAAGCGTACAGAAACTGCGGGCGAATGATTGACCTGTAAATTCGCATCCTGTCGGCGTGATTCAGGGGAGATATCACGGAGGAAAGGCAGCCGAGACGGCTCCTTGCAACCATTGCCTTCTGACGGCAAAAGTCGGAAAGTAATTATCTTTGAGTCTTGAATCTATGAATTTGTAAAAGTTATCCTGAAATTTGATAAAATGTTTTCATAGGGTTTCTTGCTGTTGATTCCACTATTAATGGTTTCACTTAAATATTAAAACAATTTTCTGTGAGATAGTAACCATCCGCATAAGTTAAGACGGCTGGTGATCGAGGAGCTTCTTCCTGCCACTCGGCTACATGGTGGCTCGCATGCTATCTCGTCATGAATTTTTGCTGCAATGGTTGGCTATTTGAAACGAAACGGTAATATTAGAAATAATATAGAGAAAAATTAATATTAGGAAGGAAGTCTAGTAAATGCATCAACCCATTCAGAACGTAATACTCTATCTCCTAAAAACAACTTGATGTAATTAAATATGATGCATGCTGTCTGAGTTTTTATCTCATTGTACTTTCTAATCATCAACAATAAATCTCTCCAATTCAAAGGCAGTATACATATCTGGAAATTATTACAATTAAATTTTAATGAAACACAGAGAATTGAAAAAATTGCTGTCAAGGGGAAGTAATGTACGTGAAACGTGTATTGGTGTCCAGAGCTGACAGTTTTTATGGATTTATAAAAATAATTTTGAGCCCTAGAATTGTATTAATGTATAAAGAGTGCGTTGCTTTTAGTGCGATAATTTCATATTTAATCTCTTATTCTTCTCAGACCCTGAAAAAATTAAACGAATATTGATACATTCTATTCTACCCATTTGATTCGTACGCATCTATGAATAGCACACATCAAAATTGTTTTGGAGAATAATACACAGGGTAATCATATTAGTTTACATAAGCTTACATAAACGCCGGTGGCAGGCTTTAATTTAATTCAGAGGCTCTCTGACGTGTAAACAAACACACTTCATTTCAAGGGTTCAAAATAACAGTTTTAATTTTTTCTAACTTTCTTTCGGCAGTGGAAACATTGACTGAAGACACCTTCAAAACCAGATCTCTTAATTGATCCAGATATAACTTGAAAAAAATCGAAATTAAATACCTATTGCTTTAACAATACTAATTTGAACGACATTTTTGATCAATTTCTCTCATGGTAAAAGTTTTACTTTCAAGCCCAGATATTGAATGACGCTACTGTGAGGTGAATGTGTGATGGAGCTGAATGAAAACCGATAGGAAAATTGAATTTAGCCCCTTAACCCTCGCATTAATAAATTCTGATGACCAAAATGCAAGCAAGCAGCTTCTATACTTGGGTTTTATGAAACACATGGTTAAATTCAATGCCAGTTCTATACAATTAAGTATTAATCACAATACTATCATGAAGCATTGCATTAAGTATGTTGGCCCTTTATGTACTCTATAGTGGCGTGATGTTAAATATCAAACAGGAATATTAAAACTCCTAGATCGGTATTTCTTTGAAGTTGATGTGATGTCAAAATAGGTTATCATCAGCTGGGAGAGCTGAGTAAGGAGTCTTAACTCGAAAACAGAACAATGGCGAATTAATACTGCCTCCTTATCTTCCTATTGGGATTGTTACAACTTAATTCAATATTTTCCTCCTCTTTTATTCCTGCATAAAAGAAATTTGGCTTCATGCAAATATACTAGATTTTGAGGGACAAAAAAACTTCAAACCACACATGATTAGAGAAAATATTGGCAATGTCCGTCTTATTAAAAATAATTATCCTTTGTGCTGGAATCAAAATTCAGTAAAAGGTACAACTAACGCTGTTAAAAAAGTATTACCTACGAGATACAAAAGATGTCAAAGATGGACTTCATTCTTCAATATAAAGAGCAGTTTTTTTACGCAGGGAAGATAATGATTTCTAGCAGTGTTTACCATTGCTACGTTATTAGGACAGGAGGAAAATGACAGATTTTGAAATATGGTTATAAAAGCGTATACTGAAAGTCGAGCAACGCCAAATAAAGATGGACGTGAGGAAGTGTAAGGAAGAGAAAAAAGATAATGTGATTATTAAAATTTAAACAATCTCCAAAAGCCGTGGAAAATATTTGGAGAATATGTCATGCCAAAAAGACATTTTCTTATCTTTCACCCCAATATACTTTAATGTCTTTTGGAGTTTTCATAAAATTCAATAATCTTACAAGCCACATTATCTGAGTAACATGAAGGACCAGGTAATTTGGAGCGTCAAAAAGAAAAGAAAGACCATGCGTGTCGGTAACTTCTGGAGACATAAAAACGGAAGGTAAGTTATAGGGCAAGGTTCCGCGGGGAATGCTTTGGATGATCCAAGTTAAGTGGGATATGTGGAAGAACAGATAATCTGGGCGAAAGGAACTACATTTGAAAAGAAAATTATGGAGGAATGCAATTATGGAGAATGGAACTTCCCTTAAAATAGACGTACTAAAAAATGATATAAACGACAGCTTTTAAGCTGATGATGGTTAGTCTCATTCCCTGAATGTACTCACTTAAAATTATAAAAAACAAAAGTAATTAACCTTAAGGTGATATGGTAGCTGAGGTTAAGGCCCACATAATAATTAGCTCTATGTGGAATGTAAAATTTCTATATCAGTTAAAAAGGGGGCAGTTCTTTCCCCGGTACCGTCTGTGATTTCCCAAGAAAATCTGGTGTCTGACAAATCGTTCAGTTTGGGTGAAGCTGATGGGGCCCAGAGATGCCACCCAGAATAGAACCCGGACCCTCCGGTCAATAGCCCAGCTCTCTTCCAACTAGACTTCCCAGCTTCTCACAATTTATCCAATTAAATTAATTAAAGTCCGCCAATCAAATTTATATTTCAATATCTCTGATGTACTTTATATAGAGCTAAAAAATGATTGTTGACATTAAAATATTCTGAATGTTCCAGAAAGTATGTTTGAATTACTAGTTTTGTAAGTTGGAGTGTCATAAAAATGGTGTATTTTGCACTAGTTGACAGTATTTTAAGGTGTGGTATAACCGTCTGGGGATCCACTGTTCCTACAAAAATTAATATACTAAACAATTAACAGCAAAATTCCTAGAGAAAAAAGTCTGTGGCTAGATCATAAAATACAAATATTCTAAACCAATATATTCTAGATAGAATATTTCAAAAATTAGGAATTCTGCCTACAGATATGCCATTATAATATGAAACTATTTTTATGAGAAATATAAAACACCTTATTTAAATAAAAAGGAATTACCATTAAAGAATTACCATATTACGAGGGTAATCCGGAAAGTAGTACCCGTTCGTGAAATAAAGACACAAAAGTAAATATTAACAAACATAAAAAATTTTATTTGAAAGAGGATACTTTAAACTACTTCTCAACATAATCTCCAAGCAAATTAAGGCATTTGTCATAACGTGTGACAAGTTTCTGTATTCCTGCTGCATAGTCCTTCGCCGCCAGCTCATTGAGATACGCGAGGGACCCATCTTGCACAAATTTTTGCATAATGCAGATGGTGTTTAACAATTTCATGAACAATTGTTCGAGAAACATTGGGAAAATGCTCACAGATGTCATCAATTGTGACGCGCCGATCGTTCCTCACGAATTCGTCAACTGAGCTCACCAGTTGGTCTGTAATGACAGACGGTCTCTCCGAACGCTCATCGTCGTGTGTGTTCCCCCTCCCCATGTTGAAGTTGCGACACCACCGCCGAACAGACGACTCGTCCATTACATTGTCTCCATACACCTCCTTTAATTGGCGATGAATATCACATGGGCGAACGTTTCTTGCATTGAGGAATTTAATCACTGCCCTCACTTCACAACTGGCGGCGTTCTCAATTTTTTTAAACATTGTAAACAATCACAGAAACAACACAGGCAATGCTAGCGTCACGCAACTTGGCTCAGAGAAGGCAGACAAGCCACTGAAGCTATCTGACCTCGTCCAGCGGCTACTCGCGTCGTCAGCACTTCATGCGGCACGAACGGGTACTACTTTCCGGATGACCCTCGTATGTACTTAAGAAAAATATTTCATACAATTCAAGGGAGCATAAAATTGGAGGTTACTGTACTTCTAATTTTTAATTAAATACGTAATTATTTAAGAATATTACTGTCAGTAAATGCTGTGAAATGGAGAATAAAAGGATGGCTATTATACAAAATGGATTAATTAGAGCTTGGAACAAAACGTGACAAGGTATATGTAGCTTTATAATTCCATACACTTTAAGCTCTCATTTTTGTTTACGTGGCACCTGACTGGCTTAGCAGGACCAGAATGAGTTTTCCATGCATAAAATTTCAATTTATACTACTATTGTATATTTTGAAGATCATATCACTATGGTAAATGATAAAGATTGTTTGTAATTGTATGTTGTATTGATTGCCTTAATTATTTGTATATCATACACGGTCATAGCCAAAAGTGGTAGGACTGATTTTTTTACAAGAATTTTATTGACGATATACTTACATCGACTTAATAATCTTCAAAGTATGCTCCTTGAGCTGCTACACACTTAGTACAACGTTGCTCCCATTCCCCGTACGCCCGCTGGAAATTTTCTTTGGGGATGCCGTTGATAACCCTCGTCGAAGACTCTTGAACGGCCTTTATCGAGTCAAAACGTCGTCCCTTGAGCTGTCTTTTCATCAGGGGGAAGTAGAAGAAGTCCGGTGGTGCCAGATCGGGAGAATAGGGCGGGCGCGGCAACGTGGCAACGCCGTATTTGGCCAGGAGCTGTCTGACAACGAGCGTGCCATGGCACGGCGCGTTGTCATGATGAAGCACCCAGCAGTTTGCGATGGCCGGTCGGACTCTTTTCACGCGTGTTCGGAGGCGGCACGTAAAACGTAAAAGTTCGCATTCACAGTCTCCCCTGTTGGGACAAACTCCTTGTGAACCACTCCATGACGGTCGAAAAACACAATCAACATCGTTTTGATTTTTGATTTGCTCATGCGAGCCTTTTCTGGACGTGGGGACGCAGAAGTGTGCCATTCCGCGGATTGTATTTTCGTTTCGGGGTCATATTGTATGTCCCCAAAAGCCTGCTTGATCATATCGAGGGTCTCAGTTGCCGTCTTCCCGAGTTTCGCACAAAACTTCACGGAATAACGTTGCTCTAAATTCAGATTCATTTTGTTTTTCGACGCGGACAAAAAACTTGCTTCTCTAAAAACGGTGTCCTCACTCAACGACAGCCCGCAGGCAACTGAGGTTGGTGTCGGTCTGTTACTAAGAGCCCCCTCCACCTTACCCTGCCAGGCAGACCCCCCTCCACCGTTCCGTTCGCGCCAGAGAAAATCAGTCCTACCACTTTTGGGTGCAATCCTATTTATGGTGAAGATTATACTACAAATTTAAATTATACATGAATAGCAATAAACTAAAAAATGTGCTCATAAATACTGTTGAAGTGGCAAAATACTCAACCTTGGTTTAACGCAATCAGCATATAGAGGACTTAAAATCGCAAATTAATGCTTGGGGTCATGCACTCAGATTGATATCTTTAATTTCGTGTTAATGATATCATATATCTATGTCAGATCTCGCATTGCGATTTGTTTTTTATGCCACTTTTTATTCCAAAACAGAGAGAAACAAGGGGATTTTTCTCGGAGACATCTATTTCAACATTTTAAATATACAGTGATGACATTTTTCAATTTATTTGGTGTACTTAACTAATTGAGACGCAAAACGAGAGTAAGAGGGTGATAGAAGAACGACGTGCCATGAACTAGGGACTGAATTAGGTGAATCTCACATGGATAGGCATGGAAAACTGGTGGAAGTTTCCCTCATCGTCTCCTTCAATCTTTTTGAAAGAAAAAAACAACGAGAAAATGGGCGAGTGATACATTGCCAGGCTATATTTTTTGGCCGACGTCCCGGAGCTTCAGGGCAAAAATAGAGAAACTTTTTAATCTCCAGGATTTATTTCCGAGATCAAAAGAATTTGATACTTCATAAAGAATGCTTGATAAAAGGATTTGTTTTTCAACCCGGAATTCTTCCTTTCAGGAGGATCTTGCGTAAATTTGTTTTCGAAACAATGGAAACGCACCAATAATTGCTCGGGAGGACTGAGTGGATGCGAATAATTCGCCTTCAACTTCCGAGTGAGGGGACTCGCAGACCAATAAATCCCCAACAGGCATCTCAGGGGAAAGAGCGGGATGAAAAGAGGAGGGGTATTGGGTGAGGCGAAGACGATTTGAGAAGGAAGGAGTGGTGGGTGGTAGGGGGAAGTAGGTGGAAAGTGGGGTGAGGGAAGGCTTGAAGGAAGTGGAGGGAGTGTTTCGCACCCCGGGTTTGCTAGGCTAAAGAGCGCTAGATCCAACATGGATCACACCGAAGGAAGGGGAGAGGACATGCTTGAAAGGGGGACACGGAAAGGTTCAACAACGTTTGCGAATTCCCTTACAGAAGAAGGGTGGTAAAATCCTCCTCTCAGACCTGACCATGCTATGGCGGGCGTGAGAGAGTTAGGGGAACAGGGGCCAAGGTTGGAAAAAGGGGTCACGAAGAAAGCATGAGGGCGCGGTCACCCTAAGGCTTTTAAGATATTCGCGGCTCGCAGGAGAATAAAAAAGGGGAAGAGGGTAAGGAGGTGTGAGAGTGGGAAGGGGCTGAAGAAAATGATTGAAGAGTTTTCGCGCAGCTTTCTTCCCTCTCTTTTCGTTTCCATTCCTCAACGGGTGTAGGAAAACCGACATCTCACGCCTCACTAACAAACACTCCGAGCCATCCGCCTTCACATTTGAAACGATTGTGGGTGCGACGACGCGCTACGGGGACGTAGATGGTGGCAAGAGGGTGGTGGGAAGAAATGGTGAACGCATATTTGGAAGAGTTGCATGGAGGATTTCGTTAGCGTGTTATAATCATACATATATATATTTACATAATGTATATTAAGTTAGCAGTACTGGACAAAGACAAAAACACAGGAACGCAATAAAAGAAAAGAAACTCACTCAGCTTCGAATTTTCGGTGGTCCACCTTTCTTAAGGAGGAGGACAGAACTTATATATATCTACATATTTATTATATTTATTCTGTATATAATATATATATATATTTTATATACAATACACTGTACAATAATTATTGTGACTGGTTCGCTGTAGCCTCAACGGAGCGGTGGATCCGACCGATCGGCTCGTAAGAGGGGTCCCACACCGCTCAGGTGCACTTTAGTTTAGTCGCATTCGGGCATGCGCTGAGGCAGGAGGTGGATTTTTGTGGCATGTGATTGTTTGTGGTGTCGTCGCGCCAGCATGGAGCGCACCGTCGAGCCAGGTTACACTGTGAGGTTTTGCGTCAAACTCAGGAACTCCGCGTCGGGGACCCTTGAACTCATTAAACAAGCTTATGGGGATGATTCCTTCAGCCGTAAAAGTGATCTTGAGTGGTACAAAATGTTTAAGGAAGGCCGGGAGCTCGTCGACGACGAGCACCGCGTCGGACGCCCGACGACAACTTGAACCAATGCTCAGGTGGCCAAACTGAAAAAAGTTTTGGACTCTGACAGGCGTTTAACCATCGCCCTTATCAGTGAGGAGGCTGGCCTTTCAGTCGGAACCGTCTACACCATTGTAACAGAGGATCTTGCGATGAGGAAAGTGTGTGCGAAGCTGGTGCCGAAAGTCTTGAGAGAGGAACAAAAACTGTCGCGAGTGAAAATTTTGTAAGAAATTTTGGACTGCGTCCAGGAAGATGAAGATTTTCTCGACAACTTTATTACTTCAAGAATAGCTCAAAAGGAGCTCAAAGGATATCAGTTCGACTCCATCGAGGTGGTTCAAGCGGCGGCGATAAAGGCTATCAACAGTATTCCGGAAACCGACTTCCGGCGGGCTTTTGACGAATGGCAGACGCCGAACTAAGTGTATCGATGCAGGAGGAATTCACTGATATTAAAAGTACCATCAAGACCTTCATGAATGATAAAACTTGTTATTACATTATTTTATAATTTAAACAACGAACTTCTTCTTAGGACGAATTATAAATCTTTAACCAGTAGTTTTCGACGTTAACAAAATAGTAAACTGTAGATTGTTTAGAAGCTGATGAGTAAATCTAAAGACTTTTTATTTGCGCATTAACACACCAAATAACCTTCGTTATTTTCCCCCATATTAGCTTTTATACACCATGCACATTAGAATGGAGGTTCGTAATCCAGATTACGAGTGTGTTAATCGAAAATGCTTGGGTAGGGTCAAGACAGAATGATTGGAGAATGGTGTGATTTTCTAATTTCCAGGTAATTATTTGAAACTGCAGATGTAGAACGTGACCTCCTGAATGTGCAATTTTTAAAGGCACTATAGATCAATACGACGTGACCTATACACCTTGTGAACCAACTTCAAGTTGATGGTTGTTTTCCTATTTCCCTTTCATAGGACGGGTGATTGAGGCCAAGAGTAGTAGTTTATCCACTGAACTACCATCATTAAAGTAGTGATAGAGGTCACAGCACTAAATAAATGCAATACTTAAGTATTTAAAATAAAGTTTTTCATCTGTATTGGGATGAAACATTAATTTTGAATGGAATGAAAGATATTTTGTATTCCAAAAGAAAGGAAGGAAACTTTTTGATCCAAATCAAAACGAAGAACAAACATACAGATTAAAAGAAAAGGAATAAAAAATCCGAAAATATGCAGCTACCTGAAATGAAAGAACGCGGTCTAAAATTTTACGGGTATATTGAAAGAATGGAATCAACCAGACTAACGAGACGCATTGTGAAATTTGACGAAAAACTAATTAAAATTAAAACTAAGGAATGGAAATATATCGCTGCAATTAATTCGAATGAAGCAGAAATAGTAAAAAAAGGTAATGATAAAAAATTCTCCACAGAGAATTTGGAATTGGAAGGTTGGCTCTTGGAAAACTCAATAAGACTGAAACGACTTGGTAGAAGGAAGGGAAGAAATCTCATTCAGAAAGAATGAAAGATATTTGGACCCAAAAGAAGAAAGGAACTACAAATCACCTATATTTTTATACATCCTTTGTTCCAACAGGGCACTGACGTGAATAACAGTAATAATTTTGATAACAATATGATAGAATAATATAATGTAAGAATTTAATTACATAAATATATAAAAATATATAATTTTTATATTGTTGTTTATAATGTTGGATTAAAGAACAAAAATAAAATACGAGTTTTATGTTATAATTATAAATTAGGAAAATATAATGAAAACAATTTTTAATTTTAATCTGAAATTCGGGTTTTTGTAGGCCTCAACTTTAAATAATTCTTCATTTTACGACCTTTTTGGTCTTCCGGTTTCATATTTCAAAGACCAATTGCATTCAGAATGAATGGGCAACTAATTTACAAGAATTGGGTTTCATAACTAGATTTATGATTTAAGAATTTCCTAAATTTGTGCTCAGTGGAAACATTTCCTAATTATTTCCCTATTATAAAGCCTACATATTTTATAATTTTAAACAATTATATATTTTAATCAGTCGTTCCAGAAGTCTAAAAAGCAGAAAGATGGTTACAACGGAGTCAGGCTTTTTACCTGGTGGCGGGGTTATTGGGGGTAGGGGGTGGCGTTTCACTAATACTTGCATTTGTTCATTGGATAGAAAAAAACCTTTGTAGCCTTGACTCCGCCCAGAAGCTGTATTGTGTCCTTCGTACTAATACACATAAGTTGTTAGAGCGTTTTTTGTCTAATTATTACTGCTTAACTATAACCAATGGCATCGATTTATACCTATAAAACCTTAATTAGTATCAGAATAAATCTTCAACAGAAAAGACAGTTTCAGAGAGCCGAATGCGTATTTTATACTATTTCTCTTATTTTAGGATATTCATTGCTTGGCTAATATCTTCCCTTTCCCCATGGCTTTTGTTGGATCGCGGGGTACCAGGTGCATGAGGAAACAGAGGGAATGTATATATATATATATATATATATATATATATATATATATATATATATATGTATCCTCGAGAAGCAATTCGGGTGAAGACCCTGTATGTCAGAGCGCTTACCGAGCAGCAACAAAATACATCCAAAAGAACGATTTCTTGGAAAAACTGGGCGACCAGCAGGGCGAACGATGAGGCACGTAGTGGAATGTTTAACCTAATCGCGAACACAGTCATGACGAGGGAAGTGAGGCACCATCTTCGGCTAGCCGATTCGCACCTTTGTCCGTCATGCGGTCGAATAGACAACATCGCGACATCTCATCCTTGGATGCAACGATAAAATCAGAGAATGGGAAGCTCTAAAAAAGATCTATAAAACCTGGGACGTGTTCGGTGGTGGTGCCATTACCGACATGAATCTGATCACCTTGAACTTTCGGCTCTTTCCGAGCTTCAAATCCTTCATAATGACCACCCTAATCGTGGAATTCACACAGATGAGAACCGCGAATAAACATTCCGCTAAAGGCATGCAAGCATTGGTGGAACGGATGTGGCTGCCCCCGGTACCGGACACACTTCGTCCGTGGTTAAAAAGTTGTTTTTCTGAATAACTGTGCTTCAAAGCTATCAATAATTTCAACCAAATCTAATGTTCCGTCGCTAATCCAAATAATTCCTCCTATATAGTATTTTGTGAACCCTGCCTTTATTATTTCCTTCCACAGTATTGTTCATGGTCGCAATTGTTTTATGCCATGTATATGAATTTATGTCTATGTAAGTGTGTAACCATAATAAGAAAAAAAATATTCTGTAACCATAATCTGTAAGCTGACAATGTGTACAATGTAAACACTAACAGTGTAACATACTAGACCGAATAAAAATAAATTGAACCATAGCTCAAGTGGTTAAGAGCATCCGCCCGGCAAGTGGAAAGATCCGAGGTTCGAGTCCCGGTCAAGGAAATTTTTTACTCTTTTGATCCGTTCGATTCCGCCTTCCCCACCTTTATTGTGTTCGTCCTTTATATGTGTTCCTATCCCTTTTCCTTATATCTATTTCTGTATATATATATATACATATATATATATACATATATATATATATATATATATATATATATATATATATATATATATATATACATGTAGAATGGCTGGTGACTTACCACCCCCTGCCAAACGTCCTTGCGACGGCTTGCGAAGTATTATGTACAGTGAAGAGTATCTCCGTTATTTATAGCAGCGAAATCAATTCGAAGAAAATAAAGGAGTTATATTGTGTAAACAATCACGTTTTCCTTGAATTATAATTGATCGGAACGTAAACAATAGTCACACAGTACCGTTAAAAGTTAATCTTTCATTTCTGAAGTTTGGTCAAAGTTGATATTTTATAACCATTTTGGTGAAATTGTTTAAACATTTAAAACTATCTGTTAGTTTCCTTTGGGGATATTCACACTGTTAAACTATTTGCAACTATTATGTATAATGCTTGGATTATGGGAAAACTAGTAATTAGATAATTAAGATAAGTTTTTATTAAAAAATTTAGAAATTAATGTTTAATGAAATTGTATAATAAATAATCATATGTTTTAAACACAAAACACAATTTTAATTTAAGTTTTGGGTTTTAAAAGAAGGTATTTGTTTTTTACAAAAGCAAGGGTGTGACTCATAACGGTTGAAATTACTCTGAAATTTTATTTTATTTTGAAACCACTATCGCATATCCTCCCATTTTACACAGTCAAGAGGTGAAAATGAAGTTCTTCCTTAACGGATTTCAAATTTGAAGACCAACGAACGGTTTAGAACTTTATTTTTCTTACACTCTGACTTTATCTGGCCTGATGGTCTATATACATGATTCTAATTCAAAAAAGCCTGAGTAAATCTCATTATTTTCCACCATGAATTCATTGTAGATGATATACAAAAGATAAATAGTAACAAATTAATTCCATGGTCTCATTCAAAAGGCAGATAATAGCAATTATGCAATACTATGACTTCGTAGCAATAGTTTTCACCTTCAACGCTTTAGAATAACCCATTCTTTCCGAATGACCTCATTCGTGTTCCGTTCATCTGTTTTTATGTCTCCCTTTCAATCCCTCGTCCCTCTACGCGGGGGCAAATTCCTGCTACCTGCAACGTTGGGTCGCATTCCCTGCCATTTAGAGACCCTTTGGGGGTAGAGTGTTTCGTGGTGCATTTTCATGTGGTAGTGATGTTTCAATTTCTTGCTTGTTGTGTCCTGGCTTCCGTGTTGTAGGATGTCTTTCGTGCTGCATCATGGGGTGCAGTTTTTTAGTTGTTTTGCGGTTTATGTGTTTGCATGAGTATTGGATGAAGGGATTTTTGCATGAGTGTGTGCGCTGCTGTGGGTGTTATTTTCCGTGTTGTTTTTTTTGCATGTGGTATTTTTCTTTTTTACGGTTGGTGACCTAACACCCCCCGCCACACGCCCTTGCGGCGGCTTGCGGGGTATTATGTAGATGTAGATGTAGATGTAGATGTAGAAGAGTTTTGGATACTGATAAAATGTCTTGTCATTCCTAAATAACTGGTTCAATGAAAATAGGTGCATTTTTTAGTTTTTAAATATTCATAATTTTGCTCTAAAAATGAATTGTTTTAAAAGAAAAAAAAATTGTTGAACGTTCCACCTCTTTTTTCGAAAAAACGGGCGTTTACTTTAGAACAAATGTGAAACTCGGAAAGCGCACACTTAACGTTTAAAAAGTTTCCGGGATTCCCCAAGTGTAGGATAATAAAGCAGAATTTTTTATCCCAAGAGAAGGCATCTGCAATGAAATATTTTCGCGTTTTCGCTAAATGGTTAGAATCACATTCTGCGCAGGTATCTGCTCCAAACACTTGAAAACATTCATGGTGGAATAGGTTGCCTAAGTGTATCACCCTTTCTGCCGCCTGCTGTCCGAGTTAGTTTAAATATCTACTTATCAGTTAACGGCCAGAATATTTTTTCATAGCGCTTAAATTGGTGGCTTAATGATGGAGATAAGTTTTCCCGGACTTTCTGAACGTACAAAATAAACACGCAAGGATATAATTTGGCAAACGTTTACCCTCAAACGAACGCAAAATTCAAATGGATACGAATGAATGTGAGAAAAGAGAAATAAATGAGAAGTAGCCTGGATTTTTTCACCCTTTACTAGTACTGTTTTTACCCGTTATATGATATGCACTTACATTTTTTTAAATGACGACCTAAACGAGGACAATTGTAAACTTCAAAGCGTTGTAATCTCACACTCGGAAAATATATTTTCAAGGCGAAGGGTATAATACGAATTTTTTCTATGAAAATCGAAAAAATGAAAGACTCGCAATAAGAATCTTAGATACGCCAGAATGAAGCATATATTATGTTACATGTATCCTGCATCCTAAAAGGATAAAAGACCATCATTTTACTGAAATAGCACTAGAAAAAATAGTTACGGCGAGGAGAAAAAGCTAAAATTACAAAATTAGCAACGAATGATTGACATCAGATGGGGTAGTCCATTGAGATCTAGGACGAAATAAAAAGTTTCATCCTCCAAAAAGTGTATTTTTGGGGTCGTTCGTTATGTTTCAATTCCACTGCATCACGCTAGAATTATTTCTAATTCGCATTCCTTAGGTTAAAAAAAAACATATCAATATCATGATCAGCTATTGCAATTGAATACTGCGGTATTAATTATTCGTTAACATTATACGAATATATTTATAATAAATTCTATTCTTTATTTGTTAAATTTACATTTTTCATTAATGATTTTTGCACTTTGATTATTAAGGACTACTTAAGGGCTAACTAGACTGTTTGCAATAGTGAAGCATTGAGCAGAGCCTCAAGAATGAGAAGGCTTATACCCATGGTGTGACTCGACGTATATAGGTCAGACGTGCTCACAGAAGACGTGGGAGATATTATTAAGGGCTAGAAGTACATCGGATGTTTGGTAACAGGAGGATAAGACCGTGGTGCGGGAAGATTCAAAATGGCATTTTTCGTTTGGACAGTTTGAGGTCAGAAAACAAATAAGGCCCGAAGGAAAGCTTTAGGTAGCAAGTCGGAAATTCCTTGTTTGGGCGGATTATTTATTAGCTTTCGTTCCTCTTCTGGGATTTTTCTGGCAAAGAGAGTAGTGCTTGCTGAATCACTAGAGCGTATTGAATCGACTATGGATCTTGATAATACAGATCTTGCCTTGGAAGAACCATGTACTGCGAAGTAGTTTGGGGTAAAATTTGATAACAGGATTTGGCAAGGCATTCAGAAGTACTTTAAATGCTTGAAGATAATTCATCTGAACGCCAAACTTGTTTTGTAAGCATGAAGGCAATTATTAAGTTTGAGAAGGGATTTTCTTGTAAGATGCCTGGTGCCTCTTAAAGTGGACATTGCAATGTGTTCTAAGAAATTGAGATTCTTTGTGGTGAGGTGGTATTACAAAGCGCTTAATAACATCACATCAATGTGCCCCACCACTCCATACCACGATTTCATGAAATGTTCCCGTCCGTGAGGTCGAGGGATATTACGTAATATATGTTATGGTGATTTTTTTCTACTTTATTTTTTTTCAATTATTGAGATTACAGTTATTTTTCCTTAAAAAAGGACTATTCAATCGAGTAATAAAGATAGCTCTAAATACTTTATTATTTATTTAACCAAGGATTTAAGGTGGGGACCAAATGTGGCATTAATTACTAACAAGTCTTTCAAAACATTAAATTGGGCGATGAGAAACCTCAAAGCCAGCAGCAGAGCAATAAAGGAAAAGGCGTATTAAACCCTGTTAAGAACACCCTCAGAGAGCTCATCTCTAGTAAGAGACCGACATGAAGGACCAATTGCCTAGCTGGAGAGAGTGCAAAGAAAGGTTACCAGTTACGTATTGGGGAAGGTCATGACGATGGCGCGTGTGACATAAGCGTTAAAAATACTCGTCTGTGAATCTTTAAAAATTAGAAGAAAAAGCAGCAGACTCTGTAGAATGTTTCATATGCTAAATTAAGGGAGATAAAGCTTGGAGAGAATTGGAAGCTTCGAGAAAGCTTGGAAGGGCATAGGAAATAATAAAGTCATTGAATTGACCATAAGTACATGGTGAAAGGCCGGGAGTAGCGAACTTATATAAAGATTGTCATTTCTCAACAAACTATCATTGGCTGGAACAGACTTAACTACCCAGGCCCTTTCCAAGTAGTGTAAATTCATTAAAGAAAGTATGCAAACGTATGTATATGGTAATTGTATGTGTAACACTGCACAAGAATTGATTGCACTCATGCTACCATCAGAAAAACTGTCAAATTGTAACAATTTCCTTCAATAATAATTATTATTAAATCCCAAAAATTACTTTTCATGAAACATTCACTCGACTAATATGAAAAAAACATCCATATATTATAAAAGTTTTACTATTTTGACTGGTTCAAGTTTTTAATTGTGCAGTCAGTTCTCTTCAAACCACTGTAAATTTATACATACACTTATATCAACTGTTTCATAGAACTAAACAAAAAATGTGATTCAAAATCAAATAAATGAAAAAGTAAAGGCAAATAAATTGTCTTTGCATCCTTATTACGAAGAATATCCACATATTGAAGTCTTCAACAGTTTATTTAATCAAAGAACTTAAGTTTTTTTTCTATTAGAAAACGAACTTGAATATTAAATTATGAATCTACCGGCAAAAAGAAACCAAACTATGAGGAAAAAATCAAAGTATTTTAAATCGCAACTCCATGTGACACATGATAGTGGCTGTAAAAAAAACTTTCCAGAAATATTAAATTGGAATGAATTTTACATCGCTCCTCCAATCATTCACCCACACTTTCAGCCACGTAACTTTTCTAGCATTGTTTTAGTTTCACATCTTGACGGAATTCCGTCTTTCACGCGATGGAATGGCCAATTCACAAATTGCTACCCAGTGCCTAAGCGGCGTTCAGTGAAATACGGTTTGGAAATGAGGGACGGAGGAACTAGCTCAAAGAGCTCTGCGGCAGGGCAGTGGAATCCCCGGTCGGATGAAGGTTGGTGTGGAAGGGTTTAAAACCGCCGAAACAGAGGGACGAATGAAAGTCGGGTGCTTTTATTGTATAATGCCTGCGTTGTTATGTGCGGGCACGGAGGAAAACAAAGGAATTCCACGCGAACCATGGGTCACCCACCATCTTTCTATCCCGTACAGGGGAGCGAGGGAAGAAGGGAAGGCCAAAATGTCGTGGTGACTATCACTAAAAGGTTAAGGCTGGAGTCAGTGTACCTACAGTCACAAATTTTCTTCCCCTGATATTCATTCCGGTTTCCGAACACCAACAAGAGAGATGTTTCAGATGTTTCTACACGAAATCACTTAATTCAAATTAATTATCGCCTTCATTAGTGTACATATATTGTCTAATCTCGCACGTCGCAGATTCGTTTGCCTTCGATGGACATATGCTCAACAAACTGCATATCCTGCAGGCCAAGAAAGTGGTCCAAGTACTAGGAAGGGTGGATGGCCATAATGTAATAATACTTGGAGGAGGCATTAATCATTGAATTTATAGTTTCGTATATTTTACGAGGAAAAGAAGCATATATGTAAATGTTTATTTCAGAATCTATTTATCTAATTTTATGCTCATCGACTTGTTGGTTGATATGTCAGACTATGGAAAATTCTTTCAACTAAACATTTGGAGGATCTGGATGGCGCGGTGGCATGCATGCTGGCTTCCGATCCCGAGGAATTGGGTTTTAATCTGGCCGTATTTTTACTGCTGTCTCGAACTCTACTCGAGGTGTATGTATGAGGAGTACTTAAACGGGAGTACACCGTGCATCGGACGGTACGTTTAGCGGAAATCCATTAGCTCCTTTCATTAAGAATACATATTTCTCTACACCATTCCTCTATTACCTATACATTCTATCACAGCCAATTTTCCAATCCTCTTTGATGACATTATTGATCTTCAAATAATGTTAATGATATATGGACCTTACTTGCTGGTCATCTCCCATAGTGATTATTACTCCTAATACTAAAGATACGAACTTTCCACTCTAATTAAACAAATAATATAGCAATTGATTGCTATACAGAGAAGTGAAATTGCTGTAATCAAAGAAGTGAAAATACTGAAGTAACTATTGATTTCGTCTCAATAGTATAAAATTAACAGTCCCCCATGCTTTTAAAATTGTCACCGTCTCAAATGAACGTTTTCTTTGCATAATAAACAACCAGCAAGACGTATATTCCACCTGGGGTCCGGCTTAGAATGATATAAGCAATTACTGTTCCTATAAATGCGTTTAACAAAATTGAAAGTTTTATTAGCTTACTACATTGATAATTTGTTCCTCGCATGAATTTCTAACCGCAGTTTCTCTCTGTTCTACTCAACAGCTTTTCTATGGTTTTCCTAATACAAAACTAATTGAACCACTTCTGAATGAACTCTTTTGGATTTTGAACATAATTTCTGAATTCCTCTTAATTCTCTCACAATATTATTATTCTTTATGGAAAATTACCAAAAGGAAGTTTTTAAAACCTAACTAAACCAAATCCTCATTAAATTTTAAGATTATATGTTTTTTTATACAATATTAATCTAATCATGTCACGCAAAGCAAAATGTGGGCAATTGGAATAAAAAATTTGAAAATAAAAATAGTATTTAAAATTTAAGTTAGTTGGTGAATATACAGAAGAAAATTGAAACGGTATTACATGCCATTATAGCATTGTTTGGTAAGTATGTTATTGTATGTTATGTTATTGTATGGAACTTCTGTAAGTTCCATACTGTAGAGTGTGGTAAAAACTGCATTTGCGAGCAGCATATGATTATGCCTACGAGGATAGCTATTGTGCGCAGATAGTTTTGGTATTTTACAGCTGAATGTTAAAAATGGAGAAAGGATGCCAAAGGTTACATTATTTAACAAAATATGCATTAAATCCGTCCCATAGTCACCGCTCCTATGTTATTCTTGGTTATAAGGAAAATTTGGATGAGAAAATGGTGAATAAAAACATTTAGCGTCACTTGCCTGAAAAAACGTCTAAAAGTTATTCTGATCAGAACAAAATAATATTTTTTGGAAATAGAAATGAAAAGAAAAATTGCTTGAATGCATATATATATATATATATATATATATATATATATATATATATATATATATATATATATATATATATATATATATATATATATATATATATATATATGTATGTATGTATAGGGCCAGCAACGAGTTGGAGGTCCGCAATATCTGTGGCAGTTTTTTTACTGATTTATTAGTTCTTCTTCGTGAACTTAACCGGAGATCTTTCATTATCATTACTGCGGTAGAACGTTTTTACCAAAAGCACTTAGAAATGCGTATGAATGTGAACGTAGCTATGAAACTACTTGGTTGCAAATCGAAATCGAATTTGAAAAAAAAGGATTTACAGAAAATATACTTTCGACAACTAATTAAATGCGGTGGTAGACCCAACTAATGTTAAAACGTTTCTTGAAAGCCCTTGGCTGGCCAGTAAAATATTTAAGAGCATTCACTAAAATCTAAAGGAGTGTCTATAGCCAATTTAGGCAATGATTACATGTGTTCAAAAAATGCTCAAGGGATCGTTATCATATCTCTCTTAAATGATATAGCCAAACTTTAAGTAGTAACTCATTGCTAAAAATTGATATCCCTCGTACTTGTGCGCGTAGATTGGATAGTCTATGGACACAAGCTTAATCGAAATATTTCTAGCAGGTCAGTAGTAATGATCACTTTAGTGGAAAACTCCCTTTTGACTCCCGAGTGGAGTTCGGTTCTCCGACGTGGGTTCTTGCTGCCGCTAAAATTGAAGTGAGGGTTATGTATGTTTTGCCCGTTAGAATGAAACTCTTGACTTTTGTTTTGACAGTTAAGTGGTTGGATGACCGAGATATATCCACGTGAAGAGGGTAAAACTTTAATAACGGTCGCCAGACTCATGCGGTCGGACTGCATGGCGGTCGGAGTGACTGCGTACTTTCGACCGTTTGGAAGAAAAGTTACGGTCATGAGGGAGGGGATTTCAATGGAGAGGGGGGGTGGAGAGGACGTGCGGACTTCCCCGAAAACGAGTTAATAAGCGTTGCTCACTCTCAACCTTTTACGGCAACGGCTCCGAATGTGCGGCATTTATTGCTCACGGCCCCGACGAGTTTTCACAACATCCTCCGCAGTTCGTTCGTATATGTGTGTATGTGTGTTTGTATGTATCGCGTTTATCACGTCCCCGTCACTGGTTTTTCGTTTATTTTTCCGCGAAATATTCCCGTTGCCTTTCGTCGACGGCACATCCTCCCTCCGCCCGCCTTCCCTCCCTTTCCGCTCAGATTTTGGGGAGATTTCAGCCGGTGGGGGGGGGGGTTGGGAGAGAAAGTGGGGGGAGAGTGAGTAGAATAGAGAGAGAGAGTGGGGGAGAGAGAAAGAATGGAGAATGAGATATGGGAGCGAGAGGTGCCCTCGAAGCTCGCGCGGTGACATAAAAAAAATCGCACTGGTTCATCTGTCCGGGATTTTGCGGGGTGAAATTCTTTTTTTTTTCAGATTTTTATCAAATCGCTTACGGGCATCGTGGGCTCGTAAAAATGAGAAGGAAATAATGGAGATGGCCGGCTCTTTAGAGTTCGCCGGTTGTCGTTCTATCAGATAAGCGTCCGAATGGAGTCAAAGTCACGCACACAGGTCAAGCGTCACTCGAATGATTTCTACAAATTAATATCAAATCTCTAGTTCTTCTTTAATTTTCCCTAGCATTTTATGGTCATCGAAAAACTTATTGATTCTAAAGTCAAAATATATGATCCTTTCTCTCTATATATCCTAATTTGATAGCCAGGCTTATCAAAATGCTACAATTTATACCTTTCGTAAGGGGACGTGGTACTGGTTGGTGGAAAATTGGACTACCGACTGGAGCACCCGAGTTCGATTCAAGGGGGCTACTCTGGGCATACCGCTTAGTTTTACCTCAGCTGTCTTATTTTCCAGTACCAGATATTCCTGAGAAACCATGGGTTGTGCAGGGAAAAGAACGGACCTCCATTCCCTGATGTGTCAATTTCACAAGTTTTTTTCAATTCCACAAGACAAGTTCTTATTACTAGGTGAGGTCTACCCTCACCTATTAAACCAACCTACGGGTTGGTAACTGTGTTTATATATTTCTGGTCTATACTCATTTCCTATAAGTACATGATTGGTATAAAAAGTATCGGGAATATTTTCAGGAAAATAGATTTATTTCAGTTATTGTTACAATGCCTCAAAATTCTTCAAAGCACATCCCTTGAGCATCAACACACTTTTGTCTGCGGTTTCTTCATGACTTGAAGGTAGGCTGATTCCGGAAGGTCCTTAAGGGTACGCGTGCAAGCTTCTTTGACGGCATTTAGAGTCCCGTGGTTGTATCCTTTGAGGAAGGATTTCATTTTTGGGAATAGGTCAGCTGGTGCCAAGACGAGACTGTAAGGCGGTTGGGGAATCGTCGCAATGTCTTTACAGAACGTCTTTACCTGGAGACACTCGACTCTTGGTCGTCCATCAAGACTTTCGGGAAGAGTTGATCGAAGACCTTTCGCATTGCCAAATTTTCAGTAATAATGGTTTTACTGTCATCTTATGAATGCCAATACGATATGCGATCATGCGCTCACCTCACTAACGATCTCAAAATAGCACTTCACGCTCAGGAAAAAATATTTACTAATGCTTCTTGTACAAAACTTGTAGATTCTTCTCAAGAGTTGTGAAATATTAAATAATTAAATCAAATACTTTCAGTATAATGTTTTTCAGGGTTTTACATAATAATTATCAAAAACAGATAATGAATTCCAAAAAGTAATCTAGAACTTTTTTGTGTAAAAATACACGAAGAGATCTGGGAAGGTTAACCTAAAATCCTCGTCTAAACTCGTAATGAAAACAAATTTTTACGTTCAACAATTTTTCAATTACTTGTTGTATTGTACGATTTGTAATATGTTAAGCATAAATTGTTTATGATCCTCAGTCCTCCGCGCGTAAATATCAATATTGTAATTGAATTTTTTTATATGGTGCAATCAAAAACATCCTTTTGAAAAAAAATCCAAGATTTCAGTTTAGCTTTAACGAAAAAAACTTAATTTGTTGTTTTTAATACAGTATATTTGATCGGAGAAAATTTTTCCGTTCTCTGTAAGATTCATTTTCTTTACGAAGATCACTTTTTTGTATACTCATTCATTTAAAGCAAAGAGAGTTAAATGGCTTTGGAGAACAGGCATAAAAAAGGAGAATATTAACATATATCCGCATTAATGGGCCCAGGTAAATTCGCTCTTTCATTCAGGATTCCTAGAATTAATCACCTTGATGTTGACCGGCAGTGCGATGTTGAAGACTGTGATAGAGGGGAGAATGTTGGGCAAGAGAGGAAAGGGAAGGAACAGGATAGGGATGTTGGACGGGATGAAGGGAGGAAGAAAGTACTTAGAGATGAAGAGGGGCCTGATATAGAGTAGGATGATGGATTTTGTGTTTTGTTAGGAGTAATAAAATGTTTGTTTGGTAGTTGTGCCCATCCAAAAACCTACCTTAACCGGTAGATTACCTTAAAAAAAAAATCACCTTGAATCCGTGAAATATTCCGCTTACAATTTCCCAAAGCTGTGTACGAGCAAGCATGTGAAATAAATGCCACGGAAACTTGTCGAGGACCAGACTGCGTGTGGTACACATCAAGGGTAAATTTCGGAATTGACGGCAACGATAAAAGAGGCGGTCCCTCGAACAATCAATCGACGATGGAGGTGGGACCGAAGGGGGGGATGAGGAGAAGGGGTGGTAGATGGTCTAAAAGGAAGGATTCCGGAGGCTGGGGATAGAACAGGAAGGGTTCTACGGGGGGGGGGGGGGGAAGGGAAAGGGAGACAGGGGTGTTGCGAAAAATAAAATCGTGTGTCGCGAGCATTTTTTTTATTTTTAAGTCGAAATGATACTCCTGTCGCACGTCAGTCACGACGAAATCGAATCAAAAGGCACCCCTGAAGAGATGAGAGGAGCGAAACAGTGGGGCGGCCGTCCTTCCGCATCTTTCGGAGCGAGAAACGCCGGAGGGTATGCAAATCGCGTGCTAGCACCACTTCCATTCAGATGCTCTTCCACCGGAGCGACAGACGGGGAAGGCTCGACCCGGATGAAATTACCCTTTTCACGGGAGCCGGTATTCCGTTGAGCGAGAGAGTGAGTGAGAGAGCGAGCGAGAGAACACTCTCTTGTGTAAGATCGTACGTAGGATGCACGGGTGAATAGCCAAATGCTTAATAATCCCAGACAAGATCGGGATTCATGTTATATTTCCTCTCTTTGTCGACCAAACCAACCGATTTGGTACTTCCTTGCTTGCTTCCCACTACAATGTCAATCCGATACTCTTAAAAGAAAATTTGGAAAACGATAAAAATGAATTCAAAATGACATTTACATCCAACCGGATTTCTAAATTGGTTCGCAAAAGGATATTACTGGTGTTACATGTATTTTTACATGGAAGTCCACCGGTAAAGGTAGGTTTCGGATGAACACAGACTCCTGAATTTCTTAGTCTCTCCTAACAAGGCAAAAGCTAACGACCTTCACTGCAATAAATTGTTCTTCAATTTTCTTTTAATTTCTATCTCCCTTCATCTATTGTAACATCCCTATCATGTTTCTATCACTTCCTTGCTTGTCTAACGTCCTTCCCTTCAGCACAGTCTTCAGTATTCCATCTCAATGAAAAAGCTTTACATTAACCTTTCCCACTTTCTTTGAATATATTCACACAGTTCTCTCTCTCTCTCCTCCCCTACGACGCCTTGTACGACTTCGTTAAATTTCATATCCCTCAGTTTTACCTTTTCCATGCTTCCCCCTATCCACATCATAAAAGACCCAAATCTACAGGGTTCCACCCAAAAGTGGTAGGACTGATTTTCTCTGGCGCGAACGGAGAGGTGGAGGGGGGTCTGCCTGGCAGGGTAAGGTGGAGGGGGCTCTCAGTAACAGACCGATAACAACCTCAGTCGCCTGCGGGCTGTCGTTGAGTGAGGACACCGTTTTTAGTGAAGCAAGTTTTTGTCCGCGTCGAAAAACAAAATGAATGTGAATTTAGAGCAACGTTATTCCGTGAAGCTTTGGGCGAAACTCGGGAAAACGGACACTGAGACCCTCGATATGATCAAGCAGGCTTATGGGGACACTGCCTTAAGCCGTTCCACAGTATTTGAGTGGCACAAGTTGTTTAAAGAGGGTAGGGAGCTCGTTGAAGACGACCATCGCTCCGGACGGCCGTCGACGGCAAGAACCGATACGAATGTGGACAGAGTGAGGACACTGCTGAACACAGACCGACGCTTAACCAGTGAAGAAATTGCAGACCAGTTGGGTCTGTCTGCATCAAACGTCCAACGCATTATTTCACAGGACTTGGCCATGCGCAAGGTGTGCGCCAAGATGGTGCCGAAAATTCTGAGTGTCGACCAACAGGCAACGCGTGTGCGCATTTCCGAAGAAGTGTTAGCCAATTTGCACCGAGATGAAAATTGATTGGACAATGTGATAACTGGTGATGAAACATGGGTTTTTAAATATGACCCCGAAACAAAAAGACAATCCGCGGAATGGCACACTTCCGCGTCCCCACGTCCAGAAAAGACTCACATGAGCAAATTAAAAATCAAAACGATGTTGATTGTGTTTTTCGACCGTCATGGAGTGGTTCACAAGGAGTTTGTCCCACCAGGGGAGACTGTGAATGCGAACGTTTACGTGCAGGTGCTCACCCGCCTCCGAGAACGCGTGAAAAGAGTCCGACCGGCCATCGCAAACCGCTGGTTGCTTCATCACGACAACGCGCCGTGCCATGGCGCGCTCGTCGTCAGACAGATCCTGGCCAAATACGGCGTTGCCACGTTGCCGCACCCGTCCTATTCTCCCGATCTGGCACCACCGAACTTCTTCTTCTTCCCCCTGATGAAAAGACAGCTCAAGGGACAACGTTTTGACTCGATAAAGGCCGTTCAAGAGGCTTCGACGAGGGGAGGGTTCCAGCGGGCGTACGGGGAATGGGAGCAACGTTATACTAAGTGTGTAGCAGCTCAAGGAGCATACTTTGAAGATTATTAAGTCGATGTAAGTATATCGTAAAAAAGTAAAAAAATCAGTCCTACCACCTTTGGGTGCGACCCTGTATGTCCATCATCTTGCACAATCGATCAAGTTTCCGAGCCGTGTAAAACCACGCTTCATGCACAAATTTTCACTAGTCTTCATTATCCTCCTTAATTAACGTATCAATTTCCCTCTCATCAATTTTCTTTTCCTTTGGAAAACTTTTCTCAACAAAATTCTAATCATTTCCATAACACTGGGAATGTTTTCGCCCAAGACACTTTTAAGATTCGTCTAATTATTTATCAGCTCAAGTTTTCATTCTCCTGTATAACGTTTAACTTATCTATTCTCTTTCTCCAAACCCATGTAAACTTTGATATGTTTAAATTAATTCTTATCCCATACCTATCCCACTGAGTTTGTAAATCGCTCAACAATGTCTGTGACCCTTTACTGGCTAGTTAGCTAAAGTTTGAGTATCTTAAAGAGTATAGGGTACAGAAACTATGAGTAAACATCAAATGATTATCTATTAAATATAAAATTAAACCTTTGTTAAATCGTATTATGAGACATAAATCAACGACACACGCTCACATGCAAACATATACCAGATATATATCCAAGTTTGCAATATTAAATACTTAAACATCATTAGTTGAAAGCCGAGATGTTTTAACAGCTTTTAAATAATCATTTGGACAACTTTAAGTTTGATTTGGAATGCCACGTATTTTAAAACGATAGAAACTTATTACTACCAAGTAATTTACATATAATTACGTCTTTCCAAAATCACCAACATAAATAATAACAGAAATTGTCATTTCATAACCCTCCCTTGGAGTTCCTTTTATATCTACTAAATGATACAACTACTGAAACAAGTACGAGAGAAATTATTATTTCAGTTATAGTTTATGTTGTCACTATGTTTATGCAATCAATTATTTCATATGAATGTTTTTGAATTTTTTATGTACCTGTTATTTCCTGGATGCATTTTTAGTGAGCACTCTTTTGAAGAGCACAGAAAAGGGATAGAAGGGAGTATACGTTTCTAGGCTCGCCCGCGGTCAAAAATATATAGACGAACGAGTCTATTCAATCTTGTGTTCCTAATCCAAATAAAATCAACTGCTGAACTTTGCCCTTAGGTCTGTAGATGCGGGTCAAGCACCCATCCTGTTTGTTGCATTTACTCGGTCTCTTATCTATTTTTTCCCAGTCAAAAGATGACTCCCAGTTTTTTGGACCGAAAACTTCCGTTCGACTGATCTCTTTATTCAGTAAGAGGAATTGGATGAGCTGGGATGAATTTATAAGCACGTCGGTTCAGATCTCGTATGCATATGGAAAGAGAAAAAAAAACATTTGTAGTCCCCTCTTTGGAATAGAAATGGGTCGCAGGGGGTGAGAAGTATTATTATTGTATTTGTTCAGAATGTGGGAAAAATTCCGGGTCATGCCAACGAATCTGAATATTACGATCCTCAATAACTTCGCGAATCTAGAGTAACGGTTTCGGGCATGACTTTAATATCAAGTGATGTGTGGAACGTTAATGTTCATCCATACCACTTATTCGACACACACATTTCTAACATTTTCTCCATCATGTTAGAAGCCTATCTCTAAGTTTATCTACGATAGATGGACATAATTGTCCGTTCGTCTATCTATTTTGATCTCTATGTTCGTCGGACACTTGCAGTGTTAACATCGTCGCGACACGATACACTGAACGGCAGTAGGTGTAATTCAGTTAGCAAGTACTCTGAAGGCTGATGTAATTCGTATAGTGGACACAATTCTGTGAGGACCATCGCTTCACAACGTCCCCAATTCCCGCGCCCAGGGTTGGATTGGAAACCGCAATCGGAGGCTGTGCAAATCACCAGAGTTATCAGATCTCTAAATACACATTTTCAACGCTGTCGGAGTGGGTAGTGATGCGGTATCGCATTTACGCCCCTTGTTAAGCTAGGTTCTCTTCTCCGAGAATTTGGGGGGGCATGCAGAATTTTGCCAAATTCGTTCGGTTTTTTTTGCAGAAAAGATTGATGTCATTCACCATAACGTGCTCCGATCTGCGACAGTAATGATTGTTTCCTAATATAATTTACGCGATTTTTTTTTATTTTTACGACTTTTTTCAATGTATTAGGAATTTTTACTGTAAAAAGTGTAAGCAAGGATTATTATTTCCGTATCAATCAGGAACGGATTGATTGGACATAATTTACGCTTCATTCATGTTTTCCATTTGTCAACTGAATATTTCCTTTCACTGGTGAAGAATTTAAAATAACAAAGAGTTTAGCGTTATAAACGTGGTTCTTATGGAGAATGATTAAGATAATGATGGATAGAGAAACGAATGAATTACTTCGAGGATTGGGTGGAGAAAGAAACCAATGGAGGGCATTTGCAAAAAATAGGGCATAAGTAACTTTTCCTGAGTCACATTAATGTACTGAAACCATAACTGAAGAACACGTAGGTCATATGATTCAAAGAGAAAGATGAAGGATTAATTATGAGAAGTGGGTAATTGAAGATGTTAGTTCAAGAAACTATGAAGGAAAGCAAATATTGCTTAATTTCAGGAGACAACCCTGGTATTGCCTGGATCCTTGCGAAACTTAAGTTAAACAATTGAATCATATTAATTGTAATGATAGTGTTTAGCTCTAAGGATTCTTGATTTTTATTCATGCAGTTTTTAATTCCTACTCATTATACTTTATTTTTATCTCTATGTTTACCAGTGCCAATATAATTACGCTTGGAGATCCCAAATGGGAGACCACTCAGATGTTAAGTATTTTCGAGCATGTATATTCATAAAGATTAATTGGCGCATTATTTATTTTGTCCAAAGTAGACCTAACGCAATATCACATGGCTGATGAAATTTAACACATTATCCGCGTTTTGACTGAAACTTAAGAACGGTCACATTCACAATTAATTCAGTGATCTACCGGGAAAGGTAATTATTGGAAAAAACCATCATTTTAACTCTCGTTAAATGAACACATTAAGTGAACATTTCAACGGAGAGTTCCAAATAATGATCGGAAACGGAAGGCATAGTAAAATAATAATTTGACAGTGAAAGTGGTTCAATACGCATTAGTAGGTCATGAAAACAAGACAGAGTTGTATGTGAACTGAACCAGGACAACAAATTTTTGGCATTAGATAATAAATGAACAATTATAAAAAATAAAAAAAAACTTATTAACCTATATGTAAATAAATTATGAAGGGATGAAAGTATCAAAGTATTTTATTTCAGATGAACACGCCCTGGTGCAGTCATGAGTTCCAATAATGAACATTCAATTTCCATTTGAACAGAAAGGGGTCAGATGTACGCGGACGCATGGGGGAGGAAGGAGCAAGATTAAGCAGGAGAACACCTTAAAGAAGAGGGGGTGTGGGTTAAAGGAAGTGAAGTCGCCGGTCGAGTAATGGAATAGGGACTGCCCCTCCTCTCTTCCCTTCCGTCACCCCTCCTGCCTGTTCCTCAATGCACACTTACTCGCGCGCACTCCAACCGATAATTGACGGAGATTGAAAAGAAATTTGTGACCCTATTTGGTATTCAAGGCGCCACTCCTCTATATCGGAATTATTTTTCGATTCATCCCTCGTTTCTGCCGAGCGTCCATCTACGTCTGCTTCTTCCCCCTTTTTACCATCAGAGATTTCCCATCGTGGATTTAGATACTCTGCATAAATGTTCCCAAAGGTAGAAAAGGGGTCTGTAATAAAGTTATCTCATCCATTACGGTAATTTTTATTCCAATAATGGCACATATTACGCATTGTATATATAAATAAGTAAATAAATAATCTGTTTATATAAATAAACATATATATATATATATATATATATATATATATATATATATATATATATATATATACATATACACACATGCGGGACGCGGTAGTCCAGTGGGTTGAGCATTGGACTGCTGACTGAAGGGTCCTGGGTCCGATTCCCGGGCGAGGCACTCTGGGCACAGTGATTTTTCGGGTACCAGATCTTCCTGGGAAACCATAACCGGCACAGGGAAAGGAACTGGCCCCCCTACCCTGATGTGTGAATTTCATACGCCGTCGGGCTTAGTACTGGGTGAACTCTACCATCAGCTACTAAACCGACCTTCGGGTCGATTACTGTGTGTATGGTTTATATATATATATTCACACACACACATATACATATATATATATATATATATATATTTATTCATTCACACAGAAAAAGATATGAGGAAAAGGGATAGGAGCACATAAAGGACGAACGCAGTAGAGGTGGGGAAGCGGAATCGGGCAAATCACGAGTGTAAAAATATTTCCTAGACCGGGACAGGAAATATTTTTACACTCGTTACTTTCCTGATTCCGTCTTACCACCTCTACTGTGTTCGTTCTTTATGTGTTCCTATCCCTATATCTATTTCTCTGTGATGGAGTATTTGTTCGCCGTTTGGCGGGATATCGTGTTTGAATGCTTATATATATATATATATATATATATATATATATATATATATATATATATATATATATATATATATATACTTATGTGTGTGTGTTTCTGTTGTATGCATACGTGTCGCGTAAGGTGGGCCGAAAAATAAAAATTGGTCTAATTTGAATATACATCTTCATGATGAAAGTGTTTTTTCAGGAAATACGAAAATTTTAAACATGCCTTCAGTAGAGACTAAGCATATTTTTGGATTTTGAGCTTCAGGTAAAAATTCAGAATTATTACATCGATCGATTTATAAACCCTGCACTGAAAGAGATACTAATTTCTCTATGTAATTTCGGCAATAATATAGCGCGTTCGAAAATTCTGATAGGTCCGCCAATGATTGTGATAACCTTTATCGGAATTTCCTGTTTTTTCAATACTTTGTGCGAGTTGACTGTTTTTTCAAGATGAAATACCACTTCTATTTAAATTCTCCGATTTTCAATGCTTATTGATTCCTCGCCCAACTAATCACTCTCAACATTTAATCTTCCAGGTGTTCAATTATTTCTAATTAAAGTCCTTCCGTCGCTTAGGGGATATGGATACAATTTCGTATGAGTTTAGTTCAAAATGAGACGATAGACGGAATTCCGAATTTGATCTTTCAGCTTACCATGAGCGATGCCTTGATTACAGCAAATCTCAGGGCTAGATTTGTGTACCTCTGAAACGACTCACGTTCATAAAAACCATGCACGATGTGGGAGAAAATCAGGTTTAGCTTGCGTGCCCTCTAAAGCAATTACATGCGGTGTCCGCAAGGGTTGAATGGGTGGATTTAAACTGAAATATTCGCCATTACAGTGCCAGGTTACCATTTCAACTATCGTATGCAATTAGTTTTCTGACAAATATTTGAATATAGATAGATATATTGAAGATTTCCAATTATAAAAAAAAATTAAATTGGAAACTCTAGGTTTCACTTCACTTCCACTAATTGAATATCATTTACTGTCAAAAGGCAATTTAGAATGCGCTAGACTAGTATAATTTATACTCAATTCACTATCGTTCTACTTTCACCATAATTGAATTCTAATGGAATATTAAAAATATGATTGACGAATGTAAATTGTAATGCACGGTGATATTACCTGTCAACTGCTTCATAATAATTTGTCTATCTTCCCTCACTTTGGAAGTTGTCAAGCCGCGGTCAATTTCATGGTTGACAAAATTATTCACGAATATTGTTTCTCAAAATACTGCGTCTCTTATTATATTCTTTTATTCGAATTAGGTAGACGGTGTATTATCATTCCCATAACAAACAGTAATGTGCTGCTGACCAATTCTATAAAATGATGATTAAACTCATCCGATTGATATATTTCTCTCCTTAAATGTATTCTCCTGTTGACCTCTTTCTTCTCTCCGTAAGCAATAAATCTATTGAAGCCAATTATATTCCCACAAAATATTTCAACCCCCCCAGGATAGTTTCAGGCGTAAATTTATTGAAAATAATTTATGACCGATTATCGCTTCACATTGATATTGCTCCCAAATTTCTTCTCTATCATGGTCTGAAATAGAGGTTATTTAAAAAGTTATACACCCGCGAAGGCTACAACACGGTTTTTCTTCTTTTTATCATCTCCATTAATGGGATTAAATTGTTTGCACAGTCCCAAAGGGACATTCGTTTATGCTTTCTGTTATTAGGTTTCCACATCCAGCATTTGTATACTTTACACTCCATGCATTTGAATTATTCAGTGTAATCGAATTTGTGGGGGGAATATTCATAGATTAGTTTGATTTTGTATACATCCGAGGTGATAAATTACCTCAATAACATTTGAGAAGTTTTTATGAATACTATTTTTATGTTACGATCGTGATGGAAAGAAAAATTTAGAATAGTAATTTAGTACTTCGTTGTGTCAAGGAAAATTAATAGGATAATGCTACCACTGAAAAACAAACTTATGTGAAAAAATGAAATTGATAGCTGACGTACTAAATGACGATGCGAAGATATTTGAGCACTTAAATTGAGCGCGGCGCGTCAAGGGAATGTGTCAGTTGTCGGTTGGAAAAAGGTTTACTTTTATGAATGAAGTGCTTTAGAGCACCCAAAAAGGCAACCAAAGAATATAAGGAAAATATTTGACTTGGTGAAAGATTGATGAAAAGGGAGGGGTAGGATTAGTGCAAAAGAAGTCGGGGAGAGATATTTTTGATGCAATAGAAGAGGAGGTGAACGAACCTTCGGCGCCTTGAAGGGTAGCAATCGAGATGTGCTTTTCCAAGTTAACATGTACAGGGTTCGTCCGGAAAATAAGTGCATTGACTCCTGGGCTGGGCGCGCCGCTCCAGGCGCGCCCAGCACCGCTCTGACGGGCTGCGATTGGAGGGGGGTATGTTGGCAAGCGACGCTGAAAAAGGCAGTCGGCTTTGAGCTGTGGTTTAGTGAGGAGCTCTGTTAACGCGAACCTCCACGCTTCGACCCACGTCACGGAACGCGATGCCGAAGTTTTTGGAGCAGCGTTATTCCATCAAATTTGCGGTAAAGCTTGGGAAATCGTCTACCAAAACTGTCGGTATGATTAACCAGGCTTACGGGGAGTCAGCCATGTCCAGAAACATGATCTTTCGGTGGCACAAGATGTTCGTGGAGGGCAAAGAAGAGGTCGACGACGAGTCTTCGAGAGGTTCCCGATGATGCCTTCGCGAGAGCGTTCCAGGAATGGGAACGCCGCTGGAACAAGTGTATCGACTCACAAGGGTCCTATTTTGAGGAATATTAGCTTAAGATATGTAAAAGTGTAACTAATTTTTTTTCCTGAGCTCAGTACACTTATTTTCCGGACGAACCCTGTATGACGGCTTTCGGAATTCAAGGATGCTGTAGAACCTCAAAATCTTGACAGTGCAGTGCCTCTAGTTGCCTTTCAGCACCTTCCTTTGTGTGATATAATGATAATTAATCAATTAATTTGGTCTAATAAGGAATGTTTATTTTATTTTTTAACGCTTTTTCCAATTCTAAAACGGAAGCTGATTGGTGGACAGGGACACTTGGGTAGCAACTGAACGGCCTATGGATATAATCTTAATAATGATTCTGAACATCCTCGGCTAAATTTGAAATTAGAAAATTTAATTTGAATTTGAAAATGTGTAAATTTCGTGACACCATTACTTTGTGGGAAAGTTCATGCGAAATGGGGTAAGAAAATGGTCTCTGGAAGTGCAGTTTATACCTAATATTGGAACCTCAACAACGAGATCAGATCCTACCACAAGGATTCCAAAAATGGGGATGATTATCAACCAACATTAAGGAGCAATGTAAAATAGATTAGCTGCCAAACAATTAGAGGCGTAAGAAGTCACATTGGGTCGGAACCATTCGAGGCCACAACGCACGCGAAACGAGAAAATAATTCATTAATTTCCGATTCACCCATCGAATTTTTTTTATTCTTCATTCCATGGCCCCAGTCATAGAATACTCTCTCGCAGATAACCAGTCATACGTGCTACCCCATCCTTTGTATTTTTCAACCCTTCTCCTAAACTTATTCACCACGCCCTCTGGGTGAACTGCATTTCCATGCTTAAATTCAGGTGCGTTTGAAAGCGCATCGCCGATAGAAATGTTTGAATGTATGCATTGATGTCGCCCTTGCGCTCAAGGGAAACGGTCAACATGCACCCATCGGTTTTAATAGGTCTATTGGGGAAAACGGTGCACGAAGCGACTGTTCAACTGATGTCTGAAGAGGAATGGGTTGAGAAGGGAACGGCATTGGAGTTCAGTGGAGGACTGGGGAAATCCCTTTTGTATGCGGAATTGTGGGTGGGGTTAAAGGGAGCAAAGGATGGCACTACCATAGCTGGAGGGCTGTATCGAACTCGGGGCATTGCACGAGCAGGGCTTATTGAATAAACAGAGAGGAACGGAGTAGAGAGGAAGAGGGGAGGTAGAGAGAGAATAGGGTGAAAGGATCTAATCACAAGCACAGAAAGACCGTGTGCGACTGTTACCCGGCGACCTCATTCAGCCTAACCTTCAATTTCAATTGACTAAACGGTAATTATCGTCCTATCAGCTTTCTCTGTTAGATCTTTGTCCTAAAAATAGTATGAATTGTAGCCTGAGTCCTAGGGGTATTTTACTTGATGAAAATAGATTGAAAATACCATCACTTCGTTGAATATTACTACACGAGCAGTGGTGGGAATCGACGCTAGGACGTCCATACAAAAGATTTGTTAGTTGTAGGAATCATATTTTTTTTGGAAATCCTCTCCATCGGCATCCATAATTGAGTGATCAGTTGCAACACTTGGAAACTTTATAATTCATTCTCATCTAAAAAAATCGGCCGGTTAAGGTAAGTTCTTGTGGGACCCAATAACTGAGCACTGTTAACTAATTAGCTCCAAACGATGCGGTACAGTAACTCATTAAATCCTAGTTTAAAATTAACCTGCTTGCTATCTCCCTTCACGTCGACAGCAAAATGGCCAATCTCATCTATTTTCGGCCTCTTTCCCTCGTATTTTCCCGTTTCTCACCTTATTCCATTGTCCCCCAATGTCTTTTAGGCTAGAAGTCTCTAAGCCCATTTACCCGGCATAATGCCCATATTAGTAAAAGTTATCCCAAAAGAAATGCGTATGCATAACCCAATTCTGGTAAAGCCAATCCCTCATATTTTTAAAAAGCTAATAAATGCCATTCGGAAGGTTCACATTTTCCGATGTTTTTTCCAGTTATTGTTATGCTGACTATACTCACAATGCCGATGACCATTTACGGACACTACTTATTTTAATAAGTTCGAGATAGACCTTTAAGAATCCAGATGTAGTTGCATTACATTTAATCATCTTAAGCTAGGTGAATAAATTCTTTAAAATCATTATATTTATGATATTCTATTTTTGAGATATTTTTCTTCTTTTCTTTTGCATTATAAGACTGAACAATACTCTGTTTAGAATGTGCCAAATTAAATTGAGTCAAGTCCCCGAGGTATAAAATACCATTTAATTTTCGACGCACATACTGACCTCCGTAGGGATACATCAATAAACTTCAAATAAGTTCTTAAGACGAATACTTTACCCTCAAACACATTAATAATAAGGTTGAAGAAATTAAAGTTGCTAAAATATGAAATCCAATAAACTAAAGCCAGAGAATATATGGTATTCAGTAGATACACAGGTGTTCCTGAAGAGGAAGGTCCCCTCAAAATATTTCTTGGAAGGGATTTCTATTGAAAAACATCTTATTGGGAAATGCGAAATCAGATAATTTAAAACATTTCTTTCGGTCGAGTTTCTCTTTTTTGAGAGAAAATTGCCATGAATTATCGGAGTGGAAAACTCTATCTCGTCGATGTAGTCCAACTCAAGTTCATACCACGTAGACCGAGACACAGTCTGCTATATTTCTCTGCCAAAGTAAAACAGCAGCACCTCATATCGACAGCACGAACGGTGCTCATATTTCGTGTGGTGCTTATTGCTGCAATTTATCATTTATATTCTCGAAATGTCTATACAGCTAATTGATTACTGATTGTGAGACCATGGCTTATGGATACTCATGGGAACCCACGTTGTGACTTGCACTTATCCTATTTATTCCGTCAAAGTACCCAAACAGCGACAGTTTTAGCGACAACACGTGTATTTTTCCACACAAAATTAGAAAAATAAAAATCGGTAAATACGACATTCATTTTTCATCTTATTCCCGTGCTTCCTTAGCTTAGTGATGGGATACGAGATAACGCGTCATATCTCGCAAGTATCAGAAAAGGCATTTTCCGATTCATCTTTTCTCCTTCCCGTCCGATTCCGAATTCAGGGAATGGTGACCTCGGCCTCTTCTCCATCTCAACATCCCACCGGAATGGGTTTTTTTTTCTCTGAGGCGCTTCCGATGCCCTGGAATAATAGATCGAAGGTCTTTTCAGAAGAGATGGTACCTGCCTCCCCATATTTCCCCTCGGAAGCGTGAAAAAATGAGTGATTTTGCCCTACGTTATCTACTATTTGCGGGTATGTCGAGGAATTGCGCTCAGCGTATCTCAGAGATTACCCCTTTGTTTGGGAGAGCTTATCAAAGATGGACGAAAATGAGCGGTCCCTAACGACCGATTTTCCTACGTGAGCTCCGATCAATTCCCGATTACGGGTCTTGTGCACATACAGAGTATCATTCCAGGCAACCGCTAGCTTACTCACTCCCGTCCATGCTTCATGAACATTGGTTATGGGGTCTTCGGGTCGAATCGAGGTCTTGGACGTTGAAAAAAGTCTCAGGGGTACGCGAAATCATTGCTCAAGTCTGCATTGAAATGGCAATTTACCAGTTGTCATATCATTCACCACATAATTCATCATTCATTCTGTCCCGGTATTCCTGAGTATGGTAAAATTAAATTGGGAATTGACCACGAAATAATGGACACACTACATTTTCCCAATAAACCATGTAGCATTACGTAGCTATTCATTATTCTTTTTAGTATACAATAATAAAACCTTTTGGTCTTCATTTCTTGAACGTAAATTGCAAAATCGTTGAGCTGGAATACATTAAATTTATTGGACACCGGAATTTGGCATTTGCGATGAGAATTGAACATATGGATGTTGAAATGCAGAGTGCCGTATTATCAAAATATTTTGCCAGGTCAATCGCTGTTGGAGCATGGTGAGCTGAGATGACGCAATGACTGGGGATAGATTTCCATACACGCCGATCTGTGTGCGGTGTCGTTATGCCAGAACGAAATTTAAGAGCTAACGTAGTCGTTCTGATGATAATTGGTCCTAATATGGAATTTCATCAATTCGGAGTGATATGCAAATGTTAAGAGTTATGATTTAAACATGTGATTCTTTTGACCAAATTTTAAACTATGTGTTTGCTTTATTTTCTTTTATTTAATCTGATTTTAATTTTTCTGATATAAAATAATATTTAACGTTCACCTATAAAATTGAAGTCAGAGTCAAGACTTATAATTGAAAAAGTAGTAATTTCTATTTTGTGTTCCCCGATGTGCGTTAAATGGAAATTGAAACGTTTACAGAATCAAAGCAGAAAAGACAATTTAAAATATTTGTGTTCGAGCACTAAAATATATTCATAATAATAATTTCTTAAATTTATACGTTGCTAAAAAACTGAATGTGGGCATAATTAAAGATATTTTCTATACTCACTTTTACGTCTGATGAATATACGAGGGTCATCCGGAAAGTAGTACCCGTTCGTGCCGCATGAAGTGCTGACGACGCGAGTAGCCGCTGGACGAGGTCAGATAGCTTCAGTGGCTTGTCTGCCTTCTCTGAGCCAAGTTGCGTGACGCTAGCATTGCCTGTGTTGTTTCTGTGATTGTTTACAATGTTTAAAAAAATTGAGAACGCCGCCAGTTGTGAAGTGAGGGCAGTGATTAAATTCCTCAATGCAAGAAACGTTCGCCCATGTGATATTCATCGCCAATTAAAGGAGGTGTATGGAGACAATGTAATGGACGAGTCGTCTGTTCGGCGGTGGTGTCGCAACTTCAACATGGGGAGGGGGAACACACACGACGATGAGCGTTCGGAGAGACCGTCTGTCATTACAGACCAACTGGTGAGCTCAGTTGACGAATTCGTGAGGAACGATCGGCGCGTCACAATTGATGACATCTGTGAGCATTTTCCCAATGTTTCTCGAACAATTGTTCATGAAATTGTTAAACACCATCTGCATTATGCAAAAATTTGTGCAAGATGGGTCCCTCGCGTATCTCAATGAGCTGGCGGCGAAGGACTATGCAGCAGGAATACAGAAACTTGTCACACGTTATGACAAATGCCTTAATTTGCTTGGAGATTATGTTGAGAAGTAGTTTAAAGTATCCTCTTTCAAATAAAATTTTTTATGTTTGTTAATATTTACTTTTGTGTCTTTATTTCACGAACGGGTACTACTTTCCGGATGACCCTCGTAATTTTAAACTATGATTTCATTGAAACTTCGGTAACTTTAGGAAAAATGAAAATTATTACAATGAGATTAATTCGGTGATTTCATGTACATTGCCTGTCATTATCTTCTTATTGACAATATAATTCTTGTTGTAATGTTTAATTACCTAACAATGATATTGTAAAACCTATGGTAATCGAATTTTATCCACTTTATATTCGAACTGCAACTCTTTTGTAAAAAAACAGTTAAAATACTTTGCTAGGAGTTAAGTTTTCTAAAATATCATTATTTTATTTAGATGATGTATTATAATATTTATTTAGAATTTAGATGAGGGTTCAACCAACGTACAGATTTTTTAGAGAAAAGAGAATTGTTTTTGAGGAAGGGGTAGAATTTTTGGGGAAGAGACTCCCAAAACAAGGAAGGTTAGAAGTGTGAGGAACAGAAAACCATGACAAAACAGTGAAAGAGATTAAAGAAATACACGAGGGGTGACAAGTATCAATATAAAGTAATAAGAGAGTGAGGTTAAATTAAATTAGGAGAATGTTTTAAGGTCTAGATCATGTAAATACCCTAAAATTTCTAACCATCATTGTTTTAATAGTTTGCAGCAATGCCTTTTTAAAGAGTTTCCCGTAGTCTGTCTGCAGCAATCAATCAAAAATACGGCTCGGCAATAATGTTAAAATTCTGTCTCCACTTCCAGCATGCACCAGCATAGAAGACTAGCGTTCTATCATTCATTTTTTTGAGTGACTCCCGGGGTGAGACGAAAATTCAGTTTAGCGATGCATGGCATTCCAGCAGATTTGATTGCAGACCAGGTGTATCCAAAAAAACGTTTGCTTGTAACTGTAACAAAACCTCCTCGACCAGGTCAGGCATATTGAGTAAGGGTACAGGAGTTCATTTCAGCAGAACTTCAATGCTGAGAAATTGCACTATGGATTTTTGTTATTTATTGGAGTTACATGTTTCAAGTTTAGGTCATTTTTTTGTGTGACCTATCCCGAAGCATGAAGGCATGCATATATTGTGTGCACGTATTGGTGTGGAACATTAAGGCAAAGTTAGGGATTGCCAAATATTTAAAATCATTTAATTAGCGAAATGAGCCCCATATTAACTTGAACATTAACCTAAAGGTAACTTAAAAACGGAATTGCGTTCATGAAGATAAATTTGAAGTTGCGCCATCTGTTATTATTTAGTTTAAAAAATTAAAAGGCATTAATTGTTTTTCTGAATCAGCGGTGATTACAACCAGTTGCTATTTATCACTGTCGAATAAGCGTGTTGTCTAATGTACACGGCGATGAGAGTTCCCATTTTTGCGCAAAAAACCTCGACCAGGGACAGATGAAAAATGAAAATAACTTTATTTATAATTAAAGTTAAAGCTG
This sequence comes from Hetaerina americana, assembly GCF_022747635.1. Classification (NCBI taxonomy): domain Eukaryota; kingdom Metazoa; phylum Arthropoda; class Insecta; order Odonata; family Calopterygidae; genus Hetaerina; species Hetaerina americana. The sequence goes on along the minus strand of NW_027286070.1, from coordinate 19,217,902 downwards.
GTTCAAACTCGTACAACTCGTACGATTTTTTATGATATCCCGCTCCATTTTTTCCATGAACGCTAATTATGAAAAATATGCGTCATATTACCTTAGTGGTTTCCAAGTGAATACGTATTTGACATCAACGTTTTTCAAGAGCCGGGTTTGAAATATGTAGCTGCAGTGATGTGCCACTGGATAATCATCGTGGATTCCTTTAAAAATCAATCTTTGCTATGTAGGACGAGATGCCATGGACTGGACAGTCAGAGAATCGAATCCTAAGAATCCGGCAATCCGGCCAGGAATGCAAGAAATGCCGGCTCCTAGTCGTGAAGGGTTATGGGGATAGGAAGAGGTTGATGGAGATGGATCGAAAGGGGGGATGAATGTCCTATTCTGCTTTTCAATAGCTCGAGCATTCGAACTTCCGGCCCGACTATCGAGTCTCGAAATGGATCGGAGAACTTAAAGCGGGCATCCACAATGGATGCGATCCTCAAGAGAACTCGGCCATTAAAGCAAAGTTTTTGAATTTTATAGAAGTTCTGGTCTTGGAGGAGGGAATAAAAATTTTATTCACATTAAAGACTGCAGTGTGTGTGTAAACGTTTTTGAAAATGCCACGATCGATGGAAATGGAATAAATTATCTCAGTTATATTTCCTAAAGACTTCTAAGACTTATTTTTTTTAACCTAAAAAAGAAATTGAGGGAAAATTGAATTGAGAATGGGTTGGAACAATATTTAAATGCTGAAGTATTGAAAATACTCCCTGGGGATAGATACTAATGCAATGGAAATTTCGTGCTGTTTCACTTCAAACAATATTATTTTTTATGTTGGCTACGATCATTTAAAAAATAATTACCATGCGATTTGTGCCTTTTTAATCGCAATCGCAAGGACTTTTACTTAAGAGATTCCAGTACGCTCAAAATATAGTTCCGTATGAACATTTTAAAAAACTATTCCAAAGTATTTTTAGTAAAATTAGTAGTTTACCCTTATGAGTAGATAATAATAGACTTTTTCCATTATCGCAATTATTGTTCATAATGGTACCACGGGAAATCACCCTATGTCTGATAAATATTTTATTAATCGACATCAAGGATATATTTTGGGACCTTACAGATTTCATAGACATTTTTCTTATTTTTTCCCCATTGCATCACATTTTTCTATCTCTATTTGTCCACCGAATAACCCACATTGGAAAATTTATGAAACTTCTTATTCATTTTTTCTACTTTCCATAATTGCAAGTCTTCATGTTTGTCCTTCGCATGTGTCTATTATGCAGGAACGAGGGTTTTTCCTATATTTCAGTTAGGGTCTTTAGGCTGATGAAGTGAAGGCGCTTGTAAATCGCGCATACTATGTACATCGCCCATTGGAGCCAGATGCGCCGTGATTGGTTGATTTCCCCAAGCGATGATCGCGGTGCTCACTTTTGTGGGGCCGGTACATTACACCAATTTTATAGAGGCTAAATGAATAGCCGATGAAAATTATGACTTCTCGACGATCTTAAAAGAAGCCTTTGATATAGTCATCACAAATAACAATAATTGCAACAGGAAAAAGCGCTCTTCTGCCTTAAGAAACGCACGTTTAAGAAAAAAAGAAAATTAGTCAGTCACAACGCACCTGACTCCAAAGGGATTAGTAAATACGCTTGAAATTCGTCCCTAGTAAGAGGGACACATTTCAGGCGTTTTCTCATCGCTGACTATAAAGCGCCAATTGCAATGACGACGTCTATACTACCGTCCTAGTACACGCGCAAACGGGCAATCCGGAAGACTTGCATTTTAAAACCCATCTCGGTGCGGAAACTTCCATATGAGATTGCCATTATTTATTTCCAGAAATTTTTCGATTTTTAGAATTGGATAACTTTTCACTCATGAGAAAGTTGTCACTGACAATTTTTCATTTCCGCCCGGTATTATTGTTTAACTCTCGTAACCTTAAAAACACAAATAATATTTTACTAAATATAATGGTAAATAATTTACTGTAGTCACTATTAGCTCACCGTTATAAGTGGTGTTATTCATGTCTCTTTATGAGTAAAACAGTAAATGGAATTCTAATGTTATATTGACAAATGATCGCTGAGACAATTCCGTCGCCGTCTTGTGGAACAATCCACGGCTCAAAAGCAAGGCTATGTTAGTCCTGAAGAGTTTATCTCCTTATATTTTGTAAATTTATTACAAAATTCTAGAGAAAAAAGAGTGATATTGATCAATTAGCACTAAAATGAACAACCCTCCAACGAATGGTACTTTATTTTTACATTTTTTCCTAAACGGCGAGCATATAGTATGTACATATATTCATGGAGGGGTGAAATTATTTCGCAGCAAGTAGAAGCGAGGGCATGTCTTTTAGAAGTGGAAAGAAAAGTTTAATATAGCTTATGAGATGCAAAATTGTTTAAAAAAAACAGTGCTCACAACGAATTTACCCAAAGCACAGAATAAACTTTTCTAAAATCATTATATGCAGAATACATTAACATCATAATCAAAAGAATATATGTGTGAAATATTTATAATTATATATTCGTTTTAAATGCATGAACTGATCAAATTAGACACAGAAAATTGCATATATATATAAAGATTGTACGGAAAAACTCACACGAGCGGCACAATAATGGGCTGACACAATATAACACAAATAGAATAGAATAGCAACATTTAAAAGGACACTCACACGGTAAGTTGTTCGTTGCCCTCTCAGAGGCCTTCCTGTATATAGTGTGCGTGTAAATGTATTCAATTTTGAAAAATAAATAGAATAAAATTTGAACGTCATACATCTATATGTGTTTTCTTTCACTGTGTTTCCGTGTATAAATGTTTTAATCAAAGTTTTCATATATTTGTTTCGTCACTACTGAAGTGTCCTTTAACGGAAATTTATATATATATATATATATATATATATATATATATATATATATACTATATATATGCACCGAAATAGTTAGGAAACAAAAAAATTGCAACATATTTAGATTACTTTTCGCAACTTTTGACAAATTTGAGGCATGAATATGGAAATTTTAGTACGAGTTAGCGTATCTTTTCGGTTGAAGGATTTCATTAACAGAAACCAGAAAGCTGCTTGATTTATTTTTGGATGCTCTCTTTCTTGCCAAAGGCAACGTCGATTTTAGCCACGGATATCTCTTTATTGAATTCGCCAATTACTTGCTTCATTTGTAAACAAACAAACATTCAGCGGTTAGATAAAGGCTTACCTATTCAATTCACAGTATTAAGTACAGCGAGGGAAATTTGATCAAATATTATTTTAGGGCATGGAATTTTATGTTATTATTTACTCTATTATTTTATTTTACTGTCACGGCTTCTCAATCAAATATTAAAAGTTATTGTTTTACTGATTAAAAATTAGAAACTCGCTCCTCAAAGCTAAAATTATGAATTACGTTGAACTTACATATACATGTATAAACGCCGTTATAAACCCAATGCTAACTTTCAACGTCATACCTTACAAGTAAATAAAGTAGCATGTTGTAATAGAATATTTGTAATCAGAAGAATTCGTACGCAAATGAATATTGTTTTCCAGCAAAAATTTTCCCAAAAGACTAGAAATTTAGGTGTAGTTTTAACGTACTTGCATTAGAGTGGAGTATATTTATTTTTCTATCACAATATACTCTATTAATATCGGGTTTGCAGGTTCCTCGCGAATTAGTCTGATCTGAGCATTCTGTAAATCTAGTTCGTTGATTTTTAAAAGAATTGGGAGATACAAGTGTTTATGGAAAAGGCCAACATTAATGATTAATTGGAGAAGAAAACGTTCGGTTAAAAATTAGACAAAATAAGTAGCATTTCTTTTTTATTTAATTGAAGTGAATATTCCCTCAAATTTAGAAATTCACTGAGAAACTATTACGAAAGTAAAATATTTTTAAGTTTATTGACGATTATACTTGTTTTTCATTCTTGGATTCACATCCACCCAAACCCCGCAAGCTGCCTTACGGGCGTGTGGTGGGGTGTGTTATAGAACCTGTTACGTGTAAATATTTGTCATCATACATTCCATATTTATTTATTTATGAATATCTATTTTGTCCCCGTCAAATTAATCCCCAATAGATAGTATACCCTTGTGTTCACTTTTTTTCCAATCCTCGAAGCACTTCAAAAATTATTTTTTGTGATCTTGTTCAGCTCCTCCTTCGATGTTGTCTTTATCCCGTCGATCGTAGCGTAGCGTCGTTCTTTCTTGGGCCTCTTCAGTTTCGGGAACAAGAAAAGGTTACTGGGGGCCGGACCTGGGGAATACGGTGGCATCATCAGTGTGTTGGTTTTGGCCAAAAATTCGTGCACAAGTAACAATATGCGAACAGGGGCGTTGTCATGGTGCAAAAGCCAATATTTATTCTTCCACACATCCGGGCGTTTGTGGCGGATTGCTTCGCGCAAATTGCGCATAACGTGCAGGTATTATTTCTTATTTACCGTTATACCCTGTGGCAAGATCTCATGATGCATCACGCCCCTGCAATGGAAGAAAACTGTAAGCAAAACTTTCACACCGACCGAACTTGGCGCACTTTTTTCGGCCTTGGTTCTTGCTGTAGCTTTCATTGATATGATTGAGCTTTAACTTCCACGTCATAATCATATATCCATGATTTGTCACCAGTTATGACCCTCTGGAGCAAATTTTTTATCGCCACGGACCCCATTAGCAATGTTAATGCGTTGCTTTTTTTTGATACGAATTTCGCAGCGACCCGTGTCATGCCCAAATCATTGGTAAAAATCGAATGGCAGGAGCCAATCGATATGCTTAGGTCCTCAGGAACTTCTCTAATAGTGATTCGATGATTGGCCAGTACTATTTTCTTCATTTTTTAATGTCATCTGCTGTTGACGTGCTCGGGCGTCCGGTACGCTCTTCGTCCTTCACATCTTCTCGGCCCTCTGAGAACATTTTCTACCACTGATAAACAATGCTTCGGTCCAAGGAGGTAGCTTCTCCATTTGCCACAGTCAACATTCGGAATGCGTCCGCACACTTAATTTCGTTTTTCAAACGACATTTGATACAGATTCTTTGATCCATTTTTTGGAACAGGCAATCGAAGATAATCCAAAGCATGTGCAAGCGAAACAGCTGTCAACCATTAACTAATCATTCAAAATGATCTAACCTTTCGGCATAAGTGAGAGACATAAGTACCAACATAACGCTACAAAAAATCGAAAATCAAAAAATAAACTTTTTAAACAGGCCTTGTAGAGTAATGCGACACACGAGCTGAAGGCCATTTCAAAATCTGCAACGCAGATCGGATAGCTTCCGGACAAACCTCGTATATATTTACATACATCAATTTACCAAAACAATGACAAATACACGCATACATGCCAGTATAACGTACATCATATAATAATTATTTGTGTTATTTGGGTGAGTTTTAACCACAGAGTTTTATTTTTTCCTCCTTTTCGATGCAATTGCTTATTTGAGTAGCAAAAGTGAATGCGTTTTGAGGTTTGATCAATCATCCACCTACCGTATAGATGCGCGTGATAAGGGTGATGAGCTCTGTATCCATACTCCATCATCTGCCTACTACCACTTGCCACGACCCACCTTACAAAAACATGAAAGGGAGGGACCACAAGAGGATAAATGGTCAAAAAGTGACCTCAAGACGTGCATTTTATATAAATGGTGAATTCGACTTTATTTTATGAGTACGATTTACATATTACACTATGTCTGTGGAGGAAGTACATAACCCATATACCAGTTAGCGTACCGAGAAACATCGGACCAAAAGTAGCGTCAATTATCTCCGGGTCTCTAATCAGTTTACCTCTCTCAATGTTTTTATCATTACGTCAAATCCGAGTTCATGTTTTCGGTAAGGAATCATATAGTGGATGATTAATAGAAAAGAGATTTTAAGAATATGAAATATTAGAAGATGGTGTTCTTTGCCATAAATTTCGAGCAAATAATTAGATGAACAGACAATTTAGGGATTAAGAGGGATGTTAACTCTAAGGCATACCATAGATAAAATGGCTTCGAAAAATGAAGATGTTAAACTTCAATAAATTGGGGATATAGATCACGGAATTAAGAAACGAATGACATTTTTTTCATCAAGGCTAATAGATAATAATCTAACTTTTTTGGTCCACGATCTAGATGATTTAAATTCCAGTTTTAAATAATACAGAGATATATTTCTGTTTCGCATATTCCATTTTTTTGCCTTATAAATGGCCATAGTCTTATTCCTGACAGCAATATAAGGGCATAATGAAACGATTTTAATTCAGACATCATTCATGATGGCGAGACGGCATATGAAACTAATTAGCGACGGATAACGGCTGCCTAATTTATTGCCTCGACGATTAATAAAATGTTATAGTGTGATGAAAAATGTTTTCATTAGTTTGTTCATCAACCAAAGATAAACGAAGGGCATAATCCGCCCAAGCAAATTGAAAGCGATGAATTTGGGGGAAATATTTTTGTTGGAAATAATTTTTAATTATGAATATTTTATTGGCTGAAATATACAATAGAGACATCTAGAAAATGGTCCAAAATGCGAGTATCGAGCTTGTGTTAGAACTGAGTTAGACATTTCAAATTGATATTTAATCAAACATTTGCCAAAATTGTCAGTTAATTTTGAAACGTTCAAATCATTTATTTAGAAATATGTTAAAATAATGAGTATAGCATGTATTCTCCTTAGTCATAATTTGAAAGCTTTAAGGCCCCCTTGGTCCACTTTACCGCTGTTCTTTGGGATTAATTTCTCACGTTTCCTCATTAAGGTTTTCTCATAACGCCTCCTAAGTTGAAAATATAGCTTCATGGAGAATGAAAATATTTCTACTATCCAGATTCATATTACAAGTACGTAATGGTATACCCATCATTTTCGCAAATATATTACCAAACATTTTAGCTCTGATTAACTTGACTAAAATTAATATAAACTTTAAGTTAGTGAACAGTATCCGATTGCAATAATAATTCAATTGTAATTAAATCTTTAGTGCATATGATTCATGCTATATAGGATTTAATTTTACTTTATTAATGGTTCGTGATAGGCTTTAGTATTTTATGAGATATATTTAGTATTTTACGTTATAAATTATCATGTTATTTATTAATGTATGCATTTTAAACATTTGTAATATGTAGAAATGTTCTTTTTCTATACAAAAATGACACCTTTAAATAAAATGCACAGATATACATGTACAAATACCTACAAACCAGTCTCAGCCCTTAATTAAAAACCAATATCTCAGCTTGGTCAAACCTAAATTTGCCTTAATGTTACGATTACGGAAAATATAGTAGAATGTTGAACGGTGAAAGTAGTGTATCCTAGTTCTTGTTTGTTACATTATTTCCTTCAGCTGTGCGGAGCGTAGCAAAAATAAGCAAACACAACAAAGAACACATTACAAAGAAATCGGAGGTGAGGACTGAAATCTGACTGAAAACTTAAGATAGATAAAGCAATCAGCAGCCAAAATGGTGCTTGGCTGAGAAATAACGGAATAAGAGACGGTTGGATACTCAGGAGTTCTCGCGCCCGGCTGCGGGCGGATGATTCCCGCACGCACCCTCGCCAGACGTCGGTGAGGCGGAAAAAACAACCCTCACTTGGGATACGACCACTTGATGTGAATGGAGCCGAAAATAAGTGCATTATTCTTTTGACGACTTATCGGAGGCCAAAGGTCCGTCTTGTTGAATCGTTTAGGACTTGGTTGCCCCGCAAGTTCTGCATACATAGGAATTTAACTCAACTGTAAAAATTAAGATTCCGGGAATATTTACAACTGAAATTTTTGGTTCTGTTACTCACAGTATTAATTCGCCCGTTTGAGTAGGTGTATATTATTTTACTAGTATCAAAGTTTGCTTATGTTTTCATCTGCCTGGAATATGCGCGTACTTTGTAAAGAAAAGATTTTCCACTAGATTTTCCATTAGGTTTTATCCAGTGGAAAATTGCTATTATATTTTCTTTATTATGGGCGAATGCCACAACTTCACACCTAAAACTACTCAATTTGATAGCCATTTGTGTTCAGCCATTGCCGGAAATTATGAAGTTGATAATTTGATTATTTTTTTTAACTGGGCTACTGAAAGAGTGTGCGAAAAAATAATTTAATGCCTCGTCCACGCCTTATTTTAATACTGAAATGATGTCACTATTAAAATTTACTGTGAAAGAAATGGAATATTTTATTGTGAGTTCTAGCAATTTAACAATCAAGACTTTGCTTATTGTATCCTTATTTATTCATGAGTAATCTGAAAATCGAAAATTGAAAACTGAACCAAGAAAAGATAGAGACTGAAAATAGCAGAAATTGATTTTGATGAAACCTAAAGGAAAAGGTTAGATTGAGTAGAAAAGAAATATGGAAATTCTAAAAATTAACTATATTAGCGAAATATGTTGGAACTCATATGTTGTTGATATTAGGAGGCTCGTAGAAGATAGGTAGATGCTATGGCAGTGACGTGGGCAGACCTTTAGAAGTAGAAGAAGAACGCTTGGCCATATTTGCTACCTTAAAAAAATTCACGAGGAATAATTTTAGGGCATTTAATGGCGTATCATGCAGAAATTATTAAATGTTTGGAATTTGTAATTTAATAATTATAAGACCCAATTCTCAGGAAGAAAAATTAGACAACACTATTTTAATACTTTTAGAAATCTTTTGTATTTTCCTGAACCTCCTAATATTTTGAATGTTAACACTGTTGGTTGAGAAACGAAACTAATTATTTTCATTCTGTGAAAAGCCACGGATTTCAAAGCCCTGAACTACCCTGGAAGTAAAATGGATTTGCCAAATAACATCTCTATCCTTCTAAAAGAAATGCACGGGAATACAGAAAGAGCGGCTGCGAGGAAGAAGGTAGAAACTCGCTATGACCATTTCACCCCGAGCACCAGCAACATCATTTGGTAGAGAAACACCCACGCAGACCGTAAGATAGCTCCAAAAAATATTGTAGGGTTTATTGTTAGAATTGTTTCAATTTATAATTGAATTGATAATTTTGATCACCTATTTGGTTGATGGCGTTTGAAAAGTAACTACGAAGGCCTATAGATCGTTAAATGAAAGTTTAAGGCAACAAAAATATGCAAATCATTTAAAAATTAATGGCATAACATGATTAGAGCTAACCTTTAATAGGCAATAAGCTAAAAATAAAATTATTCGTTCAGGCACGAGCAACTACGAAGAATGAAATGTATCGTACATGAGCGAAGCGCAGCCAAGGATAAATGATTGACGGGCAAGATAAAATGAGATTTTGTGGTGTATGAATGTGTATTACTTTGTAGCTATACCACATACACAAAACTAGTTATCACTTATATGCAAATATAGTACCATAAAGTCATTTTTAGCCGTTGAAAGCCAATGTTGAACAGCATTTTAGAGACATTGATTCGAAAGTAAGGGTCAGGGACCGTGGGGTGCTAAATTAAAATCATGAATTATTCTGGCCCCGAAGCATCGAAGTTATGAATAATCACTACGATAAAAGCGATTATATTTATAATATTATCTAGGACAACTACGCCAAAGCATTACGGAAGTCAGTGGTATTTTGCTAACTCGAAGATAGAAATTTCAGCTCTCATTGACTAGAATTAATGAAAATCTTTTTACAAAGATTGGACATTTTCAGAAGCGTTTTATATCCGTTGGAGTTTTAGTGATAGTATTGTAGCCCACGGCTGACTTCAGTATGCCGTGTCATTATATGTTTAATGAGAAGGATATATAAAGTGCAGCAATTATAAATTTCCTAGACTGCGTGAGTGATAGGAAGCCGATGAACACACACAAATATATCCACGGAGATCCTAATATTATCATTCAGAAGCTAGTGGAGTTATAAAACCTTCCAGTCTATCTCTACTTCCAACTAGGGGTGCAAAGTCAACTTATCACCCTCTGTTTATTGCTGTTTTAAGTTTCTGCAGCGACAGTTAATCACAGTACCAACTCATCCATTATCTCTTCTTTTAATTTTAAAATGTCCACCGTGTGAGGTGAGCGGTCTGTCAGGTTTCAGTCATATACTGGTGAGTTGAATCGATGCCGTCGTCACATGTCATATATAGATATGGTAGTTCATTTTACATTTAGTTATGATTATATAAATTATTTGAATTGTTTCATATATTTTGTGTGACTACAAATTTAGAAAAATCGAACTTTTTATGTCACATCCCTAATGTTGCATCACCCCTGCCAGTGTTGATCCGCAGGACACCATGTACTCGTGTGATGAAACTGGAAAGGATAGAATTCAATGAGAAGATCTATAACTTAGTTGAAATTAGCAACGGAGAGAATATCCAGTCTCTAAACAGGGTTGACCCTATTCATACACATTACGAATATAGGGTGTGTACTTCTGTTGAAACCTACCTGTTTTATTTCTGTTGACAACCGCACTTTTTCAAGCAGTGGATTCTGCTTTAAGTGAAGGGGATTCAGATTTAAACTCCCAGAAGGGATGTTTACGAAAGCAGAAAGAGCAGAAACGTGAAGGAGAAACAAGAACGCTATTGCTATTTGACTTCGGGTAAAAGAAAAATCGGCTTTGGCACAGAAACACCTACTCCTGGGTGGGTCATAAGGTAACTCCGTAGAATCAGTGATCATTAGCTCAACTGACGCGTTTGTAAAGTAGGATGCCTATAGAGACCATAGAGCTGAAAGGATATGTTCTCAAGATGAACCTCGAGAGTGGAAACAGGATTGCTTCGTTCCACGGGTCGTCCGGTGATTACTACCTTTGAGAAACATAAAGGTCAATGCCTTCCAGCCAGGCGGACACTCGCAGTATGAGTTCTTGCAGACCCCACGCAATGACCCTAATCCCCATTAATACGAAACAGAGACTGCTCACCCGCGATCTTAGCTTGCGACGATACGCCGTAATGAGGGACTGAGCATCGGACATTCTGCGTAAAATTGTTGTGGGGTATCCTTAGAGGATGAGATGTTATTACAGCATCAACAACCGGGATAACCTCACTCAACAGAAAGATGGTTATGATAATTTATGTAAGTTAGTTTAAGAAGTAACAAAGTTCAACTTAAATGCCAAATAGTTATAATTTTTAGCTATATAGCGCCTAATATTTGGTCATTTTTTTCTAATGGAGTATGAGGTACATTTAATTATAGCGGAAAATTCGGACCAAAAAACATGCTAAATAATGCGGTAATAAAACATACGGAAATAATAATAATCAGATTTGTGAATTTTAAAGCAGGGATGTTTGTTCATGTATTTTTTTTTTAATTTGGTTGTACTAAAATCATTTCCGTAGATGTAGAGAAAACAAAAAAGGACATTTTATGAACTCTTCAAAGCGGAAAGGCTCACGTGAATTCATACGAGGAAGAAAATTTGAATGCCACGTTTCGCCGGGGCGAACTTTTTCGATGACGGTGAATGAATGAATGCTGAAAGACCAAAAAATATTATAACAAATCTTGCAGCAGCAAACCTTTCATAAAAAAATGGAGTTGAGGAAATCGAAAGAAAAAGTTAATGGTTCCCATTGGATTCCCTCAAGTTTCAACGACTCCCGAGCTTCTCGTTGAATTTGAATGTCCGAGAAGAATGAGTCACTCATTCAAGACTGGGAATACCCACCAGACCGGTTAGTTAAGTCACTCCATCGGTCCCAGAAGCGTGTTTAAAAGGGGTCATGACCTCCGAGGAAAGAAATGTCTTCTTTTCTTTTTCTTTGCCTGAGATAAAGAGAGCTCCTAAAACAAACTATAAGGGGGTTGATATTCTCGACGCAGTAAAGATATCCTTTAAGAAGACTTTCTCTTCCCCCAGTTCCAAAACGTAACCCTTCCCCCCTCTTCACCATTGGTCCCCAGTCTTCACTTGACTCTAACAAATTCCCCAGCTAACGTCGCCCGGACACCCTATGCCATTGCCCCCTCCCCTAGCGAATGGAGTGGTAAATAAGGGCGGGAAAAAGGTGGTCCTGGATGGAGATCTATGGAGGGGAGTGGAACCGAACAGGAAGGACGCTCGTCGGGTGGGGGAGGGGCAGAAAGGGAGCAAGAAAATTGCCTTTCGCAAGAAATATGCCTAAACAGGACACAGGTGGGGTCCAATGGGACTACGGGATAAATTGTGGGTTGGAAGGAAGGGATTGGAGTGGAAAGGGGAGGGCAGTAGGTTGGGGAGAGGGATTGAAGAGGGGGTCGGGTGGTTGACCAATGGGAGTGGGCGGACAGACAAACGGGCCCGGGGTCACTGCGTACCCTTTTTACCCTCTCCCTTTACCCTTTTCATTTCCGCCCGTTCTACCAACCGTTGACAAATATTTTCGCTTGAAGTAAGTGGAATCAATTATGCTCAAACAAATGGCTGCTCGTTCTCACCTTATTACGCTTTACGATATCTTGGTGAAATTAATTCAATATTTTAGAGAATATTTTTGATGCTCACAATTGGTTTTATTGCGAGATCCTGCTAAAAATGATTACTGATGCCCAAATTACGTACGAGCTCAAAATACCCAAAGTTATAAAATTTTTTTTTAAACTCCATATTACTTTTTGGTAGTGGCTTCTGGTATCGGGAATGGAAGTAGTTAAAATTGACTTCTCTCACTCAATAATTAATACCTAAATCAACATCATCAATTTTGTACTATAATTTTTTTGAATAATTTAAATTTCAAATTTTATTTCGAGAGAATTCTTCAATGTTCAATGAACTGACTCTGAATTCTCTTGTCTTTTGCCCATTGTATTAAAGAAGGATAAGGCTAAAAGAATATTGCTCTATATCTACTCTTAATTGACTTTTAAAGTGTGGTTAAAAAAGAATTTTCATTGAAAATGACAGTTTGGTAAATCAAATTAGTGTTCTGAAAAAAATGCTAAATGAAATCCGTAACCCTATTACGCACAACGATGTTGTGCGTAATAGGGTTACAATCTTACAATACAATCTTGTTGTAGTTAGTTGCATGGGGAATTATTTTTATCGTTTTATTTATTTACGCACGCCACTTGCTCGCGAGATCGAAGTTATAAATTTATCAAAAATCTGAAAAGTCGTGCCGTAAAAAATAACTTGTGTACATTTTCCCAACGATAATGGGAGATATATATTAGTATTGTAAATAAATGTCCGTTATCAAACCTGGCCAAATGAATGAAGTATTATTTTTACAAAGAATCCCAATGGCAACACAAAACCCATATTTAAGGCTGGGCACAAACCTGTAGTTTTCATTATTAGTAGAATATCCAGCACACCAGACTATACGATCCTGCTCAAGGTGTCATTTTTGAGAGTAAATATTAAATCTTTCACCATTTCATCAAGAGATTGAGAGTAGAAATACTCAAATTAAAACCTCGTAGTCTTCCAGTTGCTCAACTTTCATGGATGCTCTGCAGAAAATGATTTAAAAATAATTTTCAGTGGTCTTTATTTAACAAAGTGAAGAGTGCGTCTACTGTAGATAAACATATATTCTCCAGTTGTAGATTGAAATATATATATATATATATGTATATATATATATATATATATATATATATATATATAATTGGAGATTAAAGTGGTATCAATGTGTAGAGTAAAATATATAAGGCATTGTAGGTATATTAGCAGCACCTATGTATGAAAAAAATATTTGTAATATTTTTATATGACATGAAAAGATCTTCGTGACGAAACCGTAGTAGTGGCCTTTCATTTCGTGACGCATGTAAGTACGGGAAGGAAATAATAGGGATCTATGCTTATCTCAAGCTTGCCCTTTTGATTGGTGGGCGAAAATTTTCAATTCCATCTATCGCTCTTTTACTGACCGGCCGTACCTTCTGGGACGGTTGGCAGTGCTTATTTCCTTTTCCGCACCTCCCATAAACCTTCCCGTCCTCACTCGCCCACTCGAGCTCTACGTCTCCTCTAAGAGACTTAAAACCATGATTTATTCATCACGATTCCACCTGTTAGTCTCGTGAGAGCTTCGAGATTTCGGACCGGGAAAAAGGCACGCTTTCGCGGCGGGAGAGAGAGAGAGAGGCGAGTGGGTGTGAGGAACAAGAAGGAAGCCAATGACAGACACGGAAATTCGCATAGGCGTAGTCGTACAAAACAGAATATCCACTGGCAGATATTCTGTTTACTACGGCGGAAATTAAGGATAAATGCTACGGGATGCACTTACGAATCCGACCTGGGTCGATGATAGACGAACCTTAAGCTCCATCCTCTCGGCTCGAGCACACGGACCCGTTTCGGGATTCTCACCGGCTGGTATAACTTCCGGTTATGGCGTGTTGGATCCATTATTCGATCCTTTTTCTAGAGCCGTACGAGGCTCGTATGTTACGCAGAACCGGTAGGCTGAGTCCTCTTGAGTCGGATTCCGAGTTAAACATTGGTAGTAGTGCCCATCCGATGGACCGAAAGTTTCACTAGAATTCAATATCGGATTAAAACGTATATTCCGATCCAAAAGGGCATTAGCATGTTACCGAGTAAAAAATATTGTGCGTACTTGGTTTAGGGTAAAAATATCACGTGATGCACATTTGAGTTTTGGAAGAAATTGCTTCTGAGACATTTGTTTGGGCTTGCAGGCTACATCTGATTATATAATATATGTGTGGGTGTGTATATATATATGAATACATTTATATGGATATAGATATAAGGAAAATGGAGGGGAAGATATAAAGGACGAACGCAGGAGAGGTGGTGAAGGCTGAATCGAGCAATTCACAAGTACAAACATATTTCCTTGACCGGAACTTAAACCATGGATCTTTCGACTTGCCGGGCCTATGCTCTAACCTTTATATGTGTTCCTATCCAATTCCCGTATGCTTGTATCCATATGAATGAATGTTTGTCCGCCATATGGTGGGTTTTTCGTGTTTGAATGTATGTGTGTGTATATATATATATATATATATATATATATATATATATATATATATATATATATGTACGTATATATATGTACACACATACACGTATATGTAATAAAAGAAGTGGTGTTTTTGACCTTATCATTAATTGAATTCGATATTTCTATGTCTATGGATGATGGTGTCTCTTTTATCATATCCCGGTGGTTGAAGATACCAATATAAATTTTTGCCAAATTTTTGCCCTTTGTTCCGCAAGACAGAAGTAAACTTATTCTAATGCAGGAATAATTTTTTCCCATGATTTTGTGTCATAGTCTTTTCCAACAGTGTTTTGGAGTCCCTAATAATAATGAAATAATTAGATAACAATTTAATGTCAGCTATTCTCATTCCTATCCCAATTTTTGCCAATTTATCATTCCTTAAGTTTACATCATACATTCCAAAAATCATCATACTCTCTGTGACCTTTAAATGTTCATATTTGGTTAGTCACTCTATTGGACATCATAAAAACATATCTTTTAAAAATATGTGTATATCAAGTCAGGTTATAATTAATTTATTATTTTTGTTAAAGGTTAATACAAAAAAGGAAGTAAATTTAAAAACTAAATTGAAGTGTATTCTAGTGTACCTGCTTTGACAAAGCGTACGAGATTTATTTTTTTGAATATATCTCTACTGATCGAGCTAATAGAAAACACTTTCATCGCAAACATCTGTGGAACTGATTTTAAAATAATAGTGTCATCAGACCCAAGAGTATTCAACTGTTAATTAGAATGTTCATTACTTAAAAAAATACGAATCTTAGTTTGAACTACGAGAATTCGAGGTCTCTTGAACAAAATTCTATTTAATTAGTAAATTACACAGAAAGGAAGAAAACTCCAACCGATTATTTTAAAAATGTCAATAATGGACAGCCGTACGCAAAATTATGAAAACTGGGTTAATATTGATTCGATGCAAAAAAGTCCAAGTATGATGGAGAATATCAATTTAAAATTAAAAACCCGTGCATAATTCATTCGGAGATAGTACTTTAGGGCAATAATTCTACTGCAAACCAGCTCATATTGCACAAATATGACGTGATGATTGGAAAAAGAGCACGGTGGGTTGGTTATGGAAATGGGTTACATAGTCAGCAAATAAGATTCATTTTCACATAATTAATGCCCTTCTGGAGCAAAAACAAAAAGTTTGAATAATAAAATCAGCCCCTGGCATGAGTAATTGTTCATCTAAACCTGCATTGTATATCTATTTATCTTTGTATCCTTTAATTATTGTCGATTTTGCTCCGGTGGTTTGATTTTTACCACGCCGCATGAACTGCGGTTCAGATTAACTTTGAAATGAAGGAAAGTAAAATACTTAAATCTTGCCATTATTATTAATTTTTTAAATTCATACTCAATGTGAAATATTAATAATCATTTTAGAAGCATATAATCACCTCCATGAAATATCTTTAAAACCATGATAAACGTAATGGAAAAAGATATATGCAGAGAGGAGTTTTGAGTTAAGTTCGTATTTTAATGCGTTGTGATTAGAGTGGTTTTTCAGGTAAAATATATTTGAGGTGATAGAGATTTTAGCTTAATTTTTTCACGCAATTTCATTTATTTAATTAAAAAGTCATAAAAAGATTTCTTTGGGCGTTTATTTCATCATTGCCGTAGCATAAATAGCGTAAATGTGCCCTTAAAGAGGAACACTTGCATTCAAACATTTTCATATATGAAATTGGCTCTTTTTGAAAATATTCGTAGCCAATGATTTATGATGAAATGCTGAGAAAAATAAATGTATAAACTAAACATATCAGGCACATTCCTAATCACATATGATTATTTCTCTCTTCATAAACGTTTTCACTTTCAAAAATACCCACATTACTTACGCTGGTGACTCATTTAACCACGAAATAAATAAATATGCATTAGGCATGCATGAATTATCTTCTTTTTTATGCTTTCGTGTAATTGTTTTGATAAAATATGTTAATATCTCTGTACATCACATCGTTGTGCATGTAAAGAAATAGGGCCCAAAATATTATGGAAGCATGGAAGACTGAGATCATATATCAGAGCTTCAACTTTGTACAATAACTTAGACTTAGGATAGGTCATTCACAGCCGAAAATGCTTTCAATTCAACTGACGTCAGGTTGGCAACAAAGTGCGAAGCCTGGCATTTGCAGGCTTCTCACTAGACCAGAAGAGTCATCGGCTGTGAAAATATTCGCTTCACATACATTCGCGCATTGCGGGAGAACTTTTATAACGTCAAATTTTAAGCAAACATCCATGAATATGTATTTAAATTAAAATCAAGATACGTGCCGGAGGTGCAAGAGCCCACCCACTCCCGTCAACTCTCCTTTGGACGATTATTTTCGCGAAGAAGCTTATGAAAACATGCTTGGCATGAGTGAGTTATTATGAGATGAAAGGAAGGATTAGGCTGAGGGTTAGAGAGTGAGCGTGCAGAGAGTATTTATGAGCCGAGGGCGGGGGTGGGGCATGGGCGAGGGGGAGTGTAGGCTCGGGTGGAGAGGGAAGGTGGGTGTCTGGTCTGGTTGGGGATTGGGGGGGAGGAAGGAAGGGAGGAAAGAGAGATATCCGTCGCCGCCGCCGCAGCGGGCGAAGCGTTTAAGTCTCGGCGAGCAATTTATTTGGCATTCGCGAGTATTCGTGGCGAACCAAAAGAGAGACCTCGGGCGTTCATTAATCCATTCCTCTGGGGGGTCTTTTAATTTTCTGCCACCGGCTCTTCTTTTAAAACGTGAGGTAAACAGCGGCACAGGAAGAATTTTTATTAGGACGCGGATTAGAGCTTGAGGTGAGGGTTAAACGTTAAAATTTTTGATGGAAGGTGAGCAAATAGGAGACGAATTTTGGTAGACGTGCCGAAGGGGCAAAAATTATCTTGATTCGGTGGCGACGAAATTGAAAGATAAAATTTCCTTTCAAGGTCCAGCGTCCTTTCAAAAGTACATAAAAACACTATCGACAGAACAGGAAAATAGTACATATAACATGAAAGTCGGAATTAAGAATTGTAAAAAATAGAAAACTGAGAGAAAAAATTATGATTTTTTTATGCCATCAAGATTTCCACACGCAGATATTTGAGACGCATCCATGATTTTTGGAACGGCGCATCTGAATAGACAACATTTCCATTAATCGAACTCAAATAAATTTGTTTTCTATTGATATTTTCGCCATTTAAAGTGGAAAAATCATTTAAAATACTGATAACGAAACGGAAAAATCTCCTGTTTTAAAATTTAGACGCTTGGAACGGATTACGTGAAGGATAGAATTGAAAAAAATGTCACTCAACCATTGGAGCTTAGGGACAGGCCGTGCGAATAGCTCCGGAAGTGTGAATTTAAGACACTATAGGAATTAGGACAAGCTGAGGCTTTTGTATTTATTCGTGAGCAATTCCATGACATATTCACATAAATTAATGGAGTTTAAAATGTATTGTTTTGTATTTCTAAAGAACTTCCTTAACGCTTCTGAGTCTGAGCGCATATGTGCTCTTTTAATCAGAATTTTTAATAGATTTTAATCTTACAGCAAACATTCGCCTCAATGGTTACTATGAGACTTCCATGGAGCAAGATATATAATAATTGATTTCCAGATATTACTCAAGTCTACTGGAAAACAAGTATGAGCTCTATAACTTAAAGAAGAAGCATATTTATTGAGCAAAAGGTGAGACGTAATGATAGTTAGGTTCACTGAGTAGGAAAATTGGAATAGAAGGAGACAATGGGGAAAAATCTAGAAAAAGTAATGAATAATTTTAGAAAAGAAACTAATAAGGTAGTAAAAGGGCCAGCATTTCTTTAAAAAGAAAAATTGGAGTGATTCAGCGGAGAAACCTAAGGTTTGGTCAGCTGAAGGAGTACTCATACTGAGGAGTGAAATTTCGCCCCTCTGGGAGAAAATGCTAATTGATTTTGGTGTTAGTCGAAGATAATGAATAACTGACCGTAGAACTTTGCCACTTGATACTTTTTTATCTTACGACCGGGTTTCGATGTATTAAATCATCATCAGGTAACAAAATGAAGTTTTGTGCCGTTTTATATGCATGTAAGATTCCCGAAGGAGGGGCTAGGACGTGTTAGGAAACTAGGGGGGAGGGAGAGACAGAGGGGGGGAAAAAGGGGGAAGACATGAAAGACGTTTACCAAGGATAGCGGAAAAACAGAGTTTCGACCTTGTTAAAAACAGTACGCATAGTCTAGAAGGCGAAGTGGTCCACTCTGGTGAATGGGCTGCAGTCACCAATAACCCATCGGCAACCGGGACGACGCCAGTCGGCGGGTCGAGGGTTTGAGTCCAAGCCGGGGGATTAGACCCTTCTGGAAGGATGGCGGTGGAATACCCCACACTAAACTCACACACTGGGGGGGAGGTACGCTCAAGGACGGGAGCGGTTATGTGTCATGCGTGGTAAATGTTTACCAACGAAAGTTGATGGAAAGGAGTGAGGAGGAAGAAGTGAACTGCATGCCATTGAGGATGGGGGTGTTCTTCTTTGCTCGTTGGACAAATCCCCTGGCCTGGGCCAACCCTAGGCCCGCCTATTGGCGTCGTCCCGGCTGCCGATAGGTTATTCGTGACTGCCGTCATTCACCGAAGTGGACCACTTCGCACCGTAAGACTATGTGTACTGTTTTTAGCAAGGTCGTAACTCCGTTTTTCCGCTATCCTTTGTAAACTTCTTTCTTGTCTTCCCCCCTTTATCCCCCCCTCTCTCTCCTTCCCACATCGATTCATACCACGTCCTATCCCCATCTTAAATGTTTATATATAAAACGGCACAGAACTTGTTTGCTACCTGATAATGATGTAATACATCATAACCAGGTCGTAAAATAAAAAAAAAATTATCAAGTGGGAAGGTGCTACGATCAGTTATACTTATGTTCGACTTCCACCACATCACGCCTGAAGCTACTCAATTTGATTTTGGAGGTATTTCGACATATTTGTAGGGTAGAAAATGGTAAAATATTGTTGCGAGAAAGAAATATTGAGATTATTGACTTTAATCCGGAGTATCAAACGGAGAAAACAAAACATTACCCTAATCATATATAAAAATTTAATCAACTGGATTCCTTTGCTAAAAAAGAGTGGGATGCCATCGTTATCAGCAACGAAAGAAAGTGTGAGACGCGTTGCTACTCAATAACTTCTAACTTTCAACACCTATAAAAATTCTGAAGATGTTTAAGTATTACATTTAAGGGAAAAATTGATCGATATTAATTAAATTAAAGGAAATGCGATATAAAAGGGGTGGGACAGGCGGAAGAAATACGAGTAATATATAGAAATTTTAATTTTCAAATATGTAAAATTCGTGTACCAATAGGTGATGATGGAATTTGTATGCTTGTTAATACATGGCTGATTTTCCCGATCCATGGAAGCCCATCACTGTAACAAATATTTTAAACGAGAAAAAGTTAAAATATTTTGGCAAAACCAATTTTATCCACAATTTTTTATTGTTTTAAGTTCTTAGCTATAAGACTTATGTTCAAGTTTGCGATAAAGTTAATCCGCATTGTTGAGCCATTATGAAGGCTGTCTACCTTAGTTGGTTTTAAATTCGAGTGTGCACTCTAGTATATCATCCACGAGCGATCGTAAAAAATGATTTTTCACTTTTGGCGAAATTATTTTCAAAATTGAAGTAAATTATTGACGTTAATCGATCGACTTTCATTGAAGGGCAATTTTCACCTTATCCAATAATATTCCCATTCTGGACGTAATTTTGTTTTTCAATTTTTTAGGGTAATTAATTTTTTAAATTTAAGATTGATTTTTCTAGTGTAAATTGATTTTAGTGACATTAATAAGTCTACGATTTCCCTTTAGCATTCCCATTCCGAAAACTTACAGCTTCATGTAAATCTATATACATGGCAATCTCTTAGGAAATAAAAAAATGTTATTTGAGTATTTTGTACGACAATGGAAATATAACCTTTAACTTAATGATATTTGGATGTCATCAAGACGATATTAACAATTTATGCTAATCATTTATATCATGTATATTTATTATCCAACTTCATCCCGACATTTTGAGGCTTCTCTTCTGTTCTGGTCTACTTTTCCTTTACGTCTACTATTTAGTCATGATAAGTTCTAGATGTACATTTATCAGCGTTGAAAAAGGTTGGTTCAAAGCGAGAGGATCAAAAAGGAAAATATAAAAAAGCCATGGGGAGATCATTATGGCTTTTGAAATATTCCGAAGCGGTAACCTTATGTGGTGATTTAAATGCGTCGGAGAAACCTTTTTCAGGAAGAAACGTGGTCAAACTCTGGCTTAGGTGTAGAATAAGGGATTAAAAAGAGCCAGCATAGGTCAGGAATGAATTTAAAATCCATGATTATAGCTTAAAATCAGCTTTATTAGTCATAAAAATGTTTTAAATAATGGCCCTTTTATCCTAAACGAATCGTGTTATTTTGCAGTATGTACCATTATTATCGCGAGTCAACTTTAGTTTGGGGACTGGTTTCTAAGCAGAGAATTTAAAGGTCAGGGAAAAGGGAACGGAGAAAAGGGAGGGGTAACAGGTGAGATGAAATGTGAGGTAATTTAAAATGGACAAATTGAGGGAACTTGGAAGTGAGTTTATTTCCACAGCTGTCATCAAATTTTATGCTGACAAGGGAGTGTTCCTACTATATGTATAACAGTCCTGTGTTGTAAAATGTTGGAAACCAAATGCTTGCAACCAATTATTAGAGTAGGGTATAATGTAGCATGATATATGTATATATATATATATATATATATATATATATATATATATATATATATATATATATATATATATATATATATCTCAAGGAAAAACTGTCAAGGTGATGTAAAGGTTTTACTAAAATTGTTGAATTATATTTCACGAACAGTTTTACACCTGTAGATATATATTCTATTTAATTTTCCCCATTGACTCTCTAAAATTGGAATTTACTTAGAAAAGATTATCAGGTATGGACGCACCGCCTCGCTTAACCATATTATAAATATCATTTACTAAGTGAAAGGCGCTTCTGTTTCCATCTCTGAATTTGTTACAATAACTGCACCGTTGAATATCGTTTGTAGCTTACCTGCACATCCTAGTCACTGCAAATACAATGATGAAATAAAAATCTTTGCACATTTAATTTTATGGTTGCAAATATGCGTATCCAGGTTTTTTATCTGCTGTGCAGGTATGTGTTTTCTCTTTCGTGGATCTTTCCAACAAAATGTTATTGTGTTCTATTCAGCAGTACAGTTAATTACAATGGACCTGGAAATACTTAAAGGACCGTCCACGAAAAGGATAACTACTGATCTGAGTACTTTCCCTTCAAATGACAGTACATATATCTACTACGCGTGCAGTTATTCACGAAGTTCTTCCAGAAGTTATTCACGTTGTGATAGTGAAAACGAAGCGTATTACGTAGTCTTCAACTCTAGCTAGAACACATGCTAGTTTGTTTTTGTAGGTACGCCTTTCTTTTAAGAAGAGTATTGACTTATTTTTTTATATCTTTCTTGACAAATTCCTGGCAGTAACTATAAACGCAATTGTTCATCGCTTGAAGCTATTTATCTGTATGCGTAGTTTGTTGTACCTCATAATATAACTATTTCAGCGAAACGTTGAACGCGATTGTTTTTCGGCATCAATTATATAAATGATGAACAGTAAATACTAGTGGACGACTCTTTGAGGCAAACCAATAAATTATTTCTCTTCTAAATAGAGCTGGTTTCATCTACTACTTATATTTCTGTTAGCTGTTGGAAAGGAAGTCCGGAATCTCTTTTATTGTCTTTAAATAATTCCGCACCCCTGGAGATTCAAGTTGGCATATCGGATTTAATCGGAAGTCAATTAAGATTTTATCTGGATTTTTTCTATTGTTTCTTTGTGAGGATAATTGTTACAAATCTTCAGAGATTAACTAAGTATGCTGCAAAAAGTGGTTCTTATCAGGTCTCTTTAACCGATTTGGAATTTTGAATTCACATTATGATATGGTGGTCAAGAATTACCCATCCATTCACCTTCCCTCAGAATTCACCGTTCTCATAACCATTTTCAAAATTTACCTTCCTGTCCTGTGGTCTCTTAGCTCTCACACTCTTCCTCCCTCACCATCCTTCAGTTTCAATTCAAATGTGTAATCTACATGAACCTGTGTGGGTTGTTTAGGAAATCTAAAGTTTGCCCTAAGTTTGTAGAGCTATATTTTACGTAAAATTTAATGTGTTGATTTTTTGTTTATTCAATACTTCCCATATACTTCCAAAAATGTGTTATTTAGTTATAATAAATGATCAAATATGGACACACTGTTTCACTTTACCATACCATAAACATCGTTTACCCAGTGAATGGCGCTTCCTTCCCCATCTCTCCTTTACATCTGGTAACAGAAAACCAATATTCGTGGGAAAAGGGTTTTCCTAAAATCGTCCTGTTCGGCAGTCACTTTCACTTAACTTCTAAATGCAGCTTCCCTAGTAAAGTAATGCGGGGCTAGTATTATAACCTCTGAGTTGCTATTAAAATCATGTTATTCACCCTAAATTTCTTGAGAAGCTTTCCACGGTGTTAGAGCACAGTTTAAGATCCATGTCTGCCAGAATTTCTTCCAGGTAGGCTTAAGCTGGTCGAACAACGCGACAACTGGGATTTTTGCTTTGTAGCATTTGATGGCATTTCGGTTTTAAAGGTTTGAATTCGGAAGCTGTTGCAGCCATAGATGAAGATTTAAAAAAAAAATGCATTTCAACATTTAAATCCCGTGATAGGTACAGTTCCTCTTTGGGGTTTAAAATAAGCTCAAAGTTGATACCTGGTGTCTAGATTTCAGACGTTTAATATACAGCATTAATTTTGGTACGCTGTGATTGGCCAGTTACGTGTCTGCTCAATCAGGTGTGTTCTTATTAGCCGATGAAGTTTTTTATTGAGCACGCAATTCAAAGCGCCGGAGTGTAGCTTTTTACCCCTTACTAAAATTGTTAGAATTCTTGTGGAATCTTAGTGTTTTATTTGTACTTCCGGGATTATTGAAAATAAATGAAAGCTATAAAATGGGCCATGCAAACAGGCGATAAATGTCATCACTTCAGACAGTCATCCCTTGGATATCAAAATGGGTACTTTAAACGCTCTTTACTGACTTCTGAACAAAGCAGGTGCATCCAACGTATCACCGTGTTGAGGATTATTGGAATTAAAATGTGGTGGACAGAAGAGAGAGAACTTAAGTGAGAGTTGAAGTGAATGCTTTCTTGTAGAATTATTTTGAATAAAATATTTCTGCAAAATCTTCTAAATGAATAATGTCCACTAATATACCCATGAGAAAATTTTCAAATTAATTTACAGGCAACATCCGATAATTTGACTACAGAAAATGCTCCTCATAAATATATGATCGAATGCTCACATTACATTTTCTACTTCAATATGTGTAGGCGCACACATTCAACGAGTACGGGAAATTTAGTCCTCAATTCATGCGTTACGTTTTGCGTATTAGTTAGAGGTTAAAAGAAACTTTTAACCTTTAAGGTTAAGTAGAGTTTCTTCGATTCTTCCTTGTGGATCCAATCATTTTGGAATTAATTTATTCCAAAATTGATGAAAAAAGGACATGGTTAGCCAAAGAGGCTCCAAAGCAAGACTCAGGAAGGAAGGTGTGGGAAAGATTTTGGGGAGGAAAGGGGGTCAGTCGGGTTACAATATGGAGAATTTTAAGGGTAAGATGTGGAAGTAATCAGCTTTGTAGGATGTGATATGGAAGAGCTTATGAAATAGAGAAACGATATACCATTTTTAATTTAATGTTAAATAAATTATTTATACAATGTTTTTACTATGATGAATTCGCGGAACCAAGTTCAAGGGAACTTTTAGTTGAAATGAAATTAAATATTTTACTTAGTAATTCCACGAACTTCTAGTTGGTTCCCACGATAAGATCAAATACCATAGCCTATGAATTTGGCATGGACTTTTCTGGGAACCCCATATGCACATATGTATGCATGTGTACCGGTGCATTTTATTTTTTGGCTATTCTATTCCACCTCACTTACGGTGCAGGCGATGAAGAGAGAGTGCTAGCACTAGTCAATCCGGGTGGACCGTTTTAAATTTATTCTCTCTCTTCGGTAATGTATCACGATCAAATATAAATTAACGACAATTTTACGCCATACAGAGTATCATAAAATTAATTCATGATTTTGGGCAGCCATTCATCTAGTACTACTGCTTGATTATATAACTTATCTATGCAAATTAAAAACTTTTTGGAGCAATTTTAATTCATCAATCAAAACACGATTTGAACGTGAATATTTTCTGGAAAATGAAAATTGATTCCCAAATGAAAATGTTTTCCAAAGTATGAACACAATTTTTAAATACACCCTCTTTTACATTTGCTGCTGTGGATTCGCATATTGATGGTTTAAGCATTCAAAATTTCAATACTTAGCGATCAATATCTCAATTAGCGCCAGCAAACTTATGTTAAATTAAGGCACACATTTTTTAATAATTGACTGATATTTTTATTCCATATTGAGAGACAAACTTCATATTGAATGATTTGAATCTGGCATGTCGTCGTGCAGACTTTTCGCATTGGACGACCAGATGGCTCTGTATTTTTGTCTTCGTTTCATTGAGGCGAACTTGGTATCCAAAGAAACGACCTTGTGTAATTAAAATATTAAATATAACATAAATTATAGTGATCAATAATTACATAAATATATACACATACATTATATAATTTCATCGAAGTAGTGCGAAAGTGTTGAATAAAAAACTTGCACAGCAAAAATCAATATAAGAACACATATAAAGAACACTCACACGTTATTTCTTAATAATTTCGACGATATTCAGCTCCGTCTTCCTCAGAAGAAACATTAGTCTGTCAACTTATATATATATATATATATATATATATATATATATATATATATATATATATATTAGGTAATCTACCGGTTAAGGTAGGTTTTTGGATGGACATAATTACTAATTAATCAATTTGTGACCCCTAGGAAAACACAACATCCTACTCTACATCAGGTTCCTCTTCATCTCTGAGTACTTTCTTCCTCCCTTCATCCCGTCCAACATCCCTATCATGTTCCTTCCCTTTCCTCGTTTGCCTAACATTCTCCCCTGAATTACAGTCTTCAACATCCCGCTGCCGGTCAATACCCCATTCATCCACTTTTCCTGCCTCCATAGGATTTCTCCCAACAAACGCTTCTCTTCGCCTACCATACCAAGTACCTCCTCTGTTGTTTCCTTCTCTGTCCGTTTCACCTTCTCCATCCTTCTCCACACCCACATTTCAAAAGCCTCCAGTCTAAGTCTATTCTTCTGCTTAAATTGCCACGTTTCCGCGCCGTACATAGCTACGCTCCATATCAAAGTTTTTACAAGTCTTTTCATAATGTCCTTGCTCAATATCCCTCTAATCAACTACCTCCTCCTAGCAAAGAGGCTTTCACAAGCAATTCTTGTCCTTACGTCCCTACTACTTTGACCGTGTTGGTACAAAACACTACCGAGATACGTAAACTGTTCTACCTGCTCTAGTTTTTGCCCTCCTATTTTAATGTTAAGCTTGGCCTTTTTCTTTCTAGAAAATCGCATAACCTTTGTTTTATTAATATTGATTCTCATCCCATGCCTGTCGCACTGAAGTTCCAATGCACTCAGCAATGCTTTCAACCTCTTGGCTGACTGACAAACTAAAGCTTGGTCATCAGCAAACCTAACTGATTTTAGGAATTCCCCGCCCACTTTCATTCCTACCGCCAGTTCTTCCCATACCTCTTTAATCATTTCCTCTGCATACAGGTTGAACAGCAACGGTGATAATAGGCAACCCTGCCTTACACCCCTTCTTAACACTGCCCATCCGGATTCCCCGTTTCCCACCCGCACCTGAGCAGTCTGAGACAAGAACAGGTTGCGGATTAGCCTCCTTTCCCTCCAATCTATTCCTATTTTCTGCAATATACTCATTAGTTTTTCCCAATTCACTCTATCAAACGCTTTTTCGAAATCTACGAAACAGGCAAATACCTCCTGGTTGTGTTCTATATTCCTCTCGATTAATAATCTCATTATTGCAATGGCATCACGCGTACCTCTCCCCTTCCTAAACCCAAGCTGATCATCCCCTAAGTTAATCATTTGCCCTACTCTCTATCCTTTTGTTTATGATCCTAAGAACAACTTTAGCTGCGTGGGAAATCAAACTAATTGTCCTGTAGTCCTCACAAGACGTGGCCTTTACTTTTTTCGGAATAGGAACTAAAACTGATCTCACAAAGTCTTCCGGCCAGATTCCCTCCTCATAAATACTACGGATCAGCCCATATAGTCTCTTCCTCCCGCATTTTCCTAAGCATTTTAAAAGTTCCACGGGAATGTTATCTACCCCCACGGCCTTATTTAGTTTCATCTCCCTTAATGCCCTTTCTATCTCATTGTCTAGTATGCCTGGACCTAAGCTGTCTTCCTCTACGTCATTTTCTTTTTCAATGTCTAACTTTGTTGATCTGAGTTCTTTACTATACAGTTCTTCTATATACTCCTTCCATCTCTCTTGGATCTTTCCTGCGTCAACTATTACCTTACCCGCCTTATCTCTAACTATTAGCATAGCTCTTCCTTTCTTACTTCCCGATAACGATTTAACTTTGCTGTTCAGCGCACCGATTTCACCCTTCCTCTGCAGACTTTCCATATCCTCGCACTGCGTCTTCCACCATGCTTCTTTCGCTTTATTTGTTGCCCGCCTCAATTTATTGTTCAATTCTTTGTACTTCATTTTTCCTAATTCTGTATTTATATTCTTCCATTTTCACCGCTCATCCATCTTTGTAATCATCACATCCGTAATCCATGGTTTCCTAGTCCTTTTGGCGTTAACGGCTCCAATAGTGTCTTTTGCGGCTTAAGACAACCCTTTCTTTATCATTTCTTATTTTTCTTCGATAGTACTAAGCCCTTTGCTATCCTCCATGATTTTCTCTACCGCCTGTTTGTATTCCTTCCTTTTCAACCCATTTAATGCTTCTACATTCCATTTTCTAACTCGCCGCCCCTGCCTTATCTTTTTGAAACGGACGCTACATTTCATAACAACTAAATTGTGGTCTGAGTCCGCATCCGCTCCCGGAAAGCTGTCCGAATTTATCACACGGTTCCTAAACTGGTGTCTAACTAGGATATAATCTAGCTGTTACCTTTCTGAGTCACCTGGCATTTTCCATGTATACCTGCGTCTTTTGTGGTGTCTAAACCAAGTGTTGGTGATGACTAACCCCTGTCTCCTGCAGAACTCAACTGCTTTCTCCCCGCGGTCATTCCTCGTGCCTAAACCGTAGTCCCCCACCTCGTCACCATCTCTTCCTTCGCCTATCGTCGCTTTCCAATCCCCCATCACTATCAAATGTTTCCCTGCAAGAACACACGCGATCATGTCCTCTAACTGATCGTATATCCTATCGACATCTTCTTCCTTATGGTTGCTCGGTGGCATGTATACCTGAATAATAACTAAGTTCGTCGGTTCTGCTTTTATCTCCACTAGTAGTATTCTATCCGTTGCCTGCTCTATGTTGACTACGCTTCTTCCTACCTCTTCATTTAATACTATGGCAACCCCTCGTTGGCTCTCGTCCCCACCGCTGTATATTATTCTGTACTTATCACTCCAGTAATCCCCGCTATCTTTCCATCTTACCTCGCATAGACCTAAAATATCTATATTTCCCCTTTCCATCTCTCGCTTAACATTCTCCAATTTCCCTGTCCTCATCATTGTCCTAACATTTCACGTTCCTATTCTAACTAATTTGGCCTTCTTCTCCTGAGTCTTCTGTCCTGCTGCTGCTGGTTTTCCCTTGCAAGGGTTTCGTGGGATGACGACCGCGGAAGCCTTGCCTCCCCCGCTGCTGGGCACGACACACGGCCGATTGGGCCGAGCCCCGTGGTTGCCAGGACTCAAAATATCTCTATTGTCCATCATATTTTCTTGGGAATGATAATTGAGGTGGTTTCCCGTTGCCTTCCTCAATAGTGTTTTTAACGTGACACCATCACTTACTGGCCGCCCCACTGGGGTCAGACGCCATTGCAGCCGCCTCACTGAGGAACAGACGCTGCGTGGGCTACCTTTCGTCTGGCTCCTAACCTTCGACCTATCTGGTATGGGTGACCCTACCAGGAGCAATAATTATTACTCCCGCCAGCACAGCTCTAGGGGTCATCGGAACGCACAAGTCCTTCCACCACGTCAAGGTTGTAGTCCGGGGAGGGATATATACATATATATATATATAGGTATATATATATATATATATATATATATATATATATATATATATATATATATTTTTGTGTGTGTGTATGTTTACATATTAGGCTGAAATCTGTTTGTTTAGAGTTTTAGCTTGTTCACAACTTTAGGTTATGTCGTCAAAGGTCGCCTTAGTGTTACCACGATCAAAATAATCCGAGGTATGAAACCGCACTTCAAGAAATAGTTCCTTCAGATGTACCCGAGGCTTCTCCGTTCAATGATGCCAATTACGCCCCTCCTAATGGCGGGTAGGCCAGAAATCTCTTTCCCTAGCCTCCCGGGCAACGAGGACACATTTCCTCCCCGAGCGCTCCTCACCGTCGCTAAAGCTGTTCCATTCCCGGATACCGCCGCGGATCTCTCCGCATACAGGTACACCACCCCCGTTCCCCTCTGGCCCCCGCCCGGAATTCCGGAGCCACCGCGACTGCCTTATCCCACCTTCCGGTGCGGAGACTAATGGTGGTTGGGGGGGGGGTTAGTAGGAGAATCGCGAAGAGAGGACGAATATATCTATGCTCTCCTTTCTCCTTCCGTCTAAATTTTTCCTCTCTATTTCGTCACGTAACTACAGAACTGTCGTCAAAGTTACATACCCGGCGTTGTCTTTATTAGAAAATTTTTGATAAAGGAACAGAAAGTACAATAGCATGCGGACCACTTAAGACTCCCAACTTTTATGAAGGTTTAACCGAGAATTTGGTTGCCTGAGATGAGAAATTATAATAATTTTGAGCCATTTAATATATATTTAATAATAATAAATAAGATATTTAAGAGAATAAATGTATTTCTATGGAACATGGGAAGCAACATTATCATTACAGTTTAAACAAAAGAAACATAGCGTTTTACATTGTGATCATTAGCATTGAGTATAATACATGTCTTATACACTACTTTAAAAATGCATGACAATGCTTACATTTTCATAAATTTAAGGGATAACTAGTAGTAGTCCGTTTTTTGAAAGTGGTTCAATTAAGTCCAGCATAGTAAATGATATAGTTGTTATAGCTTGATTTACTTATTAATGGAATTAAATAGTAAACAATTAGATACCACGGATAAATCAGTACTTAGTGCATATTTTTGAGAGATATTCATTATGAACGAAAAAACTAATTCTTCATTCTGGGAATAAATTATTTTCCAACTCATGTATAAATAAAGTTCATGAATTTATGCTGCACACGAACTGGTTTGTGCTCCATAAGAAGCATTTTGCTAATGATAGTTTTTCTAAGCATCGTGGAACGTTGTAAGTGTATGACCTTAATTAGATTTCGCATATAATAAATTAATTCTTAATTTCGCCCTCAGAATTAAGTATGTACGGATTACATCACTATACCATACAGGTACCTGTAGACTTGTACGTATTATTAAACCTTTAAGATGATAATGTTATATATTTCCTCCGTTGAAACAATTTATATCGAGTAAAATTTTTGAGGACGTTATGGATTGAAATTTGAAAGACACTATCGAATAACTCTTTAAGTAGAATTAAATATGCTTACCTTATACTATTGTACGAAGCGATTTCATAAATAAAAATGAAACTTCCAGGTTACTGACAGCACTCGGGAAGTTCATTGACGTGAGCTCGCGTCAATTCTTCGATATTTCACGATATCTAACTTTCAAAGTGCCTGAAGGTCGCTAAAATTTTGCAATTCTCTCGGAAATATTTTTTGGCGAAAGTGTTAAACTACTTTGCTTATCCCGACGATCAGTTTCTGAACTTCCTACAGGAGCGAAACTTTTATGACTGCAGAAGTTAAAATGGCCAGAGAATCTGGGCGTATGAACATAGTATATGAATTACGAATAATCTTTAAGCAAGATACTGTAACCTATTTTGGGAGAGCTAGAGGGAGTTTTTTTTGCCAAAATATTACATATATAAAGAATGAAGTCCGAACAGAATATATAGAAAAGACTGATATCTCCTAAAATCAGATTACTTGAAGCAGTTCACTATTTAGGTTTACAATACTCTGACACGTATCGGCGAGTATAATAGGCTAAAAAATTACCAATTTCAAAATTGCAGAAATTATAAATTTGTAAAAATTTAATGTAAAGCAAGACTGCAAATTTTTTTCACGTTTCTACAGCTTCAAATTCTACAAAAGGATGCCATTACACTAAGGTTTCATCTTTGTGTAAGCAAAAACAATTTATTTAATCCCAGCAATAACATATTTTTGAGCTAATAGAGGCTCGTCTTTGACCTCGTAACTCGTAAAAATACTATCATTTTCAATTCATAATTGATAGGTTAATAGGTTCACAATATTCCTACGTTCCTTAAACTATTCAACGATTTAATATCAAATTAGGTGATTTCAATAGTGAAGTTGTATTTTATCTGATAATATGAATATTTAAGTAAAATAATTTATGCACGAACTCCTTTTCCATATTACTTTGTTAACATGAATGAGACCTGATATATTTCTGATATCAAAATTTATTAATTTATATTAAAAATATAAGTAAAATGATAAAAAATTAAATACATATGAACCTTGTAGTGTCCAATTTGCTTATCATATATTTTTTGGTTCCCGGCAACTAGAACGCTCCGAACTCCTGAAATCCTAGGGGAAGGGGGATCTGCACCACTATTGATAAAGCTATCAGAGTCGCAGAAAGCATGGACATGGATGATAACTCGAAACAAGGTAAGAAAATAAAAATCTCATTTTGAGTAATTGTGATATTTCTACCAGTTGTTTTTCAAAATAGTTGGCGCTATTCAACAAATTGATAACGGTCTAGCACCGTAACAAGTCGAACAAAATTTCTAGACTGCGGGTTGTTTGGTGTCACTCCCATGGAGGAAACCTCTTGTTTTGCAATTGTGGGGATTTGAAATCATCTATAACGTTGCCTGTGGTACTTGTTTGACCTAGTTCTGAGCTCAATTTTCCTCTCTCGCGACTCCGTCTCCGATAAATTCTTCATATTTGTGAGCGGATGTGGATATCTTAATTTCCTCACGAACACAGAATAATGCGTAAGCAAACGTACAGTGTACTATGTGATTTAATTGTGTAAAATTGAACTAGACAAGTACGAAGTGTATTAAATAAATTAAGAAAATTTGAGTTATTTGAAAAGATATCTATTTATTCGTCTACATCAATGATATCCCTTTTGAAGTAGTCTCCATTAAATATTATACACTTATGTGACAAATTTTGCCAATCCTTGTAACACTTATACAACTCGATCTATAGCATAGCTTTTAGCTCTTACAGCAATGAGTTATTAATCTCATTTATGCTTGTTAAACGACGACCCTTTAAGATTGTCTTTACTTTTGGGAACATAAAAAAGCCACACGAGGTCATGTCTGGTAAATATGGAGGCTGGGACATTATTTAAGTGCTTTTATGGCCAAAAATGTACGAACCTAGGTCAATTTCTGCGGTGGTACAGAAACCATGATTTGTTTCTCCGCAAATACGGGCGTTTTTTTCATATTGCTTTACCCAAATGGCGTCGAACTTGCAATTTGACTCTTTATTGATCGTTTGACCTTGTGGCAAGAATTTATGTTGCACTATGCGAAATTATAATATTCCTCTTACTTTTTGAACACACCACGTATGTAGTGCATTGCCTCATTAGACCACCGTTTCACCGGGGATATATGCATGTAAGAAGAATATGTGGGCGGTCCACCTAAAATAAAAAATGACTTGAATGGTGATTGCGTTGGTGACAAATTAATTGAACGATTTCCATTTAGAATTTTTTCGGATACGATGGATGCTGCAAAAAACCTTGGGAAACTACTCGGGAGAAATTTATCAACAAAAATATACGATATAAAAAAAGATTCGTTCCATCCTTCATGAATCACCGAGAGATAAAATTTAGCGTGAAATGCTTTTAAAGAAAGTAATAAAACTGCTGCGGCATTTACGGTGAGGGAAAACTGGAATAAGAATTTTATTGATGTAAAGTGGACTCACAAGTGCCGAGGGATAGCGAAAGAAAGGCTCATATCAAATTAAATACTCCGCATGGGGTATTAGGAAGATCTTGTCAACAATTTTATCCCTTTCAATAGCAAATACCTTATAATTTAAAACATCTCACACCTAAAAACTTAAATTCTGGTAATTTCTGGCGGATTTCTGCGTGTCAGCTAGCAGGGCATGACGCAGACACCCTTGGCGAGTAATAACTAGTGTAGTACGCTGTAAGCTATCATGTTTCAAGTAATTTTTTTATTACCCCAAACATAAAATAAAAAGTATTTAGCATCTTTACCTTTGATAAACTATTTCCCCTGTTCAATTTGGTATCTAAAGAAAATGAAAAACGGATGGTGGCAAACAGCTCAACTCGAAAATAATGTGGCATAATTAATAAGTTGACCATGATTATAGAGCTTTAAACTAAATTATCTGTCCCATAAGTCTTTAAGTCTTCTGGATGAAAATTTATCTAAGTTTTTATTGCTAAAGAGATGAAGCGAATATAACTGCAGGTAAAAAGAATTGAAATTATTTTCCTCTGCATCCAAAACTGTATGTTGAATCAAGGAGCATTTTTAAAATTTGATTGTTATCACCCATTTTTACGTAAAACGTGAAAAGTACAGCTACAGTCTTTGGCATTCTCGTTTTCATGAACCAAACGATAAACATGCACGTAAGTAGGCGCATGATTAACAAATGGAACAAAAATAAGGCGAAAAAAAAATGAATGTTCCTCGCGAAAATTTTGTTCGCGACGTTGCGGATGGTGTTCAGCCTCCTAATTTTAACTCATTTGCAAATTACATCCTATCATTAGGGAGGGTGCGAGCGATGAAGGATTGACCTTTTGTGTGTTTGAAACTGCAAAATTGTTGCCTAAATGTTACGACAGAATCAACTTCGATACGTTCCAATCAACGGAATGACTTTGAAACATTGGGGAGTAATTTAACCATTTTACAAGTGGTCACTTTTGCCATCGTTTATCCGACGATGGCAAACGCTCGAGAGCGCAGAAAATGGATATCGGGGCCTTGGATTTTTTTGCTCCTGAAATTAATGTTTTTATTTAGTTTTCTACCAAAATTTACTATCTATTGATCATTCAGATATATTGCGAAGTGATATATGGTAAAGTAGTTCTCTTGGTTAACGAGACCACGCTTTGGGGCTTATTATTTCAGGACTTACCTCAAATGAGAAAACTGAGTAAACAAACTAGATTATTCCCTGAATCTAGCAGATTAACTTGAAAAAAATTACTTTAAACATTATAACGATAGAAAATTTCTCCGCCCGTAACTTTTAACTGCAAAATAGTTCAATAGAAATCCTTACGAAGGCGAACATTATACGTTAACGGTTTTACCTTACCTTATTTTTCTAACAGTGTTACCTTGTGTTTGTTTTACTCGAAATACTCGAGTGACCGTGAGGTTGAACACATTTGAGGGAAAGGCGTGCTTCGTTCCCTCTGGGTGCGCGTTGGCTTAAAAAGGATTTCATTACTCTACAAATTATTGTTCTCAGGGTCTTAACATTCATTAATCGTCACTCAAGAGTAAGCCCTTGCTGCAGATCAAAATGAACGTATCGTGACTGGGTTTTCCTTTAAACTCATACTATGGTCACTCTTCTATATTCGTAGCGAAGCACTAAAGAGTGTGTAGTTACTTTTAGATAATGTGCACCCAAAGTGACAACTGAATAAGGTAGCTAAGGCAGCATTCCTCCTAAACGGTAACGAATTTAGTTTCAGTGCAAACTTTATTTATGTTTAAAGTTACTGTCCTTAGTTTGTCCATTTATGGGCCTCATATATTCCTGGTATTGCTCCAATGGTCTTCACCTCTTTCTTCGTCGTTGAAATTACTATGAAGGGAAACATTTATGGAGCATCCTGCAGGAGCGCTATTGGAAAATAAAATTAAATATCCATGGATACGAGGGTGGTCGATACGAGAAAATTTCAGAAACAATGTCTTGTATCTTTGCTAGGCCGGAAACTTTTCAGACCACCCACGTAAACCAAGAAAACTCTAGAGAATTTCTTAATGACCAGACAGTTCATGACCCGGCGTTCTAAAATTATTTGCGTCAACATTTTGCGCACGGTTCCCTTAGGAAATGAACCGCAACCTTTCTAAAGTAATTGTTTTTCTTTTGCGACCCACCCGGAAGTTGACATCCTCCCGTATTGGACGTCCTCTTTCGTCCCGAAAACGGTCTCCCTTTGCCCATGGGCTAGCTGCCTTGCGAGCTCCTACCTTGCGTTATGGCGCACTCCTGAGGAGGCGGCCGGAGCTCTGGGGGATTGCTCGAATAAGGGGACCCTGAACCAGCGAAAATATTTAGGGCAGTCCCACCCCCCTTCCCTCCCTCCGGTCTCATTCCATATCCCAACCTCCCTTTACATACCCGCCTCCGATGGATGCCCCACCATTCCCAACTCCATCTATCCATATTTCACGGATGGTACCGGATTCCTCTCCCGGAGACGCCGCGCGACAATCCGTGACGCACGCGGCCGTGACGCCATCAATTCCTTGTCCTCCCCTCTCCTTCACCCCCTCCTCCTCCCGCCAACACCACTACCACACGTCCATCCATTCTCGCTCCTCTTCCCTCCGGCGGATGAAAAAAAAATAAGTACATCCGTCCCTGGTCGGGTGGAATTTGACGTTGTATTTCGGAGGCTTCGGACACGGAGGAGGGAGGGGTCGGGAGGTGTAAACACGCCAAGGCTTTTCCTTTATCTCATTCATTCATTCATACATTTATTTATCCTTTTTCCGTTATTTATTCTCCCGGGTGATTTGGGGGAAGTGAGTGTGGGTGGGGGAGGGTGGAAAAAGGTGAGTGATGGCGGGTCGGGATGGCTGATGAAAGGGGTGAGGGAGGAAAGAAAGGGCCGAGGCGTCGAACTAGGAGGGGCGGGGGTGAGAGAGGAGGGCCGGGGGAGAAAGGGGAATTGGAGGAGGTGGGAGGGAATGGGAGTGAGCCCTTGAAAGAGAAAAGAGGGTCTCTCCACACACAAAGGAGGAGGCAGGCCAAGGGGCCACCGGGATAGGACAGAAAAGGGTAAGGGAAGAACGATGCCCGGGGGGGGGGACGGAGGGAAAGGGGTCTCTCTGGTCGGAGATATATGGGAAAGTGGTGGAGGGATGATGTGAGAGGGGCCGGAGGGCGAAGATTGGAGGGCGGGAGAATGGAGGGGGACTCTGGGTGAGGGGAAGGTGTAAGAAGAGGGATCCCTAGGACATCAAACGTCAAGGGAGAGATGACTCTCTCCTCTTCACCCCATCCACAACGTAAGGGTTTCGTAAGAGGTAGGTGCTGTCGGACTAAAGGGTTCTGGTGCCCTTATAGGTCGGCGAAGGGAGAATAAGGGGGCACGGAGCGGCTGCTCGAGGGTGGGCCGACTCAAAAAGGTTTTAGGAAGGGAGAGAGAGGTGATAGGATGGAGGTGGCGGCATTTGGGAGGATTGAATGGGGAGAATAGAACAGGATTGCCAACCCTCCGAGAATTTACTGACCCTACGGAGATATAAGATAGTAATTCACATGCGTACATAATCCATAAAAATGCTGTTTCGGACCCTCATAGAAAGTTTTATTCGCAGTGTATTTTATATGAGATTTCGTTTTGGAGTAAATTTCTTTGGATTCGTCATATTTTATAAAGATTTTGCTGTGTTTCGTTATTGAATTATTCAGCAAAATAATTTGAAATTCTTTGGGACAAATTAAATTTTGGGTATAAGATATATTGTGGAGTGTGTTCTTTGATTATTCATTCTTTACTCGAGAAAATCGAAATTAGAATTATTTTCTCAACTCAAAATATCATAAGAAACGTGTGATGTTTTTAATAAACAACTTAAAGTTTTGATGCAACGCTGTCTTTTAAATACATTATCTATGTGTCCTTGTTGATCCTCAGCATTCTTCATGTAGTTCTGATTTTCGATGGAAAATAAATGCGTACATGATGATAGAGAAAATATAAATATAGCAAGTATTGAGTATTTCATGTACCTGAGACAAATTCCAATGCGTTATTAGGTTGGTATCAGTTCTTATAATTGTTAAAGAGGTGCTGTGAGTCGAACTGTTCTAGAAGCACTCAACCCGGGAAAACCATTAAATAATGGTTTTGTTAATTTAAATTTATCGGCTTATGGTTACAATAGTACCACTTCATGCTTTTAATAATTTATCTAGTTATGGAAATATAATTACCATCCATTTTTCCCCAAATTGAAATTATCTTTGCACCTAACCGTTTCTTACACCATTTATAACATGGTATATTTCTGCTGCCGGTAAAAATAAAAGAAAAAATGATTGGTCAATGAAATATTTGTACCAAAATTATTTCATATTTTAGCAGAAGGGATGGCTACATTAATAGCATCAGTAGAGTTCTTTACTTTTCATTGTACTATTCATGTGAAAGTTAATCTAGAAACCTACCAATTAAGATCTCATATCGATAAATACGAGGGTAGAATACAAGGGGTGGAACGAATCTAAATACTACTTATTGTAGATTGTAATCAACTTACAACTCATTTCATAATGTGAACATACAAATGTATAACTATTTGCCCACTCAGTTGAAATTGTACTTAATTCAGAATTTCAAGAATAAGGTGTATACTTGATTACTTGCTCACCCAAATTGCTCATTCGATGAATTCTTTAGTGACAATCTTCTTCACATTTGAGAACTTATGTTTACATGTGAGTAATATTTATATTGATAACATTTATTATGATTGTACCATTTTTAAAAATGAATAAAGTATTATTATTATTATATAATTTATCAATTAATTTTTTCGATATGGAGACTAAAAATTTTCAAGTTAAATTAAAACTTTTGATGATAATAAAGGAGCTACTGTTAGAAAGAAAAAGTGATATTTAAGTGATTGGGCAAGTACACGTTCAATTTCCTGGGCAAATGAGATATTTATCTATAATTTAGTTTACCCCTGGTTTGTCTAAAACACGGTCTGATCCCCTTTCACGCATTGACGGTATGTGAGAAGAATCAATTTAAGCGCATAAATACTTGACGATACAACTTCATTTCCACGGCCGGGAGGTAAAAGAGTTGACGCATATATTTTTTGGACCACGTCAAGCGTTATAATCATCGTCAATCTGTTGGCACCGCCACTGAGGGGATAAAAAGAGGAGGGGGTGGGAAGAAAGATTGGAGCTTCGAGGACGAGCTTGTCGGGAGGATTTGCCAGTCGGAAGGCGAAGACGGGCGCAGAGGGGGGGGGGGGGTCGGACGAGGTAAGAGGACGGTCGGAAAGGGCGTGGGAGGGAGGGAATAAAGGAAAGAGGGGCGAACCGCGGTGGCAGCAGCCGGGTTTCCGAAAGGGGAAGAGCAGCGGCGTGAGTAACTGAGTGGGATTGGGGGCGGGGTGGGAGGGCGGGGAGAGTGTATGGGCGGAGGGAGTTGGGATGGAGGGATCCGCGGTGAGCGGGCAGCAACGAGGGATAGAGAGAGAAATTGGGAGAAGGGAGGAAGAGATCGATAACTCTTGAACTCTCTCTCTCTCTCGTCTTCCCTCTACCATACCTATTTGCGTCGAGACGATACAGTTAACTTGACGCGGGACATAGGAGAGGAGGATGGTGGTGGGGTGTACGGAGGTGGGGGATATCTAGGAGGAGAGGGGATTTGGGGGAGAAGTGGGGGTGTGATACGGACAAAGGGTATGGTAGCCACCACCGAACATTTTCCTTTTACCATTAGCAGTAATCTACCGAGTTAAGGTAGGTATTTGATGAACCCTGCGACTACACTCTACAATACTCCTACCCTATTTAAAATTATACGAAAATTATCCTTATATCTTTTCCTAAATATTATAATAACTCTTCTTCACCTCTGCATACTTTATACCATCTTGAATTTGATCCATAAGGTCTATTATTATACTCTTTCTAACTCGTTTTCTCAGCATTCTACCCTCTATTACAGTATTTGATATCCCATTGGTTCACAGTAGCTCCTGCATTTATTTGTCCTACTATCTTCAAACTTCCCTATCAATATTCACTTTTCTTCTTCCACGTCTAGAACTTCGTTCGTTTTCATTTCTGTCCATTTGATTTCGTCCATTCTTATCCACACCCTAACAGGCTTCCATTCTACGCTTTTCCTCCGGCCTCGCCGATCTAGTTTCTGAATCACGTAAAACTATGCTGATATTAAAGTTTTTGCTAATCTTTTATTTATATTCTTTCATAAGGTGGCTGTCTTTAACATCCAGCCTCGTTTTTAATGCTTCCTTATCGAATGCGAATCATCTGTGATGCCCCTATTAATCTACTCAACCTCATTCAAAATACTTACCCACTATGTAAGTTGTTTTTACCAGCTCAGTTTATGTCCTGGGATTGTAATGCTAATATTAGCCAAAATGCTGCTTCAAATGTTATAATATTTATTTTGTGATGATGAATTCTCATTCCATTCATATCACACTGTTTCTTCAGTATATTCTCTTACCATGCGAATAAAATTCTTCACCACACCTAACCCTAGTTCTTCCTTCCCGTACTCTCCCTCTTTCTTCACCAGAACCACCCTGTTCATCCTCCTCTTCTTCCTCTCTTCTCACCCCCGTCAAACATTGGCCCCTCTTATTTATTTAGCTACGAAGAGAGGGCGATGAGTTACCCCGTCCCACGGAAGATGGAGCTAGTGATGCGAGATCGTGTTTTATTTCCCTCTCTCTCCATCACACCCACATACACTCCTTCCTCTCAGCTCTGCTCGCAAACCACCCCTCCCTCCAGAAACGACTCTTCTCCAGGGATTCATCCCCAAACCTTCCTCCTTTACATCCACTCCTCATCTTTTGGCCTACCATTTCCTCCCTCCCTCCCGCCTGCCTCCTCGCCATCCGCTCACCCCGAGTTCGACAGCGATTCGCCAGACAGACGTAGGCGACTCTTGTTGGAGCTGGCTTCACAAGAACCATAGGCAGGGGATGGTGGAAGCTTCCCCCATGTTTCCCCCTAACCCCGGCCGCTGCGAGGAAAGAGGGGGGAGGGGAGCGGTTCGGGGTCAAGAGTTCGACGCGCCGGGTTTGGCGTCAATTAAGGGGTGCGAGAGGGTGAGCCAGGGAGTTCGTTGATTGATGTGAGATTAAGTGCTTTCGTTGTCGCCAGGGCACACATTATTATATCTGTACACCTTCCTTCTCTCGTAGGTGTACGTGCTTTTATACACGGCAGAAGAGTCTGATTAAACTCGCAGCTGGAACAAAGAAAAACAATTTTTTGGATACATTTACTATTCCCTGGAGTATATAAATCACTCTTTCAAACTAGGAACTAGAAGACAACCTGGGCCTTCTAATCTGTATCCATAAACTGCGGATCGAATGCTTAATGAAGGAACTGGAATCAGATGAATTAATAGGGCAATAATTAATATTTTTTTCGCACCTAAATGTACATAGGTAATTCTATTGTTTAGATTTATCCACGAATTACATACAATTATAAATATTTAAATCTATTTGACATACTGTCAACGTATTTTATTCGTTGAAAGAATATTCAGTTCATTAATGCTTTTTATTAAATGAATACGTTATTATTATTTTACTAATTGCTCTTTAATTTATCCGTAATACGAGTAATTCGAATATGAGATGAATAAAACTCTTTTTATTTTGACTTTTAATTCAAACGATTTCTCATTTTTTTATTTCCTGGCGATCATAAAATTGTTTGGAAGTATATTTAATTAAATCCAGCAGAATTTTGCTGACAACACTCACCATCAAACGTTATACTTTTCATAATTTCCGCTGAAAGAAAATAACTTCAAAATATTTTCACCAGCAGTTCGACAGAGCATTTTCAAACAGGATCGATAATGGTTGAGCTATTAGCTATGAACAAGAGTTAGCATCGAAGTACATGTAGATGTGGCCAGCGAGGATAATGGGATGTATTTACCCATACTATATGTATGGTGCAAGAACTTGCACGGCACTCTGAAATTCAGCCTTTATGGATTAACATGGCTTCAGTTTTAATCCTTTGAGAAGGAAAATTTACCGTTGGCTAATGATATTCATTATTACTGGTAGTCTACCGTTCAGGGTAGGTTTTGGATGGACATATACCTATATATTTATACACTTTCCAGTTATGTCCAAAAAATCACCACCTGAAGACAAACGCTACATTAAACTATTCCGTCCCTTACGTATTAAGATATCTCCCTTCAATCTGGCCAACATGTCTATTCTCTCCCTCCCCCTACCTTGCTTGTCAAACATTCTCCCCTCTCTCTGGGTATTTAGCAATTCATTGCCAATCAGAATACTATGTGGCTGTTTTCCTTACCATGTTTGTTATTCTCTCAATAATTCTATCTCCATCACCACCATGTCTATTAGTTTTTTGTTTGTATTTCCTTTTCATTTTATTATATCCACTCTTCTATACATCCTCATCTGAAAAGCCTCCAAACTACGTCTGTCATCTTGCTCCAACAGCCATGTTTTCGCTCCGTATGAAACCACGCTCGTTACCAAAGTTTTCACTAGTCTTTTCTTAACCTTATCAATTAACGTTCCTGTCATCAATTCCCTGCTCCTCGCGGAAGGTTTTTTGCCTGAAGCAATTCTTCTTCTGATGTCTTTACAAATTCTACCATCATGATTCAAAACACTTCCAAAATAGATAAACTGTTCCACCTGCTTTAACTTTTGCCCACCTACTTCAACCTTATCTCTTAGCCTATCTCTTTCTCGTAAACCTCATATCTTTTGCATTGTGTTAATATTTGTGATTCAAAACCTACCACACTGATTTCATAATGTACTCGGCAATGATTTCAACCCTTTGGCTGATTGATAAACCAAAGTTTGATTATCCTCAAACTGAATTGATTCTATGAATTATCGACCAATTTTAATTTCTGTCTCCAGTTCTTTCCATGCCCCTTTTACCATTTCCTCCACTTATATAGTACATTTAAAAAGTGCGTGATAATGGACAACCCTGCTATATCCCTCTTCCTTACACAGATCTTCTGACTCTTCACGCCCACCTGAGCAGTTTCTAATTTTAAGGGGAACTGTAAAATTTTATACTGGCTTCAATAATTATTCGATATAAATTTCTTTTAAAGGATTGACACAAAAAAGTTAAATAACCCATGGTTATTTGGTGAATTTTGGCATTGGGTTTAAAGTTTAACATCGTCTGGACATCGTCATTTGATACTTGGGGTATTTACCTTTAACACTGAATAAATAGCCTTAATATTTTGAGGGTAACTATAATCTTAAAATATTTAATTGAACAATTCGACAACTTAAAATCACCTAAATATACAAAAACGCTTTTAACTTATACTTAATCCCATTCCGGTAATCGATAAAACCGTAAAGAAATGCCGTTATTCCGAATACATGGGCCTTAGGTGTTTAATATAACGAGAAAAATGGAGGATAAGCTATAGTTAATGGATCTTGGATAAGGTAAGATTTCGACATATTTATCTTCCAAAAAGGAGCGCACTTCATTGAGAGATCAATTTCGGAGGCGAAAGTCCGTTTTCCCAGATTTTCTTTTTTGTCTGTAAACCGTCAGCATTATGGAGAAAGGTTGTTGTTTCACTTCACGTGAAAATGGTAATGATGCTCGCTTGAGCATGGTTCAGATAATTGATCACGCTTCAGGAAGAGATTAATGGAGGTGCTGTCGGATCGATGCTTACGCCAGTCGAGGGTACTCAGTGGTGTTTATGATGGAAGCTGAACCTTCGGGAATCCGCTATCGTCTCGCTAAAGTGATTAACTAAGCGCACGTCTGCATCCTCATCTAGCACGGTATTAGCAATGGAGGCGTATTAGATAAAATATACATGCTATAATTGAATTTGATATTTTACTTAATTCAGAGAATGCTAGCATATGACGGAAAATAGAATTTTGAAAGCAGAACTATTAAATTTTGGATCGAAGATTTTCGACTCTCGCCGTTCAATATTTGAAATTGAACATCCAAATATGAAGTAGGAACGCGAGGCTGCTGCATCTTCAGGGGTACAGAAAAAAATATCTGTGGTTGGTTCGATGGTACCGCGCCAAGCGCCAAAAGCCGAGAATCATGGTGCTACGCACCGAGCGTTTAAAAACTTTGTAGAAGGCCTCCATGAACAACTATCTCTCCTCTTAGTAATATTATAGTGTTATATTCAGCGTACAATATTGAATTCTTAAATTATTTTTCCCCGTTAATAACATACAAATGAAAGCCAAATTGATAAAATGTTGCTTTATAATAGTTGAAAAATGAAATATGAGGTTTTCGCGGTGTTTATTCACAACGGTTATATTAAAAATGCTTATACTTGAGGTCCTATTTGAGACTCAAATTTAGTATAAGACAAGTCGAAGGAACCTTAATTGTTTTTAAATTGATCATATTTAACAAATGTTTATTTCGTATGCATAATTTCATGAAATGTTTAATTAATACAATTTTTAGATACCTTCAACTAATAATACCCTTAAATACAAAATATTTTAGTTTTAAAATTCTTTTTTGTCACAACAATCTACTTTTACCTATTTTTTGAGCTATAAATATATTTACGTACAGCATAATGTAAGTTAAAGGGTATTTCTACTCCGTAGAAAATCACTTTTCTTCTATTGTTGGTTAATTGGGGGATATTACATTTCATGTAATTAATTAGTGTTATACTTACCCTTCAAAATGATGAACATAATTCATTGTGACAATGAAATGCTTAATGACACATATCGATAATCTTACTACTTAATTTTACTGCTATACATTTTAAAAATTTTTATTGATACAGTTTTTTCCACAAATGCATTCAGAGATACACTCAGTTTCATGAGCGAATTTGATCAAAAACATGCACGGAAGATGATAATTATCCTCAAATAATGATTAAGAAAAGGTAATGTTAGGAATTTGCAATTAGAACTATAATTTTTAGATAGAAGCCTCCAAAATAGATAAGAGAAACCAAAATTAATGCGTTTTGATCGGCGGTGGGATATGCCATTGAACTTACACCCTACTCCTTTTTCCCGAAGCTATTACGCGAACCTTTTCTAGGTCGCTGACCAACTTGGTACCAGGTTGTTACAGTATAGTTACCTTTCCGAGTTGACCGGAGAAAAAACTCTCTTCGGGTCTCCACAATCTGATCCACAGTAGTCATGGAGTGCCGGAAATATAAGTTGAGGAGAATGGTCCAGCGGCAATTGAACAGTGCTCTCTCTGCCGTAAACATTCAACTTGGCAAGACGTGACGGAATCAAAACTCAGTATGGTGCGTAAACTGAATTACATGTTCCTTGAACAATCC
This sequence comes from Hetaerina americana, assembly GCF_022747635.1. Taxonomy (NCBI): domain Eukaryota; kingdom Metazoa; phylum Arthropoda; class Insecta; order Odonata; family Calopterygidae; genus Hetaerina; species Hetaerina americana. The sequence continues at coordinate 19,172,978 of NW_027286070.1, read as the reverse complement.
TTGAGGCAGAAGTGAGTGAAATAGGAATAGGCTTGGATGCGGTGATCATCTTGATGTCTGATAATTACAAGCTAAAGGACCAGGTTCACATTCTACCAGTGATGGATTTATTTTTCGCAATTTCCAGTCGACTCATAGGTTAGCTTTTGATGAACTCTTGAACTACACACTCTTATATTCGTAAACCTCAACAAATATAAGTCAAAATATCCTTCAACCCCACACTAAAAATTGCAAATAATGATTACTCAGCTCTCCATACTTTCTATCTCCTTTAATTACATCCAAAATACCAATTATTTTACAACCTCTACGGCAATTTTCCAGCATTCTCTACTCTATTACCGATTTAAGGGTCTCATTCTTTCTCAGTATCTCTAGTAACAACTTGTTCAGCCTTTCCAAATTTCTCCCAAAAGCAGTATTTCTTCCATTGACATACCAAGACATTTATATTTTGCTCTCTCTTCCACCCATTTCATTTTCTACAAATGCTACTGGGATATCGAGATATATTGAATTGCTCTATATCAAATTTCAAAATGCTTAATGCTAAGCTGAGGAGAATATGATTGCGTGAAATTTTTTTCGTCAAAGAATTGGAAAATAATGCCTCAATTGATCAACTCTTGTTTATTGAGGTAATATATTATTCCAGTAACAATCAAATATTAATAAATTGATGGTGAAAATGTTAGTTTCATCAATGGTGCTTCCTCTGGTCTGATTCTCGTATTTCGTTTCGGGAGTATCATGTTACACAATCCTGGGAAAATATCCTAATGTTGAGTTTCCACTCCATTCCGCTTTGTATCTTTTCTTTACCGGAAAAATGTCTTGGTTGAAGTGCTTAAATGTTCATCCCGCGTCACTATAATTTGGCGGGAGAATACCTAGTTTTGATTCTACAAAAAGCTACGAAAATTTACTTTGATTTAACTGATCTCACGTATGTCCGGCCTACGTATGCTATCAGTCAAGAAATAAGCCAACTAAAATCAGCAATTGTTTACTATAATAAAATAACAAAACTATTTTAGAGGGTTAAACTATCCGATAGCTTCAATTAACCTGACTGGTAACACCTGAAAATTTAATTGAAAAGTGTATTTTGTTTGCATAATTTTTCAGAGCTAAATGCCGCCATAAGTTCATGGCTATTAATATCTTTGCTATAACATTTTCCAACTGGAATAACGATCCGTTTTTTAAATTGGCGTCCTTTCACGATATGAGAAAAAAATTGCATAATGTTTTGGCTCTAGAGGTAATAGAAAAGTGGTAAATGGAAAACTAAAGAAATTAATGTAACGGCCGGACTAAAATGTGAACGAAGAACATTTTCGGGTGAACGGATATTGAGGAGTTTCTGAAAACAATATAATATTATATATGTCCCGTAAAATATTCAAATCAAGAGTAAAACCAAATTTCTTGGACATTAATTACATACATTACTCATTTAAATATACTTGCTACGCTATGAAATTTTAAAATAATAGAGAAAAATTACGCTAGAAAATGTATTCATACCCAAAAAATATGACTCTTAAGAGAACAACTACTGTTAAAATTTATTGTTACCGTATTACAGCGTCATTAATACTAAATGCTATCAGGTACCATTTGATTTTTTCCCTTACCTATTGATGGCGCAATACTTAAAAAGAAACCGTGCTTTAATGTGGAAAGTTAGTTTGATAATTAACAATAAATATTAAAACCCAAAAATTATCCAGTTTAAAACATGCTGATTACACTGAAAAGTACTGTCGCAACTCATATACGAGTACAACAATATCTCTCAATGTTTGGGCCACGTGAATGTTAATGAGTGTACTTTCAGATATTACAATTGAAAAATGTAAGTTTTTAGATGAAGTACTAATGGTTCTCCCTTAGGTAACGAGTACTACGTCTGTTTCACGGTATCAGAAGGATAGACGTTTAGATAATATATTTTACATTGATCTAATTTATTATATTTCATTAATATAATTTCTGTAATAATTTAATGTTAGCGCTCAGCAATGACTAGCCGTGGATGAATTCCAATGAAAACACGATAACAGAGTGTATTTTACGTCGAAAATCGACGAGAAACCTTCTTTGCCGGAAAAGGGATTGGATGCTAAAGAAAAGAAAAGGGGGCGTCACACGACGGCCCAGAATTTCATACCAGCAAAGGGATTGGAAACTTCCGGCTATCCAAAAACTGAAGGAAGGAGTGGAGGGAGGAGGAGACCAAGGAGCACATCGTCGAACTTTCCCGTTGAGGATATTAGAAGGAACATGACTTAAAGTCAACTGCAGGACTCCAGATGCGAGATATTTAATTTTTGATTGGATCTGGAAAATAAATGAGTTTTGGAATCGAGTGTGAGGATGTCAAGGGACATTATGATGTCAATTGCTGAAACCGTTCTGTATTGCCCACTCCCCCTTTTGCTGTCAACTTCATTAACATTCGAGATGACTACGACCGCTTCAGTGTTTTAATTTCCGTTCCTCGGAAAGCGAAATGAATGTTAAGGGACAGGGTTGGGGGGACCCATTGCATTGCGGCGGCATAAGGACAAGGACCTCGAGGGAAATGAGAACGGAGTGTCCGGAATGATTTGGGCATTGGTTTTTTTCTGAAATTGAAGTATCAACGCGTACTCATCTCCTTCCTGTCTGTGCCTGACAATCTATACAGTAATCGCACTCCAAACAAAAAAAGAGTAAACTGACATACACAAGCTAGTGAACCAGAAGGTTGGTCAACGGATTTCCACGGAAATATAATTACGTGAAAGAGGCCTGTCTGTATTTGGGGAAAAAATTGAGACGAATATGTTTAGTTTGATGTTGTTGGGGAAGGCTCAAATTTGAGAAGAATGGGAGTGCATATAAAGTGGACATTTCATAGCGCAATTGCTTTAAATTGAGCCTCGCGGGAACTAATTTTCCTCATTCGTATGGCCTTTATTTGGACTAATGTCATTGAAATGTTCATTTGGCTCTTGACGCTCGAGCGGGACAGGAACGATATTTCTAAATAATGAAATCCATAATGCCGAAATGCAGTTCAATGAGGCTCCAATTCAATATTACGATGTATTGAGTAAAATTTAAAATCTGGCATTTTATAATATGGTTCCTTCCACTCCGATTGAAGGTTTTCTCATTTTCATGTCAATATAATATTTGTTTATCAACTATTATTAAAAAAAACTGTTCATCCGGTGGTAGGATTCAAGTAACCAATTTGATTCTATTGGTTGCCTTTAATCTGGACTAACTTTCCTATAGAAATCACCACTTCTCAGTTTTTTAGGGCTCGGCTATAGATTTATGCTAAACTTTTGAAAAACAATCCACCAATATATTTATCATCTTTTCATCGTTGCTGTGATCGATATTTGCCATATGCTTCGTGAACTTTTAATTTTAAAATAAATATTTGAACTGAGCCCTGTTTGCGTTCCCTAAATAATTAATTTTTCTCCCAAGTTTCACCGATTAAAATCGAAACAAAATTTTAGGCATGTAGGAAGAAATACGGTTCAGGGAAGAGGCTATCTTCAATTGAAAGCAACTTTCCGTTTTGAGATCGATTTCCGATTATAATTAGAACGTGAGATAGCGTTAGATGGGAAAGGGTTATTTCGAGATCTAGCGGATACATTCAATCTAATGCGGTGGTTGCTTGTGGCCGCCAACTCAATGAATTCCAAAGGCGACCACCATCAACTTCCCTTCTGGTTTAGGAGGGAGAAAGCACTCCGGTGGAGGCCGCAATTCCTCGTCCTCCAAAAGTGTTTCCTGACCCTGTTCGATCTAGACCCACTTCGGCATGAACGAGGAGAAGGAGAGAGGGCGCATAGTAAACACTTTCTCAAGGTGTAAATACAGAAGAGAATCTTCTTCACGCCAATGTATAATCATTTTATCCCTTAATGAGCTCACATGAGTGAATCTGAGAATGCGAGCGAGTAGAAAATTTCCTTCAGTCATTTAACATATTACGAACGACTAGTGAGGTTGTTCAATACGCTGAGTTAACATCTTTCAAAGTGTTGACAGACAAATAGTTGCCAAAAATTACCATATTTACCGCTGCGTAGTTGCACGTATCTTCACGTTGCATGTCTTTAATTTCAATGGAGAGATGTTTAAAATAAAATTGGATGGTGAATGTTCAACTTTTTTATATCAATTAAGCCGTCTTGTTTATTTCAAACATTAATAGATAGAAAAACGATCAATTAAAATAGCGATTTCATTATTTTCATTGAGGTTTTTTACCGATTTTGAGTTTGAGAACTGTTACTGAGTAGTATTGTGATTCTATTGCTTTGTTATGAGTTAGTGAGGATTTCGAGTGAGGCGAAAGCTACCATGTTTAATATTAAAATTTTGAGCAGGTGGAGGAAGAAAACTAATGGAGGTGAAACTGTTCAACTCTCTGGGAATAGATTTGGACCAAGACGATTATAGCGACATGTATTTCTTTTGGGTGTGAAATACTGAATACTGTGATCGAAGGAAGAAGATGAAGCAAGCTAGATAAAGGCACGAAAAAAACAAAGATATTGGACAGAATGAAGGGATATGAGATGTATACGGAATTGAAGAACAGTTGAATATTGTTGAGGGGGTAGTTTAGTCTTTTTAGAAGGAGATGAGAAGGTTAAACTTACCTTAACCGATTAACCCATACAATAATACGCAAAAGAAGCAAGATGGTAATGCCTGTTATGAAAATCTTGGTTGCCGTAGTATTTTTATGGAATGCGGCCGTCAACTTAAGTTTTCCTTGATGAACTTTGCTGATGATATTTTACTTAAATTTAAAAGCGCCTCATTTGTTTCTCTTATCATATTTTAAGTGCCCACGCAGTATCTCACGGACGATTTTGTGGGTTAAAAGTATTTAATTACTACGATGGTTCTATAGGGGAAATTTAGAATTTAGGAGATTAAATGCAATCATTATTTATATTTATATCGGATTAAAACAATATTTTCATTAAATTCAATTTATTACACGACTTCAGTCGACCAAAATATCATCTTCATCAGTTGCACAATGATGACAGTGTTCCGTTTTTGATACAGTGTTGTGTAATTTAATTGATGCAGTAAAAATGGATGGATAGTCAATTTTACCCGATATTAGTAATTTACACAGAGTGGCGACCAACCTGATTGTTTATTTACGTTCTTTTAATACTTATACAAACGTTAAATAATGACCAATGAAAAGGGATATCCTTCTTTTCTGTACTCATTAGAGCACGTTTGATCACAGCTTAGAGGCTTATATGAACATTAAATTCCTTTTCGGTTGGAGTCCTTTTCCAGGAAATCAGAGCCCGAGGGTACTTATTTCCGCTTGTAGCTCCATTCATAACTGAGCGCCAAAATTATTTGCCGTGTTTAAAATGAAAATGTACACTTACATCTAACAAATGAATTAAAACAAAATCATGTGTAGTATTATTTTCAAGTTGACTAGATATAAAAAAAACGTTCATAAAATGCCATGCATAACCAGAAGCGTATTTATAATTTTAACGAACATCTCCTTTTAACACTTGGTTCTGAAGTAAGGTAAAAGTCTCTCGTTTGCAGCATTATTTAGTTTACTTATTATTCTTTCCATTTGTTTAAATTATTCTGTGCGGAATACCTGAGGAAGTGTCATTTCCCAAGGAATATTGATTAGGATACAGAAGAGTCCGTTTTGCTAATCATGTACAGTGGGTCCTTTATATACAAAATACATTTGACACAAAATCTTAGTAATATGCAATATTAGTATACATTAGAGGGAAGTACAAATTGAAAAGAAATAAAGTAATCGAATGAACTCCTTCTAGTCCGGCTAATCCAGTATATTCTGGCTTGATAGATCTGGTGACAGATATCAGGTGCCACATAAACAAAAAAAGAGATATCACAAGATGTGGCTAGTCACTTTATTCTGTACCAAGTTTTGTTTCAAAGCATTTGTAAATTCTAATCATTAATTTTCCTTTACACTACATTTTTTGGCTTAAATTATCTTAAATCCTAGGGTAGTTCATTAAAGATTATAGAAGAACAGGTACCTCCAATTTACGTTTACCTTAATTTGTATAATATTTGTTTGTAATAAGCTCCATATTATCACTTGATCGGTAATAGCTGTTTTCATGCGTCAAATATTTTATATTTGTCATTAAAATAGTTTTCTATTATAATGACCCATGTATAAAACCTGTCAACAGGTAGGATTCTCAATAGTTGGAAGATATCTCTCCCATCTAGAATATTTCTATTCTTTGATCCAGCCTCTGACATTGTCTCTAGGATTTTTTCTGTTATTTTTTTAGAAACTTAATTTTTGTAGAACTAGTGGATCCCATAGTGTTATACAGTATCTTAAAAAACTCTAAACTGGTGCAAAATACACTACCTTGATAACATTCATATCCGTGACTTCATTCAATTTTTTTCTCCTTTGATAAAATATTTATTGATTCGGACACATTTTCTGTCAGCTATAAGCGTGAGCAAAATGACATCTGCTATTGTGTTTCTGATATACCAGGTGGCGCGTTTTATGAAGGAAATTTTCTATGTGCAAAAAATCTCCCACACAGTGTGACGCTCTCACTCGCCTTGGGGATTGGAAACAACTGGGGGGAGCGTGACCGCATTTACTCACCTCTCGGCCGTTCACGAGCCACGCTATCTGCACAGGAGGATGCGAAGGAGACGAGGTGCAGTTGACGGCGACCTTCTCACCAGCAAAATACGAAGATTTCACCCCGCGAACTACAGGGTCCTCCGACTGGCGCTCTGCGAGGCGTCCGGGATCGACCACGCCAAACGGAAAGAAGAGAAGAGAAAGAGAGGAAAAAGAAATGAGTCCATCTGTTCCGGACGGGTGGAATGGGAGTTTCGTGGGAGAGGTCAGAGCAGTTCCCTCCAGTAAAACCTTCGGGATAAATTTGGCCAACGCCACCGAATTGAAATCGAAAAAAAAAAAATTCCATCGGAAAACGTATTTCCCGGAAGGAAGCAAAAATTTCGTCGTTCTTCCAGTTAGATGAGAACCCATCTTCACATATCTTTTGCTTCCGTCCACGTCTTAAGATGTGACGTGAAAGTTGTCGCGATGTTTTATCACATTCAATATATTGTACATCCTAAGTTGGCCGACAAGAGTACTGATTTCGGGACCCATATGTTTAATTACAACCTAATGAAAGATATTCCCACTGGGCGAAGTTAGCGTTATTACCTCCTTCAAGTGAAACCTTAAATGTCAATCGCATGATCCCTTCCGTTAAGAAAAAACCGTGGCTGACTCTCAGTTCTATCTTATCTCGTTATTCCTTTCCTTTACATACAAGAAGTTCAAAAATCCTGCCAATTATTTATTCGGGTAACCTACCTTTGTCTCCGCCGTCATAGTACAATGCATACAAAATGATGTTCGCATTCCTTTACGATACACATGTTCCTACTCTAAGAGATACCTGTAGCACACTTGAAACTTTGATCTGCAGAATGAATGCAGATTGTATTCAAATGATGTATATGCAGTTTTCCTTTCCAAACTCAATTTAATAGGCCAATCCAAACCAACGCTCAATCCTCCGTTCCGCTCCCAAACAAAAAACGGTATCTAAGCGTGTAATTGGACTCACGAGTTCACCTTACGATGATGTATCATTTAACAATCAATCGTATATCTGATTCCTTTGTAAATTTTCCACTATGAAATTTCTCAAGATATCGTTATAATTAAAAAAAACGTTCTAACTCCACTCAATACCGCCCGAATTTGTGGAGCCACCAACAGCGCCAAGAGCAGTCAAGTTATCCTTACATATTTGCACTTTGGATTACGATTAATTTGTAATATCACTCACACAATCCGTGAGAGTTGCTTCAAGTAGGTATTTATAAAAATTATAGCTATTACAATTCAATATATTTATTCTATACAACCGATGCGATTGAATCCAAAAATATATAATAAGAAGTTGGGATGTAAGAACGAACGAATGCATGCATGTTTTTTAATGACATGGAATATTCATCCAGCAGGAGTGAATTCTTCGTATATTTTATCCTATTTTTGCCACGGAAACAACTAATTTGATCGTAGAATTGATCCCACAGGGTTCATTGTTGTATTTTAGTGTGGAGAGACAAACGATCTGAATCAAGCTTTGGAAATCCGTCTCAGGGAATTGGAGTTTTCCTTCTCCTTGACTGCGCTCTTCCACGGCTTGATTTTTTTCATTACCTCCCCTTTGATGAACTCGCTTAAGGTCCATTTCATTTTGGTAAGCTCATTTCCGGAAAATTTGTCAAATCCGTCGGGCGAAGCGGATGAAATAATGACGTCTCCGGATGTAATTATCCTCCAACAGAACAAAGATGAGGAGAACAAAGAAGTCATCAGTGTCGGCTAAGCTTTCTCTCCCCTCTAAAATACGTAAATCTGATAACGGATAAACTCGTAAAATAACTCGAGGCAAAGACTAGAATGATTTGCATTTGTCGATAATTCTGCGGGTCGAAGGAGAACACGGGGTATAAGTCGCTTTAGTGAGACCTTGGAATTATCTGACTGACGAACACGGTGAGATTCGTACTGATATCCAATACTCCCCGCTTCAATTTCATTGCGAAAGGTACTTAGGTGTTTTTTTACTCCTTATCTGTAGAAATGGCCTGAAATGGGGCTCATAATGATGTTTTATTTTAAAAGTATATGTCGGTGAGTAATTTTCTGAAATTAACCTTTTAATTTATGAATTTGGGTCATAATCACGACGCTGTATTTCGCAATGTACCACGTGCTATATATTGGCGATTCTTGTCTACACCTAACCAAATGAAATTTCGGCACAATTTAATGTTTCTTAACTTAATCTTGCGTAAAATAATTCTCTTAAGAGGTCAAACCTTTCCAATTTTTTTAAATTTAGATAAGTTTGGAAAAATCTTGATTAAGGTTTGGGACCATATCCAGCCACCGTTGCTTATCTACATTATAATATGGTGAAAATCCCCCGATCTACCAAAAAGGTGTGTGGTAAGGGGTAAAAGTACCGGGCGGAATGGGTAAGAAATAAGGGAGGGTAAGGGAGAGGAAGGAAGAAGTAAAAGAACATTGCCCTAAAAACCTCGAAAAAACATATTTATATACATGCTGTCAGAAAACTTAAACAAAAGCAATTGCTATTTCATCAAATAAAATAGTTGTTATTTAAAATTGAGAGAATAAAATGATTTTTCATAAGGTCATAGTGTGCGATAGTAGTTTGGCAACGTCAAAGTCCAGAAAAGTTACCAATAGCACCAAGGTAGGTTAAACTTGCATATTTGCAATGTAGATCACGGTTACTTTGCAATATCACGCATATCATTCATTATTTGCATCCAATAGATATACATAACAATTACGACTGTTTAAGTTTGATATATTTATTTTATCCAAAGTCAACGAGATGAACTCTCCTAATTATTTGATGTGAAGTTGGGAAATAAGAACTCATGCGGAGTTCGAGTTGGCGGCTTTTCCAGAAAGGTTATATCAACCACAAGAGATATTAATGTCAGGGCATCTCTGAGAGCTAACGCTGATTTTCCTCACATGAAACTGCCTCTTAATTCGCTCATTTGAATTCTGTAATTAATTGATTTAGACTGGCTTTAAAAAGGATTTTTCCAGATTTATATCTTTAAAGTAATACTAAAAATATGATCCTGACAAACTAACACCCATTCACCCCACCACCACATGATGTGGGTTAAGTCACATATTTGCTATAGGCAGGAAATAAAGAATAGAGAGGATAAAATTAAAATTGATTACAATTGAATACACAACATTACATGATACCAAAACAAAATTCCTAGCATTCTAATACTCTATCAGTGTTTGGAAAAATATGAAAAACAGCAACAGTGGTGAAAATTTTTAAATTAACTGCATATATTTACTTTACTGAATTAACTATTTATCCGCCATCCTAAATAGGTATATACATTTGACTTAATGCTACTTATTATTTGAAGTGAGGAAAAAAAAGCTTCCATTTTCAAGTTTTTAAAAATTGGCAACCAGTGAAAATGAGCCTCTTCCATTTCAATCATTTGAGGGGGAAAATTTAAATTAAAGATAGGAGGGAGGGGTGGTTATGAGATGGATAATGGAGTGGTCAATGAAATATGAACTCTTTGAGCGTGAAGACAAGAACGTAAAAAACCAAAAAGTTGAAACTGCTGTACTTTAAAGTTGTTCGTTATTTAAGCACGCAGCCAAGTCAAAGAACTGCGGGAGATGCCGCGACGGTAAAATTAACGGAGTCATCCATCCGCATTATATTGCAATGATTTCAGAGCCGGGATCCTGGTCAAGGTGAATGATTCTTACACTTTGATGTTATTGCATTATAAATCACGCAGCAATTTCATTTATTTTTGACCGCGCCGTTATAAAAAATGTCATTTTTAATTCTTGCCCGATTTTTGCCGAGGTGTTTTTGCATGAGACAGGAATCGTTTGCTATTCGAGGTATGCCTAGCACCACGGCTCCTCTCGCTCACGACTCTGCGAAAGTTATTAAGTATTATCGCGGATTCAAACATGACTGACCGGTGTATGGTCTCATGAGGGCGTGGGGCGGTGAGGTCACGGGAGGGAGTTTTGGATAGAGGGCGGGGAGGGCGAGATGAAACCTTTCACGTTACTTTGGGTCACTCTCGGGGACACTTCAAAATGCATGCTCCCGACAGGTAGAATGCATGGGCGTTTCCTCTCCCACCTCCAAACATCCCCCACACGGACGACATCCATTCGCCGTGGACTCGCAAATTATATATACGCCTGTGCCGGCCGCGTGCCTGACCCCTCAACGAGTAGGGGATCGGATCGGCGCGGTTTGCCGTGGTACCTTCTTTCTCGCACCGAACTTCCGGGTTCATTTCCTGACTTCCATGGCAACGCATTCAGTGAAAGTCAACAAATTTTTGAGAATAACGCTCCCAAACACAGTATACCGTCCGATGGATATAATATCGTTAAACTAGGCTTCCATTGTGTGATGTGTAGCCGTGCTGTAATTTAGTGAAAAGAAAACATGTTTGTGACTATTAATCGATAGTTAAATCCTGTTTTGGTAATGAATGAATAAGGTCAAGGGATTACGGATGAATTTGTGTCATATTAGAAAATTGTGCTTGCAAAAAATTTCCCAAAAACAAAAGTGTTAATGAACTCAGTAATGAGATGGGGGTTCAGCGACCTAAATAGATGATATAAATGAGACTCCAAAGAGCGTAGTCATTTTCAAACACCGAAGAAACTTCAATTAAATTCATATATTTAGGGCCTTGCAACTGGATTTTTCGGAGAATTTTTTCACATGCAAGCGATCTCGCCATAAGATATAAGTACATGCACTCAAAACTGGCACTTTTTATAATGGGATCCCTGGCGTGAGATCAAACTCTCTGCAAGTCTCATTTCAAGGCCCTGGATAGATTTCTTAAGCTTCCTTGATGTTTCAAATTGTTACGGCCATTGGAATCCTATATATATATATATATATATATATATATATATATATATATATATATATATATATATATATATATATATATAAATATATATACACATTCAAACACGAAATCCCGCCAAACGGCGAATAAATACTCATATATACAGAAACATTTATAAGGAAAAGGGATAGGAACACGTATAAAGGACGAACACAATTGAGGTGGGGAAGGCGGAATCGAACGGATCACAAGAGTAAAAATATTTCCTCAACCGGGACTCGAACACCGGATCTTTCCACTTGCCGGGCGGATGCTCTTAACCACTTGAGCTATCGAGGATATGTAATTTACCCTGAGATCCGTGGGTCTTATATGTCGCCAAGCGCCCCGATTCTTTAGCCAAGAGATGGCGTCAGGGGGCTGTTTCACCCACCAAAGGAGAAATAGACAATACACAAGAGGAAAGGACAGTGGTTAGAATTCATACAGCATCATACAGGAAAAGAACAGTGCGTTTCGTGGCACGCATAGCCAGAAGAAAGAGATGAGCCACATTGGCCAAATACACATTCAAACACGAAATCCCGCCAAACGGCGAATAAATACTCATATATACAGAAACATATACATATCCTCGATAGCTCAAGTGGTTAAGAGCATCCGCCCGGCAAGTGGAAAGATCCGGTGTTCGAGTCCCGGTTGAGGAAATATTTTTACTCTTGTGATCCGTTCGATTCCGCCTTCCCCACCTCTGATGATGTTAATAAGCGGCGATCCTTTGATTAACTTCTATCTTTTCTGTTTCACCTTTCTACACGTCCGCTACTTTTTCCAGGGTAGGTCAGCAATGGCCTAACTCCCCCAGCGAGCGGAAAGGAATACGTTAAAAAAGAAATTACTTTGTTTGAACGATTGACAAAAATAATCAAAAAGTAATCAATCCAATGAGAGGGAATTGGGGTGTTCAAGAGAATGGCAGTTCTTTTCCGAAGGGAAATACTTGACCTGGTTTTTATTTGAATTCATCAGTCGTCGATGCATTTGAAACGAGACCAAACATGGGTCCGGTTTCGACTTCGTCCAAGTAGTATGCTTTTTTCATTAAGAACACGCAAACACATTTTTGTGTTATTCAAACGACCCTTCCTGGTAGGATAAAATATACCCCCTTCGTCTCCCTCCACGATAGGCATTATTGAGGATGTATCTTCATATGGACTCTAAATATTTTGAGAAATCATATTTTCCCCATGATACCAGAGTTTTCCAGATACTATAGCTCCGCAAATTCAAAAAGTACTTCTTTATTTTATTGTATTTATCTTTCCTCAGTTCAAAAAATATTTCCGAATTTTTTTTCTTTAATTTTCTTTCCTTATGTCTTTACCTTAAATTTGTATGAATGAAATTATTTATATCTTCATAAGGAACTGATGTGATATGAAGAAGGTAATACATTTCACTAAACTAAATAAATTGTGCCATGAATGGAACTATATCTTCATATGGAACCAATGCGATATGAATAAGGGAATTTATTTCACAAAATGAAATTAAAAAAATTTGTTTGAAATTTTAATTTCAAGAAAAACTAACAATGATTTGACCAGATATTTTCAAGACTATGCATCTTCAGTGTACAAGTTCATCGCTACCGGGAACAATATAGGGTTAAGATACCCTCAGGTTACCTTAACTGTTTCCTTTAATTTGAGCAAAGCAATGAGGATTGAAGATTTTCTTAAAGTTCAGACACGAAGCAATGCATCTTCCATGCCTGTCGCATTCGAGATGATCAACGTTAGTCCTTGGTTACAATTCGGATAATATCAAATGGTGTATTTCCATTCTTCCGAGGTACTGGATCGTGTTTCCTGGATTGCGTTTTTGGTGTACGTTGCTTCCATAATAAACGCTCTTGGGAGTAGTTCATTGTATTTATCATCTTTTTTTGTTGTTCGCATATTCTCCCCAATGTTTTCGGTCTATGACAGTTCGTAGCGGAATCAATAATGTCATAAAAACGTTTTAATTAATTATTTCACCATAAAATAAACAAAGCAAAATAAATAAATGTTGAAGCAATTGATCCAGGTTTTTAGTAGAAATATTTTATTAAAATCATATTATTTTTAATATACCAGGTATCATCATTGCCATTCGGATTACGATCTCAGTCTGTCCGGAACACAAAGTCATTAATATTCCCAATTTGTTCCTAGGTTTTTCCACTTTTCTATTGCCAATAGATATGTCTTAAAAGACTCCGATTTATTATCTTCCTCTTTCGTACGTTCTAACTAAGCCTTCAAGTCGATCTTATTCCTATTATTTTATCAATAATATGTTGTATATTAAGCTCCATCCTAATGTTTATATTCCTTATTTTGTCTTTACTAGTACATCCTTTAACTAATCCAGGGTTTTGAGTTTCTGGCGCCCCAACCCTAATTTCTTTCTCTTTTCTGTAGCCATTATACACTACCAGGGTCGGAATGTCAGTGAACACAGGGTCGAAGGAGGGTTAAAATCGTTATAAATATTAAGACTTTGAATTTTTTTCTCTTTTATAGGTTTTCTTCTTATCATTTCTTAAAATGTTTAAGGAAAATGTAGTTTCTACTTTAGATTTTTTCTCTATTACACGTAGTGCCATTTTCAACGCAATAGAATCCACAAAATTATATTACTAAAACCTGATAACATTTTGCCAAATAGGTTTTTACCATTTCATGTCAAACTGATTTGTACCGATGTGGTTCGGATCATCACTTCAAAATTTTTCAATTCATCTATTTTAACAATAAATATTGGTAACATAGAATGTGATTGGTGACAAGAAATTGCAAAAAGAAGAATCGCTCTCTGATAATATTTCGGAGATTGGTAATAATTTCCATCTTTATATATTACCACTAAACTGAGGCATGAGCTCTTTATTTGGCATGAGTACGTTTGGATAGGCGCACTTTAAAAAGCAGAAGATTATTGCAATTCATAAAACTCTTCTTTTGTCCTGTAACAAAAGTAAATAAATACTACGCCGATCCTAATAAACGTACATGTAGCTATACATTTTGGATATTTTTATTGGCATATTTGGCGTTATTTGTGAATAAATGGCTTGGAATTAATAACATAAACGTGGGGTTGCGTGCCTATTAATAGGCAGGCAATAACAAACATATAAATGGTTGATTCTACACATAGTATTAGGGAGTCCCACCAAGATGCGGGTTTAATGATGATATCTTGGTAATAATTATGAACATGAATTATATCGGCAGATTAGATCATCAGGATAAAATAGATAAGTGGATTCCATGGCTGAAAAATTCCAGTACTATTCTCCTTTACATTATCTTAACAAGAACAGGCGTAATCACTTTCTCTATTAACATGGAAAAACTTTGTATTACTCTTTCTAAATTTAAATGTAAATCATTTGCATAATATACGTGTATAGGAATGTCTAGACCCTGGTTAGGGTATTGATTTTATTTTAAATATTTGGATTTTTGTTTCCCATATTTTTTCGAAAATTATTACCAAAACTGCATTTTTGAAATGTTCGGAGATTCGCTATTTCTCCAGAACTTCTTTGAAATGAGAATATGAACGTGTAGACATACTGTGCCACACGTATTTTCAAATTTAGTCTGTAAGTGTGAAGGAGACTTTTGGAAAGCACACGCTAAAGACAAATTTGACGGTGGAAAAATATACCGTCGGTTTGGGTAGGAGTGCCAAACTTTCTCTTTGATTTCCTGCTCACTCGTCTAGCGTTTGATATTTTCCATTAGAATGTGATGCTGAACACAGAAAAACATTTCTTTTCTTTCCCTCGTTCTGCAGAGAACCGCCTATATACGTATTCTTGGCGTCTACGGCTTCAGCATAAATTTTTTGTAAAACAACTCCGGGAAACTTTTAGGAAAAGGACGTATAAAAAAGGGAGATCTAATTCCTACGGTAAGATTTTATTTTTATCACCACCCATCCGTGCTTCCTTTCAAATTTACAAAAAAATTGAAGTAATTTCTCCGTTTTTCTATTTATTCGCCTCACGGATTAAGCCATTCGGCGTGTTCCGGAGCTTATTGTCAAAGATCTTTGCATAGATCTTCCCCCCTTTTAGTATCTTTTTATACCATTCGGTTGGCGCTCGTCATCCCAAAGGTGTAGTTTTTCTTGTTTCTTCCCATATTTGCTTTGTGTAACATTTTCCTTTGAGATATTTGATTTATTTCGCAGCACCACGCTCGTCCCATTTTCAATTTTTTCCCACCTTTTCTCTCTCGAAGTCGGTATTACATTAGTCTACACCCATCGAAACTGCCTCTTCTCGAAATTGTCCGTAAAACTCAAATTTTTTGCTAACCAAGAGTTTTCAATTCCTAAAGTAATAGTTGTAACCAGCTGTACTATGGGAATTTCTTGCCTCTGTTCCTTTATTTTTCATTTCATCTAAATTGAATTTTTATATTGTGTATCTGTTTACATCAAAATATCCACCAGTGCTCCCCTGGTTTTCAGGAAAAAAAATTTATCATTTGAAATATTCGGTTTGCACAATGTGCACCAACTATTTTTGACTGGTTGGATAAATGTTGGATTCCGGTAATTTTTTAAAAATTTCATCCTGTTTGCTAAAATTTCCTCCATTCTAACCAATTTCCTAAAATTAAGCGTAAGTAAAATCAATATACATGTAGAAACTACGAATAAATCGACGATGGACTAAGAGAAGATTATCCCAATATTATTCAAAAATATGGTCTTTAAAGGGAAATTAAGTAGCGATACCCACCTGAATGGATACATGAAAAGCACTGCTGTAGTGAATATACTGTGGAAGGCGGGATTATGGAGTATCTTTATAAAAATGTTGGAACAGGGACACAGGAGTCGTCCAATGCCCTGGATTCCTTAAAAATTATGTGTTGCGACTACTGCTAAAAAAAAGTATCAAGCTTGTCATATTCATTTGATATTCGTTGAAGTCTAAATTTTCTAAGATATTCGAGGACCAAGCCCAAACATTTATCAGTTGATCCACAAATTTAAGATTAATGGTATCATAGTTGACTTAGATGATTGTTTGTATGAATAATTTTCTGTAAATCTTATGGTGTGATTAAATATTGTTATGTTCTATAAAAGATGTATGCATAGAATGGTTTGAGGCGTCACGTTGTGGAAGCGATTCATATCGGAAAAGAAATAGTTCGTTATTCCATATATATTTTATTATACACGACCTAGGTTTCGACTTACAAACATACCTGATGATGGCTTTGTAAGTCAAAACCTAGGTCGTGTATAATAGCATATATGTGGAATAACTAAGTTTTTCTTTTCCGAATTATGCATTAAAATTTAGTAGACGTAGTATTTCTGCACCCCATAATTGAACGCATGTTCGCAGGGAACGTTTTGTTTCCAATGGAATACATTTTCAACCATCAGTGGACGTGGTAGACGAAGCATATTTTCAGGGTTCTATTTCGAACCAACTTAACCAATTCACGTCCGGTCTTCGTTTGTGGTGACTCAATGCCCCGCTAACATTGCAGACGATACATTGGATGCTCGCATCCGGCTTTCAGCCACTGCTCCGAATTAAATACAGAAACGAGCCGCTAGCCAAAGTGGTACGTGTTTAAACGGGATACCTAGGACGGGCACTCTCTATGGGAGACAAGGTGCGTGTTGCACGGGATGGAGGGAGAAACATGTCGTAAAGCCAATTTCTCTTGTCCCTACCGCTGTCCATTAGCAAAAATATCCTATTTGGAGGCGATGAATTGCCAAGCTTAGGGCTACTACTCTCTCCACTTCGTGAATTCGAAACCATTATCTAGGATTTCCTCCGCATTGCAATTTCCCGATGCCTATATCTAGCTCTGTGTATGGTTTTTGCAACAACCAATAAACTACATGAAAGAGCGGTGTAGCAAAAAATGTGTACCCGTGTACATTTTTGCCACAGCGTCATTGTTAATGGATAATAGTAAATATAAAAAAGGCTTCACAGTTTTCATAAAAGGGAAAAGGTAATTTCAGTATTAAAATGATAGTTCATTAATTAGGGCAGGTGGACCAGTTAACGCGTCTCGAAAGTGTTTTGGACCAAAATGGTCAAAGTAAGCCTAGGAACGAGGATAAAAATTGAGTTAGGCAAAGAAGCTTTCACAAGGATTCGAGCATTGATATCAGGGAAGTTGAGTAAGGATGTTAAGAATAGCGGTATTAAAACTTTGCTATGGATCTTAGTTGTGTACGGTGCGGTAAAATGGCCATTGAAGCAGGATTATATTCGTAGATTAGCGGCATATGAAATGTAAGTTTGGAAAAGGTTAAATGGGCAGAAAAGAAAATAAATGAGGAAGTGCGAGGGATGGTGTGGGAGGACAGGGGATTAATAGGAGAAACCCTTAGGATACATATAAAATGGATGAAAATCATATTGATCCGCAGTTGAATGTTGAAGACTGATAGAGGTTCGAATGTTAGGGAAACAAGGAAGGGTAGAAATAAGATAGGGATGCTGGTTGGACACGCTGCATTCATAATTTAGATTTTAATTCATTCACTAAAATGAGAAAATATAGCTAAACTCGCATTCTTTCTCCATCTTTTTATATTAATTGCAAACGTATATTATGATTTATTCCGAGAGCTGTGCGGAAGCGTTTTGTATTGTGAATAAGCTACTGCAAAATTCGATAGCCGCAAAATATTTTTTCAAACTTGATATTTGAAAGTGGATCATTTGTTTGGAAGTTTTTGGGCAAATAACAGCTAACATTGGATAAACAATTGGATAAACTGAATCACCTTCACTTCATGTCCATTAATACTGAGATTGATTCGTTGTAGCTGTCTGCTTAAATATTCTGCCGGATAAATTCTCTACTTGTTATTCTTTTTTACATCTGCCATGTATTGAAATTGAAAATTAACAACTCGGCTTTTCCACATAGAAAATTTTGATATGACATAACATCGCTAGAGGTGATCTGACGATGTTATGCCATAACGAAACTTAGGTCGTACATAAAAAAATTTTCCATGTGGAAAAGTCAAATTGTTTATTTTCAATTTCAATATAAAGAATTTCCACCAAGTTATTCCAGGAACTGTTTTATTTACCTGCCATGTATGTATTTCATGACAGTTGCTCTTCTAGAGTTTCATGCCTTGAACTTACCACCTGGCCACAACGTATTTTACGGGTCATCGCTTCTAAAAATATTTACGATAAGGTAAGGCCTTCTTCTCAGAGTTTTTAAGATTAGAATTCTTACTTCTCTTGCTTGTCTCAGAATCTCTTTGCAACTCACTCTCATTTGTTTATTTTGTATCCATCATTTCCCTCTATTAGAACAACATTTAGATTTCCCAATCATCATATTTGTTCTGCTGATAATATCCATGCCTCCAAACTGGCATAGAGAATTATGCTACAGACATTTGATGAAGCTCTCCTTAATTCCAGGGTTGTCTTGATGGCAGCCAGTAGAATTTTCTTCCGCTAAAACCCTTTCACTTGAGTATTCTTTTAATTATTTACTTCTTGCTATTTCCGTTGCTCCTGATTATTTCTCCCAATATAATAAAAATTATTTCATTTTTGAGTCAATTTAGTGCATTATTTCTGTTGCTTACTCCACATCCGTCACGACCCATAATATTTCTTTTGCAATTTTTTCATCTGCCAGTTACATTTCTACGTAACGTTTGTTTAAATTAACCAGTCTCATTTCCAGATCTCCCTGTCATCACGGAAAAATCGGTGACAAAGGCATTACGTTTTTTTCTGAATACACTCTCGGGACATATCCTTTGAATTTATTTATATTTATATCTCAACACAGAGGTTGGAGTTAATATGAAGTTGAAAAAAAATGTGGTCATCTAATTAAACTCATCAATTTGTCAAAATATGAATCATTTTGTACAGTCACCATAAGGTTTCTTTTGACGAAAACCTACGGGAAAAAAATTCAGTTATAAAAGGAGGTCCTAGCAAAGCGTTGTATGAGGATTATCCCCGTTTTTGGTCCATAAATTAAAACTAAACTCACGGCCGTCCCGTATATTATCCTTATAAAAGCTTAAGTCTGGGGATAGGTGGGAGGGGAAAAAATTCGTTTAATTTTCTGGATAGCTCGCGGGAGAGAAGACATTTTTCCCTTAGGGTGGCAACCGAATGAGGAGTGAAAGAGAGAAAGATTGTTGAAAGAGTATTAGGGAGGAAGAAGTTGGGGTGTAATGAGGGGTAGAGGATGGATATGGTAAGGGAGAGATAGAAAATGGGCGAGTCACGGAAGATGAAACTATTACGGGGAGAAACTTTGGACTCGTGAGTGCTCTCCGAATACAGATGGTGTGGGAGGATCTGTGGAAGAGGGTCGGATTATGTGAATGGGGAGAGAATGGAAGCGAAGCGCGAATCGGAGCGGGATGGTGCGGGAAAATTGTTCCAATCTGACCCCAAAGTAAAAATGACGTTGGATGTGTGTGGGAGAAAGACCCAAGATGCTGTATGGGTCAGTGTGATATTATACGCAGACTTCAAATAACGCAAAATCGATGGGATGGGTTTTCGTGTTCTCTGGTGTTTGTCGTTGATATTTTTTCTCCTAGTTTACTCGGAATATGACCTGATTCGCCTATGAGCGTAACGGGAAAAATACAAATACTGGTGCTCGGAGATATATAAAAAATTCATCAAACTGAATTGACTCCAGGCCGGCTCGCGCTTCATTAATGGTGATCTGCTTTTTCCTCTGCCGGTCGTGATCTCTCTCAGTCATTCGTCGGCTCTAGTTTCAAGAATATTTTTGATCTAATAAACATTAAGGTCTCTCGAGTACTGCCTGAGTACGAGTGCCAACCAAAAGAGAGCTATCTCATTCAATATGCCCTTGATATTTGTATCATTTTTGCTGATCATTTCCGCTGGAGATCTCTCGGATTTTGGGAAACAAAATTACTTCGTTTAGCATGAGTCTGAAATCTAAATCTGCATCGTTTTTAATGTCATCACTACTCTTGAAATTCTACAAAATGTTATTACAAAAGAGTTTCATCAGTTTCAACTGACGCATGTATTACGGTGCAAACCTGCATATGGTTTTATATTTTCAAAGCTGGTAATCAATCTTGTTTGTAATTTATTGGCCTAATAAAAATCATGATCGATTTCCATCATTGATTGAATTTCACTCAATTGTCACCTAAAAAAAAACAGAGATCGATCGTTAAAGTGGATACATTGGTGAAATTAAAATGATAAATCAAGTATTAAGGGATGAGCACTATTATAACGGAAATTGGAAGTGGAGAAAAAATGCGAATACAATATTTGATACATTTTTCTGGACTAAACCAAAATAGGAAAGTGTGTGAGAAAACATGTGGTTAGAGAAGAATAAAAGAAAAAACATGTCTCGAGAAAATACCCCCATACACTCTTTAATTAGAATTAAAAGTAATTATAGTGTTAAGTACGTAGCGACGTGTGGCATATGAAACTGTGTGATGTCAAAAAAAGGGGGAAAGATTTTCAAAGGAAACGAAGAGAAATAGGCTCGCGCCGGAGACATTTTTAATTGTTAACGGTGGCAGTGAAGGGACAAGTAAATTACAACAATAAGAGTTACTAGAAAAAAATGTGAAAATGAGGAGTGAGACAAAGTGTGGATTTACGCCCCTGTTTATTACGGGCGCCCTGGGAGAAATATGGGGAGTAGGGTTGATGGAGTGGGAGGAGCATAGCGATGGAGGAGAGATGGATGAGGGCGGAGGAGGGAGGAGGAAAGAGAGCGTGGAAGGAAGATGAATGGGAATGGAGGACAAGGGGAGGAACGCTGGCCTTGGAACGAGGAGAGTGTAGAATTAAATGCCTTCTACGGGCGAAATTGAGAACGCGTCTCTTACTTATTAAGCTACTTCAATTCAGGAAAGTCTTTGATTGGTGCATCATTTCTAACCGAACAAAATAATATAGATATCCAAACAAGTCTGTAAATAATAATAATCTCTGAGAATATAGATATCCAAACAAGTCTGTAAATATTTAAGCACTCATTCATATGAGATGAGGGTCGAATAAGAGCAAACAGGTTCCCTTTTATTAACTAGATATTTATCTGTTACCTCCGTAAGTAACCATTATCCGCTACCGTATCTAAAGTTTTCTATCGTTTAGTACTCTCCTAAAGACTTGGAAAATATTAAAAAATTACTGCCGTTGATAATATTTTTTTTTCTTGTAAGAACTGCCTTAATATTTTTCGAACATCAGAGATTTAAAATCTATTGATGTTCTTATTTTTCCTTAAATTTACTATGCCACAGTAATTAGTGGAAATGTAAACAAGCCATAAAAGCAGAACTTAAACTTCAATAACCCTATTAATATTTACATTCACTGCAATCCTACAAATCAAGGGAAATGACGCTGTTTAAATAAAAGGCTCTAAACATGAACACATTTAGTGCTACGTGATAGATGAAGCATACGTTGTAAAATAATAACAAAATTTTAAACTATATTAAATGCAAAATGATGCATACACTGCGAGCTATTTCCGGCCATGCCACCTCATGATTTAAAATTAAGGTCGGAGGAGGATCCGAAGAGCAAAAAACTACTTCGAGCAAAAACGTTTTCCCTTAATTACGATTAAACGTGTTTCCCTAGTATTTTTAGATGAGATTACCGCGCGCTTGTCCGCTAAAGCAATAAAAAACTCTTTACGTAGTTTTAGGTATCATCCATAGAATATGCAAAAACGTTGTACAGCGCGTTAAAGCAGATTAAAGACTTTTTCAGCAAAAAATGGGAATGCTTCAGAGAATTTTAATCGGATTTAAGTATGCTGATCGGAGAAATAGATTCCCTTTGCTCGTTGATGAATTTTTTTCATGTGTTCACGGGCAAGTTTTGGCCCGGGCTGAGGGATGGCAGATTAAAAATAAAGGCTGCAGCGTGGGCACGCTACTCTAAATTAGTATTGGTAAGGGAAAATGAGCGATTATGAAACCGTGTATATATTATAATATAAATAAATATGAATATACCATAAACATTTATATATATATATATATGTTTTATGTATATATATATATATGTTGTTATCTGTGGCTATACTCGTATGTATATAGTATGTTGCTATTATATGTTTGCTATGTTATGTTGCTATGTATATAGTATGTTATATGTTGTTAGAATCGGTAACTATTCTCAAAACTTAAATTTCTGAGCTATTATTATGCGTGTGCGTATATATATATATATATATATATATATATATATATATATATATATATATATATATATATATACAGGGTTCGTCCGGAAAATAAGTGTACTGAGCTCAGGAAAAAAAATTTATTACACTTTTACATATCTTAAGCTAATATTCCTCAAAATAGGACCCTTGTGAGTCGATACACTTGTTCCAGCGGCGTTCCCATTCCTGGAACGCTCCCGCGAAGGCATCATCGGGAACCTCTCGAAGACTCGTCGTCGACCTCTTCTCTGCCCTCCACGAACATCTTATGCCACCGAAAGATCATGTTTCTGGACATGGCTGACTCCCTGTAAGCCTGGTTAATCATACCGACAGTTTCGGTAGACGATTTCCCAAGCTTTACCGCAAATTTGATGGGATAACGCTGCTCCAGCATTATCTACAGCATCAGCTAAAACTTCGGCATCGCGTTCCGTGACGTGGGTCAAGCGTGGAGGTTCGCGTTAACAGAGCTCCTCACTACACCACAGCTCAGAGCCGACTGCCTTTTTCAGCGTCGCTTGCCAAAATACCCCCCTCCAATCGCAGCCCGTCAGAGCGGTGCTGGGCGTGCCTGGAGCGGCGCGCCCAGCCCAGGAGTCAGTACACTTATTTTCCGGACGAACCCTGTATATATATATATATATATATATATATATATATATATATATATATATATATATATATATATATATATATATATATATATATATATATATATATATATATATATATATATATATATAGCCATAAACACAGCAATCTACCCGAAGGTCGGTTTGGTAGGTGACGGTAGAGAGCAAACGACGGCCAAATCGCTCGTCATCGCTGCCTTCCAGAGAGAGGAGGGAAGCCTTTAGAAAGGGGAAGTCGGCTGAGAAGAGAGGAAGGAAGGAAAACAGGCAGGAGAAAGAGAATGGGTCACTAACAGCCCCGGAATATTTCCTTTCATCGTATTAGCCGCTTTTTCTTCGTATTCCCAGCTGTATTAAAACTGACTTAGATTTGAGCTGCTTTCGTTATATGGTAATATGCTTCGTTATTAAAGCTGTGTACTTCTGCAATGCGATTAACTCATTCTTCCCGCCTCCCTCTAGATTCGCGGCGTAATCTTAGCCACGATGATGAGTGTATGTGTCTATGTATGTATTTACATACATACAGATATATATGTGTGTACACATATGTATATACACACATGTTTACGCATATGTATGTATATACATGATAACATTTATGCATACATGCATATATGCATGCTCCTATATGTTCACGTACATATACAAACACACATTTATATGCAGGCCTAAAAATATAACACATTTATATGCAGGCCTAAAAATATAACACATTTATATGCAGGCCTAAATAATTCACCGGTTGAGGTAGGTTTTGAATGGACACAAATAACTAAAAAATATATTGTTTCTCCCCACAAAAAACAATTCAATATCCTACTCTGCAACAAGTCCCTCTTCATCTCTGTGTACTACCTTCATCTGGTACAACATCCCTATACTATTTCGGCCCTTTCCTTGTTTGCTAAATATTCTCCCCTCAATTACAGTCTTCAACATCCCACTGCCTATTAATACACCCTTCATCCATTTTTCCTGGCTCCTAATGATTTCTCCCAACAGTATCTTCACCTCGCCCATCACCCCTAGCACTTTCTCATTTATTTTCCTTTCGATCCTTTTCACCTTCATTCTTCTCCACACCTACATTTCAAAAACCTCTAATCTACGCTAATCCTCCTGCTTCAGTGACCGAAAGTTTTGACGAAGCTTTTCCTAACATCGTTACTCAACGTCCCTGTCATCCACTCCCTCCTCCTTGTAAAAACCTCTTTTCCTAGGGCAATTCTTCTCCATACGCCCCTTCTTCTTTGACCATTTTGGTTCAAAATACTTCCGAGATACGTTAATTGTTTCACCTGATCTAGTTTCGTCCTCCTATTTTAATGTAAACCTTGGCCTTTCTCTCTCCGGAAAACGCATTACCTTGGTTTTATTAATATTGATTTTCATGCCATATCTATCGCACTGAATTTCCAATATAAACAGCAATGCTTGCAATCTCTTGGTTGATTGACTAACTAGAGCTTGGTGCTGCAAACCTAACTGATTTTACGATTCCCCCTTGAATTCCTATCAATAGTTCCTCCCATTCTTCTTGAATCATTTCCGCCACATATGCGTTAAACGGCACCTGTAATAATGGGCAACCCTGGCGCACCCCTTTTCCTAACACTGCCCATCCAGACTCTCCGGTCCCCACTTACACCTGAGCAGTCTGAGATATGTACAGGTTGCAGATTAGCCTCCTGTTCCTCCAATATTTTCATATTTTCTGCAATATACTCATTAGTTTTCCAAATACAGTCTATCAAACGCCTTTTACGCCAAATACGTCCTGATTGTATTCTCTATTCCTCCCGATTATTGATCTCACTACTGCAATGGCATCGTGCGTGCCTTTTTCCTTCCTAAAACCAAACTAATCATTCCCTCTAAGCATCGGCCTTGCTCTCCATCCTTTTGTTGACGATCCTGGGAACCACTTTAGCTACATGGGAAATCAAAGTTATGGTTCTGTAGTCCTCACATGACGTAGCCTTTATGTTTTTCGGAATAGGAACTAACACTAATCTCATAAAGTCTTCCGGCCAGATTCCTTCTTCATAGACGCTACGAATAAGTCCATATAGACCCTTCCTACCACATTTGCCTACATTTTTTAGTAGTTCCACAGGAACGTTGCCTACCCCCACAGTCTTATTTGATTTCATTTCCCTTTGCTCTACTTCATCTTCAATGCCCTTCCTATCTCATCGTCCATTATGCCTGGACCTCAGCTATCTTACTCTACGTCATCTTCTCCTCCTAAGTCCGAAATATATATATATATATATATATATATATATATATATATATATATATATATATAAAACATAAACCCAGTAATCAACCCGAAGGTCGGTTTGGTAGGTGATGGTAGAGTTCATCCAGTACGAAGCCCGACGGCGTGTGAAATTCACACAATAGGGTAGGGGGGCCAGTTCCTTGACCTGTGCTGGTTATGGTTTCCCAGGAGGTTCTGGTACCCGAAAAATTACCCAGCTCGGGTGGAGCTGCAGGTGCCCAGAGACTTTCTTAGGACCGAACCCGGGACCCTCCGATCCGATCGACCCGGAACCCGGCACCCTCCGGTCAATAGTCCAACGCTCTACCCCCTAGGCTACCGTGACCCACAATACACCCTTAGATGTATATATACACATATATATGTATATATAAATACACACACGTGTATATACTATATATATATATATATACAAGTGTGTGTATATAAATAGTCAAATGGCTAATTTGATAACGGCACCACAAATTACTTAGGTACATGCATATGCAATACAAACTTAATGGCACTACATCATTTTGGCGTGACTAAAAATGTAATCGTTCCGATCCACTTGTATGTCCTGGGTTTACTTGTTCCATGTTTGTAGTTTTTTATTTAATTTGAGGGAATATATGAACAAAACGATTCTGCAACATCTTTCTTGCTTATAGAGAATAGGTTCAATATTTACAATCACACGCTGAATGCAAACATCAAATAAGTTGTTACTCATTTTAGAGGACCCATTATACTCTTTATCTCAGTCTCTTGTCAAAGATAAATTATAAAAAAACGAGTTTAATTTAATTGCTGGCTTTACTTTTTTTATGTTTCTTTTCCATGAACTTGGTTCAATAAGCTCCCTTTTATTTTACTTATATTACTTATCTTACTCTTACATGACATCTCTCCTTTAAGTATACTTTCAAAACCGTAGTATCACAAATCATTATTCAACTCTGAATGCAAGGTGAAGACAACTGAAGAGAAGTAGTAATTCCCGAAAACGATTAATGCCGTAAAAGATTTTTTTCCGACAGCAAACGAAAAAAGGCAGTAAAAATTCAAGTCCAGCTTGCAAACATCAAATTTTGTTGTCAAACTACATTCGACTCAGCCAGAAAAATCTAAAATGTAAAGACCGGCCAAAAAAACTTAGGCCTGCTCGCCAAAACCCTTGACGGTTCGCAATAATTCAGGGCCGGCTGCCGCAGTTGAGGGCGTGTTGCCAAAATTCAAGGATGCTGGTCAAAAATCGCTTGCCTATTGATGGAACCTAAGGCCATTTGCCAAAATTCCGAGCTTACAGAGACGAATATAACGATATATACGGCTTTTAGGATTGAATACGACAAACAATCCGCTTTCAAACTCTGCTTGTAGTGGGAGAAATACGTAGACGATAACTGAAATTCACCTAGAGCACCACAAATTGTTATTCCAGTTGTTTATGGCTTCGGTGTCTAATATTTTGATCAATTTGTGACTAAATCTTCAAATGAACCACCCTGAATATCATTCAATTAATTCAAGTGACACTATCGTACATTCCGGCGATGCCAAACAGCTACTCCATTATTTTCCCGAGTGTATTCCCTATTCATGAGCGACCCCCTGCGTCCCTATCTTTAAGGACCCTCTACCAATGGGTAAACAGACTTGAGTCCTAACAGTGAACTCTTTCAGAAATTATTGATTATTTTCAGTTCCCATATTTTCTATAAACATTAAAATAAAAACATTATCGCTTCGCAGCAATCCAACAAATCACTTTAGGCAGCTTGAAATCGGTTCTTCCACTTAGTATGGGGTTACAAGCTACTTTCAAATCGTTGAACGGCGAACCTAAAATTTTATTACAGATCTAAAAATATTGATAGGAAAGATCTGTCAGATCAAGGCGAATAAACCAAATATGATACATGAATATCAAATTCCGGGATGTGAGAATTCAACAGTTTAGTGGGAATGAATTGCGCAATATTTTTCTCGCCTAGCGTAGCCAAATTTTCACAAAGTTACGGCCAGTATATTTTTCTCGCGTCGACTTCGGTTCATGTTTACTCAACTCTGCCGATACTACCTTATTTACTTTGGGCAAACGAGAGATACCCTTGGTGGAAGACGTAACCGACAAATAAGGGAATGCCCGCAGAGATTGGTAGGAAGGTAGACACCCAGCATGAATGAAATTCATCAATCGTCCCGAAGAAAATTATGAGTGGGAAGGAAGGGAAATGAAGAGTGGGATGGGACGGAAGAGGTGGAGGGGGAATTTTGGGGGGAAGGGGGAGAAGGCATGGATGATAGGGAGAGGGAAGAGAAAGGGAGGGAAGGGGAAGGGAGTGAGGAGCATGAAAGTGAAACGAATGAACGACGGATGCTGGAAACATTCCGTCGGTCGGAAGGGAAGGTAATGGGAGGACACACGCGGCACTTCGGGGTGATATGGACTTGTCTCACGCCGCCGAGGAAGTGTGCGTGTGTGTGTATACATATATATGTATATATATATATGTATATATATATATGTATATATATATATGTATATATATATATATATGTATATATATATATATGTATATATGTATATGTGTATATATATGTGTATATATATATGTGTATATATATGTGTATATATATATGTATATATGTATATGTATATGTGTATATATATGTGTATATATATGTGTATATATATGTGTATATATATATGTATATATATATGTATATGTATATATGTATATGTATGTATGTATATGTATGTATATATATATATATATGTATATATATATACATACATATGTATATATATGTATGTATATATATATATATATATATATATATATATATATATATATATATATATATACATGCATCATACATACATACACACACGTGTATATAAGTTAGGGTAAATGACGTCACTCCGAGAAAACTCCAAGGGATTGGCATACACAGGAGAGAAGGAAAGATGGAGGAAGGTGGAATGCGAAAGACGTGGGGTGGCTAAATTCCAGCGTCGTCAAGGGGAAGTGGGTGGTGCAAAGTCGTGCGCTTGCTCACCCAGAACGTTTGCTTTGAGTTCATACTTGTATGAATAAGTTAACGGTGGATGTAAGGCAGCCGGATCATAGCTAGGGAGAGAGGTCGTTGCCCTCCCTCTCGGTTTTACGGTGTTTGTGAGGGATTGGCTGCAGATTTCAGAGCCAGTGAGATTAAAAGAAAATATGCCTATATGTACACACACTCATATGCACATACCTTTTGCCGAGGTAGTAGTGGTTATTAGGGAAGGCAACCGACAAGTGAGGTAATTTTTCCTGTTTGAAATTCGTGGGTAATTAGGTAGAGGTAAGATTTTCAGGAAAGGGAAAGGGAATTAAGGAGAGAAACCCAGTATCAGAATTAGACTATGCTTAACAAAAGGTGCCAAGTGATCCAAAATTTAATCTCTTATCCGACGGACGGTGTAATCCAATTGAATTATGTTCAAACACCACAATTAGAACTCAAGAATACTCTACCACCCCCGGGATTCAAACCCGGGTCTTCGGGGTTTTAAAAGAGAGCAGTAGGTTCACGCTAACCCTCCCTTTCAATTATTCAGAGATAAAGGTTAACATTAATGGATTATTATTCATTTCATTCATACATCAATACAGATTATAGTTTTAAGGGACCAGCGTTTGACTATCAACTTCGACCTGCTTTTGTATCAATGTTGATTTCCGTATTTAATGGCTGATTTAGGAAATTATTTGCATACAGCCATACATTTCCTTGGGAAGGAGCAAGTGGTCTGTATGGCTCGTTATGGCAGGAACAAAGTCGTTAACACCCGTCACTTTTAAAGAAATTAAGATCTTCTTCGGAGAAGGCGGTCTGGATGAGCGAGTTTTTGATCAACCCTGACCCGAAGAACGTTTGTCCAACCATGAAAAAATGCCCCGGTTTATCAGGGAGGAGGAGGGCACGGGTAGAACAAAGATGGAAAGGGAAAGCAGGAGAGGCAGAGGCAAGGAGGTGGAGAAAGTTGGGAGACGAGGAAAAGGCCGGAGGGTGAAGAGGGACGGAGGAAGGGAGGGAGAATAAGAGCAGGAGCGGGAAGGAAATTATTCAACCCGATGTCTCCTTCACCCCCAGTGCTCTCCCGCTTACCACACCATTCCTCCCCCTCTCCCTCATCTCCTTCCTTCCTTTTACCCGCGTCGTGGCAGGCTTATTGCCACGTCCGTTTCAGTTCATTTGGCATCTTAATGAGCGGGCGCTCGCGTGGAAGGAGGATGAAAGGGAGGGGGTGCGGGAAGGGTTGAGAGGCAAGGGAGAAGGAGGGGTTGGCGTGCCAATCCCCCTCTTTAGGAGGAAGGCAGGGGGAAGTAAGGGAGAAAGAAAAAGAGAGTG
The DNA here is from genome assembly GCF_022747635.1 of Hetaerina americana. Lineage (NCBI taxonomy): Eukaryota > Metazoa > Arthropoda > Insecta > Odonata > Calopterygidae > Hetaerina > Hetaerina americana. The sequence continues at coordinate 19,142,808 of NW_027286070.1, read as the reverse complement.
GGAGAGGATGGGAGATGAGCGCCCCTTCCAACCACAGTCGTTAACCCCGCCGCTTCGCGAAGCTCAGTACGGCAGGCGAAGGAGACGGGGGTAAAGGAGGAGAAAAGTGTGGAGAGGAAAAGGAGGGAATGAGGATTTTTGGGGAGAGAGATGGAAGGATGAGAGTGGGGGGGGGGTCAGGGTTGGGAGCAAAATGGCGGGACTTAATATTCTCCCGACACTTCTCTCTCTAATTTGACCGAGCTCCGCACGCACGAGCGTCCTCTTCAACGCACGCACATCCAGGACAATATTGCGATACACTGGGGGGCAACAATGGGGGGAGGAGAGTAAGGAGGCGGAGAAGTGGTAAGGAAATTTGTGGGGGCGGTTGAGGGGCTTAAAGATTCGGAAATTAGAAAATGGAGACTATCTACTTTCTCATACCTCCCAAACCTCCTAAACCAACCCCTCGTCCCCTACACAATAATACTCCATTGTCCAGTCATGGAAATGGAGGACGTAGGGGATGAACCATCCCCCGCTTATACTATTTAAACCCGTTTTCTCGGCCTCAGTTGGTTAATTTAATTTCTCCATTGGTTTCCTTATATATTTTCTCTCTCTCTCCCTCGAGTATTTCCTAATTTGAAAAAAAATTGCCGAGCTTGGAATTAATGTATTTTTTTCCAGCACGCAGATGCGGTAACACGCGCGACCGTGGCATTTAAGTATGCTCGTGTATTTATTTTTGGGAATGAAATTACACTCCACTAAATCGGGAAGGAAAACACTCCGTAATTGAAATTATGTTATCCGGCTACTCCATCTGATCAAATTTGCGAAATTAATTTCCCTTTTTCATGTGCCCATAACGAAGCAATAAAAGTAATGTTTGAATTTTTAAAATCCAGATTCTCACCTTATACCTAGCGTCTACAGGTTCCACAATTTTTTTTTCTTCAGCCGATGGACAATGGGGAGTGTACATTATTAATTAAGGAATGTGTTTCCTTTATGCTTCGCAGCAGCATGGTACCTTAATTCTATTTGCGAGCCATCAATCTACTTACATCTGTTTCCTGGGAATTTATCAAATCAATTATATTTTCACGGACAATTAGTTCAAAAGTGACTCCTACTAGACTTATTTTTATTCATTCAAAGGTTTTAACATTTTTAGCAAATTTCTTCGAAACACCCAATCCATAGCGTTCGCTTACACTTTTCCTGTAGCGTTCAAACTCATATTAATATTTTCATTTAGCGTCTGTGCATGAAATGCCATTCACAAAAGTGCTGTTGAAGTAAGAGTGATATAGCAGAGAGTATGTAATTCGCAGTGTACTTTAAGCCAAAAGCGCCATCTAGAGAAAAAGTAATCCTTCGCTTACCGGTTTCCTTCCCCATTGCCTTTCTTAATTGTGTTTATCCATTGGGTAACCATCAATCATTTTAAAAGTTGAAAAAAAAGATGTGAAAATATTGGTATAGACTTCTTAAAAATCATAATTGGCGATAGGATTGATACCGTACAAACTTGAAAGGTTACCTTAAAAATCATGTACGTGAACGCAGATTTTATAAATTAAATAATAAGTAAATTCCATGCAGTAAGGTTGATGTTTTAGATCGGTTAATGAGCCCTCTTTGTGCTTTTAGTAACAACCTTTTGATCAGCGGTTCTACTGGAATCAACCACTGCATTCTTAGTCTATTGTTCATGTAATTATGCTGAAAAACCGGAAAAGGCACTGAACTGTTCGTTTGAGAATAGAGGGAAGAATAAAAGCGAAATTAATGGGGAGTGCATCGCGGTGTGTTCAAAGTTTTCTGTCACGTCCTCCCATGCAGATGACTTTGAATCTAACCCAAAAGTTTCCATGAAATTTCGGAAATGTCTGAAAATTTACTGAAATGACCGAGAATCATAGTTTCCATCCGGTTCCAGGATTTCATGATGATTTTTATAGCCCGTACGGTTTTATAAAGAAAAAACTCCAGAATATTTCGCAATAAGGCAGACCGCAGAACTGCGAGCTTTGTGTGGCTCGAGAGGTACACTTTGATGGGTAAAGGGGAAACTTTTTTCATCGTCTTCACCTACTTCATATTATCTTAAACTGATCGAATTATCACGTCCAGAATTAATTATCTCAGATGGAAAATCAATACTTAGGCATGGTATTATATGTAAATATCATCGTAGCCGCTGGAAATTAAAACTAGTTAATAATACTTATTGTATTATTTTTTTCGTTTAAGTAAATTTTTGGAGCGATACTTAATAAAAATAGCCGCGAGGATTCCCAAAATATTTCTGGAAACGAAATTGTACCATACCTTAAACGACCGTCTGTTTTAGCCAGCGATATTCTAGCATCTTCATGTCGTCTAAATTGACATGTCTCAGAATTCCGTCTGTCCTCCACCCCATAACAGAAATTTCTTTATATTGAATCTATATCATTCTTCATAAACGTCTACCCTCGTCCCCCCACTTCTTATTTGACCCCACTAACGTTCTGCTTTTCTCTTAAAGCTTTTTCTTTTGTTTATTCCATGTACTTTACTCTTTGCATCCACCACACTATCTTATCAAAATTATTCAAAATACCCTTATCTTCTTCGCGCAGTAAAAAGTTTTTCTGCAATGAGATGATAGTATCCATCAAACCGTGATAAATCCCTTTTTCATGCTTCTACAGTAAGGATCGATCACCCATTTTCTCTTGTTCACTGATACTCCTTTTACCATCTTTTGTATTAATAATTTTAATAAACTTATTGTCTTAAAATTTACTTCCCAAAAATCGCCCTAAAACAATTGGCATTCTTGAACTTATTTTATTTTCGGCATTAAAACTGTTTTTCACATATTATTCCTACCGAGTGGAAGTCTAATTAACTCTAGACTTTTTTATCAATTCATTGTCTGCCTCGAGCACTGATTCTTTAAAGCTAAATTCTTCACTTCCATCCATAGGATGACTGGTTAAATAAATCTTTATCGCCCGCAAATATAGCCTGCTTAATCAACTCCCGGCCTACTTTCATTCTCCTTCGAAACCATATCTCACCTACCCATGCTTAAGCACAAGGGATAAAGAAAAATCTTTCCCATACACGGTTTGTCACTGTCCATCTTAATTCTCAATCCGCTGCTCAAATACACTGCCAGAGTCATGTTTAGATCTCCAGCAAGCCCTCTTACTATCCAACCAGTTCCTGTTTACTTTATTATTTATTTTATTCCCTGAAGTCTACGAAATCAAAAGACTTTTAAATCTATAAAGCAAGAAAGTATCCTCGTAAAACACTTCGTTTATATTTATTTAAACCTCCTTAACTTCTGAGGTGTTAAGAACACTTATTCTCATCTTGAATCCAAAATAATCATTCCCTAAATATTAACTTTTTTCCAAGTATAAAACATTTTTAAAATAATTAATCTAATATTAGAATTTTAACTTGCATTCCTATGGGTATTCCTCATATTTCACTGCATTATCATACTATGGGTTTCAAATGAAATTTAATCTCATTGTGTCCACTCTCAACCTGTATCCACTCTCAACCTGTATCCTCGATGATGAAAATGGCAAAATCCCTCCGATTTTTTCGAAACCAACGAATTGAGCTTGTTACTAATGAAATTCACTCTAATAGCCATGGATGATCGGGAACGGTGTTTAATCTCAGCGTCAAATTAACTGGAATTTTATTTTTTACATACCTCATACAATATATTTTTGCTTATATTAGTGAATGATGAGATTAGGCGTTAGAAAACAGCAATTTCACACCTTATCTAATAAATATAGACATCACTTGATCAGCGGTTGATTGTCAACCTTTTCCTATCGCGGCATATTGAAAAAGGATTTATGAACTTATCTCTTGTCTCTAATTTCAAAAGTAGTGATTTTAATGATCACTTCATTCCATAGTTCACAGTTCTTTCTAAGGGGATTCTCTATAACTTGTATAATTCTAGACAGATGGCTACTGGTTAGTCGCAAGTGATTTACACTAATTTTATAGATAGAAGTATGCACTAAAATGGTAAAATAAATTTGGTTTTCCCATTAATTTCACATGAAAAAACAAACGGCTGACAACATATCATATATTTGTTTGTAATTTTGAAGGAAAAAAATAGTTCCTTGCTGGAATTAATCATAAAGGTGCACTTAAAAATAAAAATTATATAATTAATCGTGAGCATTCCTTTCGGGCATTGAGAAAAGAATTCAATAATATATTTTTCTCGGGATAAATATAGCGAAAATACATCGTCAATTAATTTAGCACAATATACATGCTTATTAAAACTATTACGTAGTCTTTTTTTGCGCATAATACTTCTTATCGGTTACATCATTTTGAAGAAGTAATGTTAGTGTTTTCAGGAAGGAGAGTGCTGAGGTGGGGAGTTGATGTGGGGTAGGAAGAAAAGGGAGACGCGTGTGGATTGCAAGTATGAGAGAAAGGAGGGGGCGAAGGTAAGGAGTGTTATGGTGAGTGTGTTTGGTAATGGAGAAGTCGACTTGGGCTGGGTTAATGGGGAGAGGTCAAGGATGAGAAAGCTATCGGTGTTTATGAACGTACTCAGGTCAAGAAGAGGAAACCTGAATATGAAAGGAGAGTTTTTGGGACGTCAATGACAATAACATGTTCATAAGTAATCTTGGTGAATGTAAATATTTTCTTATTTTACTGAAAAAAGCAATTTTTTAGTTTAAATGAGGAATGCAATTCAATCGTCGAATTCCATTATCAAATTCTAGAATATGATAGCCATGGTTTCCCTGACTCCATTTGGCAGGAATTTCTCATTCCATGAATTCAAATTCCCATCGTAACGGAGGCAGCCGTGAGTGCATTATTTTCTTTGTTCGAGTGACGGACGTGAGGCTGACTTCTTACGGGTCCTCCGACCCTTTCGATTCCTTTGTTTTCTCATTTTTTTTATTCATCTTGAAAGAGGTTTTGCGAATCCCGAAAAATTCAATTTCCAAAGGTTTAGATTGTTCCAAGACGTTTCTTCACTGGAATTGACTCGTCTGGTCAAGTTTCTTTCGGTATTGAAAGCGCTGGATCGATTATTCATTTAATTATTATGAATGTAACCTACATCTTAGAGATCGTGTATTCATCAAAATACAAAGAGCAATGAAATTCTTTGTACCAAAAAACATTTTTTAATACGTTGGGTTCAGCAGATAGGGTGGTTTTTAAAGTTAAGTTTGAAGTTCCTCTCAAAACGACGATTCTTCGTGGTCATGACATCCACGGTGTGTATAGAAAGTATTGGGTATATTTTTTCCTGACGTGACTGTGCGTCGCACCATGCAATCTCGGTAGTGATCTTCAACAAGCGACAAGGGTTAATTACCCACGAACATTCTTTCAGGCTAGATATTATTTTTAGTGGACTTCTGTCGAGACTCGCTGCAAGAGCAAAATGCAGCAAACGATGGAAAAGCGGTATACTCCATCAAATGTTGTGTTGGATTGAAAAAATGGGGTGCGGAGGCATGAAACAGACAGACAGACAGACAAGCAGACATGAAACAGACAGGCAGAAACGGCAGTTTTTAAGTAAAACAAGCTCTTCAAAGATGGCCGGGAGTGTGGCGGACGAGCCCCGCCCTGGAAGGTCGTCGACGTCAAGAAGCAACGACCACTTGCAACATGTGCGTGTAAACTGTATTCAGACCGTTGGTTAAGAATGTGCATGAACGAAGGTCATCTTGGAATTGATAAGATGATATTGTACACCATTATCTCCGAAAATTTGATGCGAAAAATATGCGCGAAAATCGTCCTGAAGGTCTCGACGGACGACCAAAAGTAGTATCGAGTGTATGCTTGCGAAGATCTCCTGCAACGCTTCGCGACGATTCCCCAACCCCTGTAATTTCCCGACTTGGTACCGTCGGACTATTTTCTATTCTCAAAAGTGAAATCCTCCAAAAAAGGGCACCTTCATGGGACCCTAACTGGCGCCACAGAAGCTTGCAAGCTTACCCTTACGGATCTTCTGGAATCTTCCTTCTAGTCATAGAAAAGCCGGTGGCTAAAGTGGGTCGACACTCAAGAGATGTAATTTGAAGAATTTCGAGGCATTGTACCAATATATGAAATAAATGTATTAATGCAAAACAATTTCGGACACTTTCTATAGAAATCTTGTATTTGTTTCCCTTATTTTCTTTTAGAAACGTCTCAATTATTAAAGAACAAATAAATATTGCATTATATATTTAGGATTTCAGAAAGAAGATGAAGATTTAGCGATAGAAATCCTGGAACTTCTTCTTAAAAGCCTTCATAATATAATGCGGCTTTTCCAATATCTATATGCAAGCGGTCGTGGCATGAAATAAGTCCTACAGTTAAAACAAAGCTTGTGAAAGTAGGAGGTATTGTAACCATAACATCAAGCTAAAATTTATATACGTATTTTACCTTTACGCGTCATTTTTCATTCCACGCATCTCATAGGGTCAAGGTATGGCAGTCCCCGTCATCAAATATTCAGAATTTTCTACATCACCATCATTATCATAAATAATGTTAGTTCAGCATTTAAGTTAGATTTTGGGTTGGCGTAGTCCAACAACAGCTACATTCTCTTGCCTACATGTCTCGCCTAACAAGACAAAACCTGACTCTCCAATCTAGAGTAAACAGCTCTTGCATTCCGAATATCACTTATCTTTATATTCTTCCAAAATTTCTCCCTTATTTCTCCACCTGTCACACCTGTCTAATGTTCTACCTTCTCCATCATCTTTTTCAACATTCCAGGACCAATCAAAATGCTCTAAATCCACCATTTCTGCCTCTTTTGGATTTCTCCCATCAACCGTTTATCCTTTCCTTCCACGATGTCTACTCCCTTCTTTGTTTTCTTTTTGGAAAATTTTACCTTTTGCAACATTTTATAGACTCACACGCAAGCATGTTTCCGTACCATATGTACTCCTGCATTAAGGTTTGGATTTATTGGTGTATTAGAATTTTTATAATAGGTTCATCCCCAAACCCAGAGTTTAGTTTACATTAGTGCAGTTATTCATCCACCACATATGCCATTTAACTAAAACCTTGAGTATATATATATATATACTATATGTATATTTGTATATGTATGTATATATGTGTGTGTATATATATATATATATATAATTACAGCAATACATTTAGAGGAATATATTTAGCATTACTCTAAGGTTTCAGGAGTTTCTTTGCTCTATAAAAATTAATGAAAAATATTTCACGTCCCTTAAATAAAATTTTGCACGGATTCATATCGTTTTATTACTGGGTTAACTACATATAAAACACACAGAAATAAGCTTTTTTTATTCTCAAACTCTCATCAATCGAACGACGTATTTTTGTCATTTATTGAATAAAAAAATAATTTTATTCAAATTCAGTTAATTAAATCGAAAACAATATATTCGACTTCAATTTATATAAATTCATCACACAGAAAGCCAATTCATTCAAAATTCTGTCAATTTAGTTTATTTCAAATCATAAAAATACGAGTTTTAGAGCAGTCGGGTTTTGAGGATATTATTAATAGGTTAATTATCAATGGGAAAGGGGAATGGAAAAATACCATTTTCTCCGGGAATTGTCCTTTAAACTAATGGAAAATATTATCAAAATCAAAATCATTGTCACTTTAATTTCAGAATTATTGACAATATTGTTTCAGTCATACCCAAAAACAAAGAGTAAAAATAAGGGTTTTGGAGCAATTGGATTTCGAAATTTATAATAATAGGGTATTTCATATCATGATTTGGAAGAGAAAAAAAAGTAATCTTTTTTTCAGGAGGTGGCTGTATGAGTAACCGAGAATATTAGAGGGATAAAAAACAGTGTAAATTCTAGTACATTAGAAGTCATACTTTAACGGTAAAACTATAATGTTTTAACATCATTTTGTAAAGACCGGTATTTTTCGTATTTTTGAATTGGAATGATGAAATTTCGATAAATCTAAATTATATCTATAAAATTATATCGAAGAACTTCCAAGTTTGGATAGCCAAGAATAATCCAAGACTTATATCTAACCTTTAGGTTAGTGTAAATGATAAGCAAAAAACCTTTATCAAAGCGAAATTTTCTTATGAGACTTTCTTTCATTTCGGAGTGTATTTTATTCAATTCTACAATACTTACCTCATGCAGGTATAATATTCCATGCAGGTTATCGATCAAGTGGCTTTAAATTGTTTGGCAGTTGAGTGGAATCGGGAAAGTGCGGTGCGAAGGCCGTAGGGAAAAGCTGCACACGTTGCGGAACGAAACGTCTTGTTTCCTTTGGGACAGAGCATCTTGGGAAACGGAGAATGGTAGTGGTTTCTTTTGAGTGAGAGAGAGAGGGAGAACGGTAGAAGGAAATATAAAGGACCGAGGAAAAGGGAAAGGGTAAACCAAAGGGTATAGAAGCGGCTAAAAGCATTAAATTATAAAGCCATTTTCATTTCTGGGACGCTGACACCACAGGGGTTCATGATAACCTTTCTCTCAACTTTAATCATTAAACCAAATTATATCATGATTTGATTATGCTAAGGGAAATAAATTACAAGAATCTGGGAGGTGTCTGAAGGAATGCTAAATAGAATGTTATAGTTCTCATGAACTTTTGGAAATACGCATATACAAAGAGAATACATAAATATATAAATACAAAAATGCAACCATACCTATACTTAGTTTCATTTTCTCTGGAACCTTTAGTCGACTTTACCTTCTACATTGACATAGAACCGCACCACTCAGTCTACCAATCAGCAAAAATCGCACACCTTTTATCCCTTCTTCCCCGTTAGTCTGTGTTCCCCGTTAATCATGTTTCTTTAAAATGACTGCCTCGATGTCTTAATTGTCGCCTCCATCCCGACCTCAGGCGCACCATTGCAGCTTTAAATTGTTGAAGTGGCATGAGTTTGTATCGTAAGAATCTAATTCTATCCAGGTATGAAGTTGGCCCACTAAATCCCTCCTCATTTCACTCGATAATCCACCTTACTGTGTTCACCCTTCGACCCCTTTCGACTCCACATATCCCCCTCGAGCCGTTTCGGATGCTGAAAATGACATCACCACTTTGCCAGTGTCACGCGGATCAAAATGGATTAAGGCAATGCATTTCGAATTGTTTCTTTCGGTAATAATCAGTCAAAACGTAGTAATGCCACTGCGGTGGAAATTAGCGATTGATTTTTCTGGGGTTTTTTCAGTTGCAATTTTTAAAAGTAACACACGTAAGGACTAAATGTCTCATTAAATCCTAAAACGTAACGGTTCAATGAATCCTGTTTATATTTGCATTGTGAAATTTTATCGCGAAGCTCCGTAAAGTAGGTCATTTTATAATAAATAAATAAATAAAGTAGGTCAGCTCTATAATATGTCGTTGCTGTCAGTGGGGATATTGTTACATTTTGTGAAATATTGAAAAACGAACGCTGGTGGTAATTGGATGACAAAGAGAGGATTGGTCAAAGAATAAACACATTGACGTTAAAATCGGCGTGTTTTTTTAAAACAATTTGCAGGAATTCCAGTAAATTTTTATCTACTATAAGAATGTGTTACGAATCAAATTTCTCCATTCATATTTTTCCAAAACTTTCTTCTCGCCCTCATCCCGTTCTTTTTTGTAATCGTTGCGGTGAAGGTAGTTTTGCCGCCGTTTGCCGAGAAGAAAATTTGTTCGAGAATAAAAATTTTGCCATTTCTCGATGAGTTTTGTTTCACCGTTACACCAATGAAATTACATTATATGTTCACGTTCTTGAACGTTTGGTCACCAACATATATTTAAATAAAAATCGGAATGTCCTTTGACGTAGTATGAATATTCGTTTCTGAAAAGGGGGATTTCCATACCCATGGTATTTTGGAAAGAGTAAGCGGAGTTAACACCCAAAAACTTCAAGCTGAGAATGAAATGCTAGTCTGAATTATGCATGTTGCCTCTGAGCGAGTTCAAAAGAAGACTTTAAAGCCTGCTAAGGTGTTGTGGGACTTCATTATCTACAGGGTCTACGCGCCTGCAGCGAAGTATAGCCATCGCAGGCATTATTAAATTGCATTCTTTCCAAGTTTTAGACGTCTCCTGACTTTTTTTCCCTTTGGATGTTACGGTTGTAAAATTCGAATTAAAAATGTTGAAGATTGTAATAGAAGGAAGGAATCTTGGAAAGCGAGGAAGAGGGGGGATGAGAGTCGGCATTTTGATAGAAATTAATTTGTACTGAGATAAAAAATGAGTCAGTATAATATTTAGCATGTAGTTTAAAGATCATTTGGTCTCATGTTACTTGGGCATTAGAAGTATTGCTGTTAGTAGTTGAAGTACCACGACTCATCATAAACCTGGGTTAACTACATCACTGATATCAATGATACGTGAATAATATATGGTCTCAAGTGCTTTCGATTCATAATGTGTTTCATTTGCTTGCAAGAATAAGGAGATCCTGAAATATTAACATAATATTTGCAAAATTGGGTTAATGAATCGAAAAAATGAAAATATTTGGTAAGAAGTTTGAAATGTCCGTTAACCTGAAATTATACCATTAATTACATTAGAGACATATGAATCTAGTTGAAATCCGTTAAATAAGAAGTTTTGATTTCGCAATCAACTTAGTGGTTTGTTTATTGGAACAAATAAAATTACACATCATTTAATAATCATTATAACCTGTCATTTTCAATCGTCTCATAAACAAATTAATTATGTATACAGTAAATATAGTCAATGATATATGATAAAAATGAGTGTTGTATTCAATTTTTCCAGGCTCAACTTTGTGGAAGTTATGTATGTACAATGTATATTCCAGTGTGCTTAATCAGTGACCAAGAACAGTGGAAATATACATTGTGTTCTTCATTTAATGAAAATGTTAGTTGTTAAGATCATCCCAAACCTACCGTCAATTGGCAGAAACCGTGAATAACATGAATTTGCGAAAAGATTTGAGTGCGAAGCTTCAAATCAGTATGTAGGGACAAATGTTTGGAAATATTTTCCTTTAGAGCAACAGAAGAACACAGCAACAAATTCGCACTTAAAGGATCAAGGATTTTTTTCTCAACGTTGGATGGCATTTCAAACAAGATCGTTGTCAAGAAGAACGCTTACCTAACGTTGATAAAATTAGAGTATAAATATGATGGTGTTCTTCCTATTAACTTACCCAATATTTTATGTACAATTATTTTGGCAATATTCCCTCGCAATCTGATAAATAAAATATTTTAGCATTTAATTTTAGTTCATTTGGCTGCATCAATTTCAATAAATAATAATTAGCATGTTTTAATAAATATGTGTTTGATTTGAAGCGATGGAATTTTTTTGAGATAGATATGGCAAAAATGCATGGTAAATATTTAATTTTAACAAGCGAAAGTAGAATATTATCAATGTTTAATGTTGACCACCTATTTTATTTTCGTGAAAATTATATTTTCCGTGAATTATAATTACGAATATATATATACTATCGTATGCAACTACGGAGAATATCAGAATTAATTTAATAAATGAATGAAATGATTAAAAACCTTTTCAATATTCTGATAAAAAATATATGTAGATACCAGAATAAAAACTCAACAAGGGAAAAATCTGACAAATTGGAGGGATATTGCAGCGTGATTTATCATTTTAAATACGCAATGGAAGAATAATTGAAAAGAACCAGAGAATAAAAGAGATATCGAATGTAATATTTTGAAAACATGTTAAAATCATGTTGAACAGTTGGAACGCATATGTGGGAGCCCATGATTCCAACATATTAAACCAACACTATGGAACAAATACTCGACTTATAACAAATATATTTATGGCATATTAAATAGCGTGCTTTTTTTAAAAACAATTGGGGTATTTAAGAGGATATTAAAAGATGTTAACTTGTGTTGACAAATACGAGTCTTTGACAGTGTTCCGGAATCCTAAAATTAAAAAACTACCAACATTAGACAAGATACTCGTGCTGTCGTAAAGAGAGAAATTCAATATGTTCGCCAACTAATTTGATAAACATGACGTGGGTTAAATGAAACCAAATATAGAGGGAAAAACAACGCTGATTGTGCTCTTTTTGTCAGGTTGTATCTCTAAGTAATCAGTAAGAAATACAAAATTGGACGTTTATGGCTTTCATCAAGAAGTATAACAAGGTAAAGATTCAATTTTGCATCCATTTTTATGGTTTATAACTGTAGCGTCTCTTTTCTCTTGACAAATTAAATCTTTTACCTCGATAAAAACTTGCTAACTCCGAGTAGAATTATTGTAAAACAGTTTTTGGCGTCACTTGGTGGAAATTCTTCATTTTGAAATTAAAAGTATACCACTTGGCTTTTCCACATAGAAAAATATTTTAAATTTTCCATGTGGAAAAGCCAAGTGGTTTAATTCTAAGATCAATAGAATTATTGTCTTATTTTTTTACCCTTTCCTGTCGTTCTGGCGTTAGGTTATATCTGTGCAGAACATTTAATGCTCCGCTTACGGCGACATTACGTCGTGATAAATACTATGAGACATGGAAGTAAGAAGGCAGGCAAAATGAAATCTGCTGTACGGTTATAATTATAATTGCGTTGCAATTGAAACAAAGATTTTTTCATCATTAATCTAAGCTCTTTTTGTTGAAATAAGTTTTGCGCACTCCATCAATCTTATTCCAAAATTTCATTCCTCTTAAGTTTCTTATTCCCAATTCATTCATTAAAACCTTATCATTTCTGCTCTTCCTGCATGGTCATTGCTGTTATTCTTATGAAAGAGAAACTGCAAAGAGTGAAAAAATCGCTATTGTTCCCTTTGAAACCGGTTTCATGGTGATAAAAAATGTGAAATATTACCATCATCATTTAAATTGGTACTATTTTTCTTTTAAGTTCAGTTTTGGATGGCCACAGAATGAGCGATGACTAATACATTTGTCTTTCTTAACAAAACACAACCTAATGTTCAACATTACAATACACCCTAATTCAATTCCGCATACTTCTTTCTTCCCTTCATTCCATCCAAATTCCTACCCTATATCTATTCATTCTTATTTTTCCCAATGTTCTCCACTCTATGAATATCTTAATTAGTAGTCAAACTTTTCATTCACTTAACCTCCCTTCTTTGGATTTATTTCAACATCCACTCTGCCTCCTCATCATGACTATCACTTCCTTGTTTGTTTCTCTTTATGTCCATTTCACTTCTTCCATATTTCCCAACACTCACTTTCGAAAGGTCTCCATTCTACACCTATTATCTTGCTTTAAACTTTACGTTCCCGTGGCGAATACACGAGTACGGAAGATGTATTCTTAAAATATTCACTCAACATCCCTCCACTCTGTAACTTCTTCTTTGTCTAACCCGTTTCTTCTTCATCGTTATCCACCTACTACTTTGACACATTCGTGCAAAAAACTACCGAGATAGGCAAATTCTTCAACTTTCTCTAGTTTTTGACCTCCTATTTCAAAATTTAGCTTAGATTCTCACTTCCTAGAAAACCGCATAATGTTTGTTTTATATTACTTTATTCTAATCCCATACATATCCTACTGAATTTTCAGTTTGCAGTCTCTTGGCTAACTGGCAAACTAAAGCCTTATAATTTTTAAAACTGTCCCCACCGATTTTAATTCTAATCTCTAAGTTCTGCTAATGCCCCTTTAACAGTTTCATTGACATATACGTTGAACATCAAGTGTGATAATGGGCAACCCCACCTTTATCCTCTTTCTGTTACTGTCAATTTCGGCTCTCCACCCGCCACTCCCAACTGAGTAGTCTGACAAATGTTCAGGTTTCGAATAAATCCCCTATCCCTCAAATCTACTCCTTTTTTCTTCAATATATTCAGTATTTTTAAACGATTACTCGAAATCTACGGAACAGACGGATGCGTCCTGATTTATACTTTATTCTCCTCTATTATTAATATCGTTACTGCCATGACATCACGCGTGTCTCTCCCCTTTTTGACCCAAACTCATCATCCCCTAACTAATCATTCTGTGTTCTTCATCCTATAATTGATGATTCTTATGACGACTTAGCTGTGGACGAAATCAGATTTATTGTTCTGTAGTCTTTATATTTGGCTGTCTTTCCCTTTTTCGAAATATCAACTAATATTGATCTGAAAAAATCTTGCGGTCAAATTCCTCTCTCATAAATACTACGAAAAAGTTCATTAAAAAATCTCTCTCCCAACTGTTACTAACCGTTAAATTGGCTCCACAGAAATGCTATCTACCCCTACAGCCATACTTAATTTCAATGCATTTCTATCTCACCATTGAGTATACCTGGACATAGCCTATCCTCATTTATGTCACAATCGCTTGCTAGGTCTAAATATGCTGGCCTAATGTCTGTACCATATAGTTCCTCTTTACATTCCTTCCTTCTCTTTTGAATTTTCCCAGGTTCAATAAATAATTTTCCTGAATATATTTGTTTTTTTTTCACAGATTTTCTTACTTTCGCGTTATCGAGTAATTTCACCATTCCTTTTTATAAATTCCACATACCTGCATTGCGCCATAAACCACACTTCTTTTACTCGATTTGTTTCAGTTAATTATCCAGTTATTCGTATTTACTTCTACCTGATTCTTCATTCACATTCTTCCATTTCCATCTCTCATCTGCCTTTCTACTCATCTCGTCTGTAATCCATAACTTTGTTGTCCTTTTCCAAAAAGTACTCGTATAGTTTTGTTTGCGACATATTTTATCCCATTTATTAAATGTTCCTGTTTTCCTTCTATTTTGATCGTCTTTCTTTTCTAACTAATGATTTTCTCTATAGCTTGCTGATACTTCTTTATCAACATTCCGATAAAGATTTCTTCATTCAATTACCCAAAAACCTCTTCTCTGATTTGTATTTTTGAATCCGTCGTTTCACTTCATTATGATAAATTATGTTCCTAATCCAAATGTAGAAACTCTGTGAATTAATTACACTTTGCCTAAATCTGTGCCTAATCATTATATAGACTAAAAATGTCTTTCCGAATCCCCGGGTATTTTCCATGTGTATCTACGACTTTTGTGGCGTTTAAACCAAGTATTCGTTATGATTAAAAACTGTCTCCTGCAAAACTCTATTGCTTTCTCTCCGCGGTCATTCCTTGTTCCTAAACCGCAGTCACATTCCTCACTGCCATCTCTTTTTTGCCGTCCGTCACGTTCCGATCCTCCCTCACTATCAGATGTTTTACCTGCGGGAGCAAACTCAGAACATCCTAAAACTGATATTGTACCCAATCTCCTCAAATCAAACTTCTTCCACCCTATGTTCACTTGGTTGCATGTATACCTGAACTGTAGCCAAATATTTCTACTAGTAATATTCTACTCACTGCTTGCTCTAAAGTACGCTTATTCCTACCCTTTAGCTAAAATACAAATTGACAAATTCATATGGCCTTTATAATTTTTTTATCCGGAATTATACGATAATATAATGTGATGACCGCATTTAGTCCATCATGGAGGATGTGGTGATCCTTTGGTAGATTTTCTCAGTATATATTGCGCTTTGAATTTATATAGTACAGCTTGATTGAAACCATGATTTTCTCATATGCCCTTTTCTGTGCTATACGAGTATATGGTGAAACTCGGAAAATAAAAAAGGTAGCTGCTTTCCAAATTATACTATATAAAGTATTTTATGTTTCCTTTCCACTGTAGGAATTGGTGAAATCTTTTTAGTGTTATATTCATAAGAGAAATGTCAAAGCTCATTTAGCGAATGACTCAGTTAAAAGTTACTGTCGCGGCATTTCCCGTAGTTTCTTGGAATTTACCCGGAATACGTTCCGCTTCGACATTCCATCCAATTTTATTTTTGTATTTTTAGCTGACGAACTGAAGGAATCATTTCGATTACTTTTATGATAGTCACAAGAAACATATTGGAGTACTCCTCCTTGAATTGAGTATAAATTAATCTTTATAAGCATTACTATCCATCAGTTTGGGACGCACTCCTTGAGAACAACTAATTTACATCTGATAGCATTACAATAATGTCTAAGGTGCCACTGAATCTACACTAATCTTTCAGGATTAGAATAATTCGATGACACAGGCTACATTTATATTAATTGGACAAAAAAACAATGTATGCTAAGAAAATAAAGTGACAATTTGACGGCTTAAACATTTTCAAGGATAAAATTAAAATGAACTCGCTCTCGATTAGACCGCGCTCTGCAGAACACCATCGGCTGGCTCTCAACCACACGGATTCGATCCAAGTAGGAGTCCTAACTACGCCGCTGGGAGGGCCGACGGCATTGCTAATGCATGTGAGCTTTCCCTCAAGGGCGCCGTAGGAATCACTGGTGCACGTGAATGCATTCAAGGGCATAGGACTGCCCTTTCTCCTCCTCACCGTCTCCCTCACCACCCCCACACCTCCTGAACCCAAAGCGGCCGGAATGGAACAAAGTTTTTCATTGACTTATCCCTCGTCCTCTCGTTCAATCTCTCTCTCTCTCTCACAAACCCCGCCACCCCACCACCAATCACAACCTCCCGCCTCTCTCTTTCTCCGTCTCTTGAGTTCCCCACCATTCAGAGGATTTCCCTTTTGACTCTTGTTCAAACTTTCCCTCGCTATCCTCACCCCACCCCGGGTCTCTTACCTTCCCCTTCCACCCTCTCCAAATTTCCCCAACCTCCAAACCACCCGGAACACGTACAAATCCACCACTGCCAGCACCAACACCACCACTACTAGCACCGCAGTTCCCACTACCACAACCAACCGCCTCCCTTGCTTCCTCAGCGATCTCCGCTACGCACAGTCAGCGGATTTCTTCGCACCCATCCTATATACCTTCATTCTTTCCGTCTCCATCTCCTTTCCTCCACCTCTCCTCTCGCCCCTTCCTTCAATGTTTTTTCCCCTCGCATTTCTCCTCCCCCGGCTCACTCCACCCCCGACATTACTTTCTCTTTTCCTCTCCCTTCAACCCTCATCGTCTTCCATCTGCTGCGTCTCCCACATTTTTCAAGCCTCTTCTCTCTTCAATCTCGTCTGCGCCACGGAGTATCAAAAAAAAGTGGTGCGAGGCGACACACATTTCCTTCCGTCCCTTCCTCTCTCTCTCTCTCTCTCCCCACTCTCAACAAGCCAACGTGGGGTGGAGAATCCTGCGTTGATAGCAGAAAAAAAATTGTCCCTCGGAAAGAGCGGATGCTCATCGGGGTTGAATTTCGCGTGGAAGCCATAGGAATGTGAAGGTCTGTCTCTTCTTCGAATCTAAACTAATGAATTATCTACTCGCCCCAAGAAAGAAAATGTCCGGTCGACTTAAGAATCAATCAAGCTTGGATCGAATTACGAATGAAATCACCGCTAACTCCAGATAATTTAATGTTTTACTGTAATTTTATACCCTAGTTTTTTATACTTTTAGTTTTTAATCCGTAGAGTTATGGAATATTCTGAATTTCAATTTTTGAATGACAATGGAAACTCGAAGTGGTATTTACGTATTGAACAAGAACTACAAGATGCTTACAGCAAATTAAAAATCGTTAAGTCCACCTGAACCCAGGGAGATATGGTGAAACAGAATTTGGTTACATCTCATGTTGCGATGCGTAATTTTTTTATTTGAGTTATACTAAGTTTCAGCACCATATTAAAGTAGTTAATTTCACTATAAATATTTCCATGAGGTGCTGCTGAAAAGCAATGCGCACCTAATAGCTAATCAATGATCGCACTACGAGAGAAGAAAACAGTGCATACATATCAATAAGTAGACAATAAAATCGGTGTTTTCCTTCCAAGATGATCTAAATTATCAGTATTATAGCAAAATATATTCATTAAAAATCATTCATCACCCTTCATTTTCAGGAGAAAGTAAATTTCATTTAAGATACGAGTCTATTAAGTTGACATTTGTAATTCAAATGTAATTTTTTTCACTTGAAAGAAGTGGACTACGGAGCAGGAATTAAGGAAAGCAAAGCGAATGGGAGATACAAATAAATAACATAATGAATATCAGAAAAAGAACAAAACGGTTTCTGAATCCTATTAAATTTTCAAATATACCCTTCGGGTATGGAAGTAAGGATTTATTGATGTTGTCGTCTGATTATTTGAATCGTGTTAAATGATTAAATTAATGAACAAACCTAATGACATCGACTCCATCTCATTATACGAGGGTCATCCGGAAAGTAGTACCCGTTCGTGAAATAAAGACACAAAAGTAAATATTAACAAACATAAAAAATTTTATTTGAAAGAGGATACTTTAAACTACTTCTCAACATAATCTCCAAGCAAATTAAGGCATTTGTCATAACGTGTGACAAGTTTCTGTATTCCTGCTGCATAGTCCTTCGCCGCCAGCTCATTGAGATACGCGAGGGACCCATCTTGCACAAATTTTTGCATAATGCAGATGGTGTTTAACAATTTCATGAACAATTGTTCGAGAAACATTGGGAAAATGCTCACAGATGTCATCAATTGTGACGCGCCGATCGTTCCTCACGAATTCGTCAACTGAGCTCACCAGTTGGTCTGTATCGTAATGACAGACGGTCTCTCCGAACGCTCATCGTCGTGTGTGTTCCCCCTCCCCATGTTGAAGTTGCGACACCACCGCCGAACAGACGACTCGTCCATTACATTGTCTCCATACACCTCCTTTAATTGGCGATGAATATCACATGGGCGAACGTTTCTTGCATTGAGGAATTTAATCACTGCCCTCACTTCACAACTGGCGGCGTTCTCAATTTTTTTAAACATTGTAAACAATCACAGAAACAACACAGGCAATGCTAGCGTCACGCAACTTGGCTCAGAGAAGGCAGACAAGCCACTGAAGCTATCTGACCTCGTCCAGCGGCTACTCGCGTCGTCAGCACTTCATGCGACACGAACGGGTACTACTTTCCGGATGACCCTCGTATTATTAACTGTGATTTTTTTATCATAAGAGGTTACTTTTTTACACTCATCGGATAAATATAGAATTGTAAAATATAAATTAATAAAAAGTGCATTGCTTACCCCCCATGAATCACTTCGGTTTACTTACCCAACAGATGATGCCCTAATGTAACAATGATTGTACAGCGTTCACTCCTGGGTGAGAGGCATGCTTGCTGATGTATCCCAAAGAGTCATCCCATGGAATGTGACAGCCACTCTCCCTCGGGAGCGAGCGGCTGTCCGGTTTTTGACAAATGGTGGTTGCCTTCCGTTGAAGAATATATACGGAGTAGAATGTATATGCTTGTTAAAATTCCGAAAAAAATTGCAATGTTTCTAAAGGTGAAATACAAAGTACGCCACTTGCAGCTGTCGCTTCAATCCATTCGTCCTTACTCCAGCTTTCTGTCACTCGCATAAAAGGCCCACATCGGTACCACGCGCTACCGTTTCATCTCCACAAGGTTCGGTTTAGGTCCTTCTTGCTCCTATTTTTGGAAAATCTATAGCATTAGGAGCATGCAATCCGTACGGATTCTAATTTGCTTACACTCCCAGGCCTCGAAACGATTCTCCTCGACTGCAGTAAGCGGTCTTGCACAAAATCCACGTGGAATCGAGTTAAGGAGTACTCTGTCTAAGGATCACGAGCCTAAGGAGAAATAGACGTCTTGATGCCACTTGAATGTTTCACGGGTATACTGAATGCGAGAACACACGGGGCAACGTGGGGAACGTCCGCTCTCATCAAGTCATCCGAGAGAGGAATAGTGCAAAAATAGGTTAATATATTCCCTCATACCGCTCATACGTTGTGTTCGCTAATTTATGTTGGCATTATATCCATCCTGCCATCTCGGTATTTCTAATAAACTGATCAAATGTGATTTGATCCCTTTGCAATTATATTTTGTCTTCCACGTTACAGTGACTTATTTTCATACACCTCCGCTTCTTCATAACACCTGCTTCCGCAATTCTATTGACGTAGAATTTCCAAGCATTCATGTTTAAATTTTTCAAAAAGCTTTGTGCATGAATTTCCTCCAATTACAAGCGAAAAAAATGAGATCAACAAGGTACAACAAAATATTATGATATTGAGCGAAATTATTCTAAATAATTCTGGTAGCATTTGAATACAACACGCTCCATTTTAATAATTTCAGTGACTAAAAAAATAAATTGTTTTGTGGTCACTAAATGAGTAATGCATAGTTTTTTTTCACTCGGAGGGGACGATGGTGAAATTTAGTTCTGATGAAAATTAGAAAGGATATGAAAAGTAATTGTAATTTCCTTTGAAGTTATTTTAAGAATAAATTTCAGAGCTAACATAAAAAGAAAGAAAATGTTTACCTTGACGTATTTCTTCCTAAATTAATTGTCTCTCGACTGCTGTTTTATCACTGTTGATTTTTTTAATTCCCCGTAGACCTTTCTCTAGGATGTATTAAACTATATTCTTTTTGCGTTCGTTTGCCTTTTCATCCATTCGTCCATCGCCTTCCCCTTCCTCTCTCACTTCTCTTTCTCCTTGCTTTAAAAGAAGCACTTTTCTCCCAATCGGGAAATGGAGGAAGGGAACAAAGGGAGGGAGTCGGCATCAAAGAGCTAGCGACCGAGAGAGAGGGGCGTAGGGCAAGAGGTGGAAGGGGGGAGGTCGAGGAAATGTGGGGAGAATTAACCGAATCTTTACCTTCCTCTTTCTATACTTATATCTCTCTTTCTCCACCTCCTACTCTTTTATCACGCTTCCCGCCAATGAGAGCAACTTTGGGGTTACTCCTCCTACCTTCACATCCATTCGGCCAATTCTTTCTATCTCTCCCTTCTCTGCTCCCTTTCTGTCTCCCATTGTCCGTCTTCCGGCTGGCTCCCTCTGAGGCGCCATCAATTACATACCCCAGAGGGGTGTGGGCAGAGGAAGTAAGTGGAGAGGTGGGAGAGAGAGAAAGGTGAAATGGAGGATTTCTGCGGGTGGGGACGTCGGGGAGGGAAAGCCGGCGAAGAAAGAGTGAGGGTTTGGCGGGATGGGATTTGACGAAGGGGTTTCCCTCTCCTCATCAAATCCCCCACTATCCCTCCACCTTACAATGGATTCCCTTTCCTCTTTTCCCTTACCGGCGCCCGCCCATCCCTTTTCCCACCCACCACCCGGAACGCGAAAAGGGCGGCAGGCAGGTTCAGTCAGGCGTGGGGGAGAAAGGAGGCTGGGTGGTGGTGGAGAACTAAAGAGAATTTAAGGGACGTGGGAGAGGAATGGGGGAGGGAGAGAGGGAGGTGACTCGGGGGGGGGTAGATTATAAGGGCTTTGTGGAGGGAGGGGCTATGAGGAGGTGAGGGTAACATGGAAACAGAGGAGGGCGCCGAGGAAGAGTTTTACAGTCAGCGCGGCTAGGGAGCACGGCGGAGTGGGGTGAGATGTTGGAGGAAGGGAAAGAGTCTTTAACGTTTTCTGTCGAGTTTAGGGGTTCTTAAACTAAGAAGAGCTTCCGCTTCCTTGAATTCCCCTCTCCTCTCATTCCCTTCTCTCTCCTCTTCTTGGCTAACCCCCTCCCCCCTACGTACTCCTTCCTTCCCCTCTTTCTCTCTCAAACCAGTACCACATCATCTCCTCAGAAGCGGGGTGGATTTTTCCCAGCAGGCGAAGCGAGAACCGCGCGCGCCGTACCTCGAAATGGTCCCTCGAATCCAAGGGGGGCCGGTCGCCTCCCCTCCGGGCCCTCCGTCGTTAAAAGTGGAAAAAAACCAAGGTATCAGGGAACGGGACCGACATTTTCGGGGTTGAAATTGCGGCGCAAGGATTGTTCCCCCCTCCCCCCCGCTCTTCCACCCCCTCGCGCAAGGAACGTTTGGGAGGGAATTTAGAGGCCACGAAGGCATCTCCGGATGTTGGTTTTTCTCACCCCAGGCGGGGCAAATCGGCAACTGAACCGTTTTTCTTTTTTATGCAAGCGCCGGCCGGAAAAGACGGAGAAAAAGGTTTCCCATAAAGTGAAGTGAGTTGGATGGGTTTTATACTTCTCGCTTTGCATATTATTACTTTGCTCCTTACATTCATACTTTCGAAAAGGTTTTCACGGGCCTTGCGCCTAAATGGTACTTAATGGTAGAAAGCTTACGTACAAACTTTGCCACCGACAACTTTTCTAAAAATTATGTTTTGACTCTAACTGCAAATGAATGTTTATGATTCTTTGTATCAAATTTCTCAGTTTCTGTTAGGTACAAAATGAAGGACGTGTGGTGAAAAAATACTTCTTAATCATTTACCGCAATTTAAGTTTAATCTATGACTCTTATTCTACCACATGAAAGGTAAAAGCACGAGTATCGTTCAGTTTGGGAATATAAATTTACTTCAAATATTCCTTTCTGGAAAATTAATAATGATTCCTATCCAGATACTATTTTTAGATAGTCTACCGCTAATGGTTGATTTTATATCAACACAGACTACCTACCGTTACATTTCTATACCTTACCCAACAAAACACAATCAAACATCCCGTACTAGTGTTAACTCTTTTTCTGTTTCACAGACCTACCTGCCTTCATTTTTTCAAGCAAGTTAATTATTTTCCTCCCTCCATAGCTCTCACGAATTTTAATTTTCCTCAAGTTATATTGAAAAAACTTTCCTACCCAGGTATTGATACGATTTAGCTAGTAGTGCTGAGGAGGTTGCTTCAAATAGAAAAGCCCTCTCGCGTCATAAATGAACCCTTCCTGAAGCTGGAATTCCCTTTCTCAAATAAATCAAGCTTAATAAATTCACCTTACCCATTCAAGCGCATGCAAAGCGCACGCGCACGCAAAGCAAGGAATTTTAAGGCCATTATAAATAAAAATGGTGGGAATGGCCTTTGAAAGCCTTTCAAACCCAAGAAATCATATTTAAAGAAACTGCGGGAGGTGCCGTGGCAGTAACTTTTAAAAGAGTCATCCGCTAACTGTGTATTTCAATGCAAAAATTTCAGAGTAAAAAAACTTTCGCCTTAACCAAGATTCAAACCCGGATCCCTCGATGTTCGGCCGAGTGCTTTAGCCAGTTAAGCTACTGAGGCATCCTCTTGCACTCCGTGAATTTGGGGTCCGAGATTAGACAAGGCTAATTCCAAAGAAACTGCAGGAGATACCGCAGCAGTAACTTTTAACGGAGTCATCCGCTAATGTGCATTTCAATGCAACAATTTCAGAGTGTAAAAATCATTCGCCTTGACTGGGATTCGAACCCAGATCCCTAACTATCCGGTCGAGTGCTTTAGCCACTTAAGCGCCCTCTTAAACTCTGAAAATTTGGGGCTTTTTTTAAAGGAACTAGATGTTGTGACGAAATGCCGTACATTTCCCCAAAAAAGCCCCAAATTTTCAGAGTTTAAGAGGACGCCTCGGTAGCTCAAAAGGCTAAAGCACTCGACCGGATATTGACGGATCTGGGTTCGAATCCCAGTCAAGGCGAATGATTTTTACACTCTGAAAGTGTTGCATTGATAGACAAGGCTACCTACTACTAAAGAGAAACTCGTGCACAATACGATGATTGTAATGGGGAAGAAAATTTTGAGCCATTATCAAAAAAATAGCAAAATGGGCGCGATGAAAAAGTTTTACAAATGGATTGTTGAGGTTTTTTTAATTATTTTGCTACGGGCGAGAGTCTTCTCTTCCCTCTGGCACTATCGCAACTCCAGTACAATCCGTGAGTTCCCATCTCTACCGCCTATTATATATCTTCATTTGTACCCCAACACCATTTCCAACCATTCTTTACCCTCAAAATTTATTTCTTTGATGTATTAAGATGATTATAGCCAATTTATTTTTACCATTCTCTGGCATATCTTTATGCACCAGGGACCATATTTCTGTATCATTACGTTTAACCTTCACACATCATTTAACAGATGTGTACGTCGTGTATTTAAAACTTATTTTCTGAAGATACCAGAGAGGAATGGGAGCATTCAAAACCATTTTTCCAAATTTGGTTTCTAAAAAACCAGATGCGCAGATGAGATGATAGGGCATGAAAATAAAAGAGGGAATGGCTATAAATGCTGTGCTGAAGAAAAAACTAAATGCTTTGGGCACACGTTGAGACGCTAATAAACCTCCATGAAAATAAAAACTTTAATAATTTCATTCAATTTGTTAAAAAAAATTTTTCATTAAAATAAAATGTCTCAATTGGCAGGGGACATGGAAAATATTTAAGCAGGGTGAAAAAATATGAATGCAACAAGAAAGACCAAAAAGTATGAAAGATAGTCAGTGAGAAAGATATCATCAGTCAATCTTAAATAAAGACTCCTTATAGACTATATTTACCCTTGCATAGATATTCATTAAAATACTAAACAAATGTTTCAGCCATTTCGCACGAGACAGGAGGGGATTCCGAGTGGTGCGACTCTCAGCAGAACATATATTCAAATGGATCAATAGACCAATCAGATGGGACATCCACCAATCCAGAAGTACATGCAGAATTTTTAGTCGTAATTATAGTTCTAAATTAATGTTTTCCACAAAACACTTCCCGATATCCCTCGCGGGAATTTAAAAAAATAATTTTTTGGATGACCTTTTATTCTTCAATGTATTTTATCCAGAGAATTTCGCTATTTTTGCCCAGAGAAGCTAGTGCCAAAAAATTATACTTTTCAAAATGCTATAATGATATATATATATATATATATATATATATATATATATTGTTTTCAAAACATATGGAAGCCCTGGACTATGAAAAAAACTTTCGTCAATAATGTGTATGTATAAGCGATCAAAATGCCGAACGATTGCGATAAAGTGAATTCTCCTCTTCTTAATCATATTATCATCTAAGTAGCAGATGATACATTAATTGAGATATGTGTTGAGCTATTTATCACGTGCAATTTTCTTTGCGTATTTTTAAGTTTATCAAAAAAGTTTCGAATATAATTTCTTGACTATCTTTTTGCGCATCAACGTTATACCGCTGTAATAGAGATTTTTGTGGTAAATTATTGAGATGAATCGTTTTGTAAATGTTTAATTTTCTCTGCTCAGTGTGACTTGAATTATAATACATTTATTCTCTTCCTTCCTCATCCGTTACATTCTTTTTTATTTCTTTTACGTATCACACCATATATTGACCACTATGCTGACTTGAGACTCTTGCCGTTTTGAGTCACCAGAGACACATCGCTCTCCCTCCCGTTAATGCTCTTTTCGTGAGTTCTGATTTAAGGTTACCTTTATTTTCCCTGTCTCCCTGGGTGATTCTATGAAACTTTGGTTGGGTGAATGTATCTAGCTAACATTTATGTGCCTTCAACCGAATGCTAGAGATGTAATGTCCAATTTCTCACGCATCGTTACCTTTTCCACTCGCTTCACCTCGTAACTCAAATTGCAACTTCTCGACATAAGTTCATCTTGCGCTCCACATGCCTTGGTTTTTTTTCCAGAAAATCCTCATGTATCCAGGGCGAATTAAAAAAGACATCTACCTCGATTTTTGCTTCGAGCTCGTTCAAGCATAGACGCACAGGATACGTAAGTTTGAAACTCAAGTCGATTCATGATCTCCCTGATGTCACCGTTGCTCTCCATATTTTAACAGAGGTGACTTGTTGTTTGTTTCCATCTTTCGATGTTTCCTTGTATATAACACTCCAGTTTTGTGGTATAAGGTCCATGAGTCAAGAATTTTCATTTACCTTTCTCTCACTCTCTGTAATTAAAAACAAATACGAATAATGTGTAACCAGTTCTACAGTTGTTCTAAGTGAAAATAATAATCAGAAACTTTTCTTCTCTCCAACCCCTACATTTAAAGGACGGATACTGTTCTGTGCCAAATTATCAATTGAACCTAGGTTTATACCTATATTTTTGAAAGGAATTCATTTTTGTGAATACGGTTACAGGTGCGAGAACATATATAGCGATGATATATGATGATAAGTGTTAATTAGGCTGCTGGGGTTTCGAGGATCGAAGTGCTAATATAAAAATTTTGAGACCCCTCACTGCCATTTGACCCTTCGCATTGCCATTGACTTCGGTATTGCGATATATGTTTAAGTATTATCAAATTTGATAGTGTCAGGTGGTCCCACAGGAACTACCTAAACACCTATTGGTACACCTCCATTCTACACGTGTGGCGGCCAACTCATGTTTATCCTGGTTACTTGTAGGAAACGTTCACGCCAGCAACAGCCTATCTCTATCAAACTTAACCACAGAAACGTCCTATCAAACAGCCAATCCGTTGGATGGAAAACTGTACTTGAAACGTTATTCTCACACTACAATTACCAATTTTAAAGTACCAATAAACCCTTCAACCTCTGGACTCGAAGCCGGACTCTTAGCATGACATTCCAGCCATAGCACTAATCAGGTATCCTAAATGAAAAGACAAGAGCGAGATAGGAATACAAATCCTATTCCTCATTTTCCGCCTCAGGCATCGGTTTAATTTCGTTGTGAAAACAGTAGACGTACTATTGCGTCGTGAACACAAAGGATTTAGGGTCCTGTTTGTTTTGGGAGGGACAGCGTGAGCGACCTCATAAAATACGCGAGATCTATGACTTCCATATATTTCCGCTACTTCACGTACGCTTCGCTTTTCATCCTTGTTAGGTGGACATTTTGCGATACGGTGTGATTTATGATATCTGATGCTACGTTGGGAACAAGTTAAAATGTGATGCGGTGAAAGTTAAAATGCTGCCTACGGATGTGAGATTGAGATTTCATCGTTGCAAACAAGTGGTTAATATTCCATAGATCGTCTACGTAAGAGATGAAAAATGTGGTTACCCTTCTGGTTACATGTATTTATATATATATATATATAAATATATATATATATATATATATATATATATATATATATATATACTAGCTGAATACCCGGCTTTGCACGGGTTAGGGAGAAACAATAATATAAATATGCTACATAAATAAAAACAACAAATTATAAAGTACAATAATACACTACTTCATACAAATTTAAGAATCTTTTTTATTTAACACCTGTTTATAAACTACATTTTTTGTTTCATATCCAGGAGAAAGAATATATAAATTTTTAGGCGAACTGGAGCAAGCAACATAAAGTTGCCCGTGGCTAAAACATGGCGATCTAAGATCAACAGCATAAAACTTTAAAGACTGTCCCTGTGATTTATTAATGGTAATTGAAAAAGCTAGCCGGACTGGAAACTGTAGTCTTTTAAAGTTGAAGGGAAGATCAGTTGGGATTAGAGGTATCCGTGGAATAAAAATTATTTCACCTTTTCCTTTTCCAGTTAAAATGACTGCCCGGATTATATTTTTCATTAATTTTGTCACACACAATCGTGTCCCATTGCAGAGTTTTGGTGGATCTAAATTTCGCAATAAAATGATTGGAGATCCTATTTTAAGTATAAGGCGATGTTGTGGTAATCCAGCTGGATCAAGTGAATTTAGGAATTCCGTTGGATAATTGACGGCTTCGTCAGCATCCACTACGGTATCAACCGATTTATATTCAATCACGTCTCCTGGCAGCATGGCTAGTATCTCCTTGTTAATTTCATTAACATCATCGTTCTTAGGAGCAAGAATGGCTCTTTCTCGCAACCATTCTAAATTTTTATAATTTTGATTAACGTTAGGATGGACTGCTTGTATCATATCGCGGACAGTTTTCACCGATACACATAAATCTGATGACAATTTTATCATACCAGATGCTTCAATAACTAATCTATCTTCTCCAATCTCCAAAAGTTTATTTGCAAAATTTTGAGCATTCCCATATCTTAAGAGGATTCGCATGTTTTGTTCAAAGCTAATTTCTTGGACATGATTCCATAGAACAGTATGTTTTAAACAGGCATAAATTTCATCGGCTGGAGTCGATTTTGGAATGACAGGCAGAGTTTGACGGAAGTCTCCACACAGGAGTACCAGAGCTCCTCCCATTTAACTGCAGTTTCCTCTAAGATCTTGAAGTGTTGCGTTGAGGGCCTCAAGGGATTTTTTATGAGCCATCGTACACTCATCCCATACTATCAATTTACATTCTATAAGAACTTGTGCCTGGCCGCTTGTTTTATTTATATGACATGTGGGATTTTCTTGTCGGGATATATTAAGTGGCAACTTAAGGGCAGAGTGGGCTGTTCTTCCTCCTTCCATTAATGTCGCTGCAATACCTGAAGATGCAACGGCTAGAGCAATTTCTCCATGAACCCTGATTTCAGCGAGAACTAAATTAATTAAAAATGTTTTCCCCGTACCACCAGCAGCATCAAGAAAAATGATACCTCCTTCTTGTTTATCTACTTGATCCATTATTGTTTCGTACGCGAATTTCTGATCTTCATTAAGAAGTGGCTTTTTATCCGCGATGTATGCTTCTAAGTCTAAGACATTGTAGCTAGTTTCACGTATATAATCTGGATTAAATACACCCTGTTGATCTTGTACAGGTGCAAAAAGACCGAGTTCCACTAAAGCCTTGTTAACCATGGTGATACACTTTTCCTCCAAAATAATCAAAGTTTTATTAAAAATGTCGGAGTTGAACGTAATATCCAATGTAGGATTTTCACTTCGAACTTTAGCCAGTATATCCTCACTCTTGATTCTTTATATTTCTCCCATAATGTTTTTGGGTTAGATGGATTACAGGAGGTTATTTAGATGGCAAACAAAATTCGGATTTGTCCTGGAAGAGAAATAAAACTGGCCTCTCGCAATGAGTCATCCCAGGGTTGATCTCCTTCTAGCAACCCTAAATTCTGGCAAGCTTCTCTGAATGTCTCACATATTTCTCCGTTTACCGTTCTTAATTCTGCAAATGAGCGAGGTCGTCTAATGGTATGTAGAAGCATTCTTAAAAAATAACAATCGGCGTTGTTAGGATGGACTGTGTAGACTCGGCCTAATGCGTCACATGAATAAATATTATTCTCAGGATCAAAGTGCCCATTTTTCTTCTACAAAAGACTTTCCTTGATGTATTCCACGTATAATATCTCGGCAATTCTGAATACAATAGTGTTCTTGCAAAATTATCCTGCTGGCATAGTTGGAAAAATACTGTTTCTATGACAGCAAAAAGTAAACAAATTACATACATACAAACAAACACTCTCCTTTATATATATAGATATATATATACACACACACACACACACACGAGGGTCATCCGGAAAGTAGTACCCGTTCGTGCCGCATGAAGTGCTGACGATGCGAGTAGCCGCTGGACGAGGTCAGATAGCTTCAGTGGCTTGTCTGCCTTCTCTGAGCCAAGTTGCGTGACGCTAGCATTGCCTGTGTTGTTTCTGTGATTGTTTACAATGTTTAAAAAAATTGAGAACGCCGCCAGTTGTGAAGTGAGGGCAGTGATTAAATTCCTCAATGCAAGAAACGTTCGCCCATGTGATAATCATCGCCAATTAAAGGAGGTGTATGGAGACAATGTAATGGACGAGTCGTCTGTTCGGCGGTGGTGTCGCAACTTCAACATGGGGAGAGGGAACACACACGACGATGAGCGTTCGGGGAGACCGTCTGTCATTACAGACCAACTGGTGAGCTCAGTTGACGAATTCGTGAGGAACGATCGGCGCGTCACAATTGATGACATCTGTGAGCATTTTCCCAATGTTTCTCGAACAATTGTTCATGAAATTGTTAAACACCATCTGCATTATGCAAAAATTTGTGCAAGATGGGTCCCTCGCAAGCTTACAGATGAGTGACCCTGTATCTCAATGAGCTGGCGGCGAAGGACTATGCAGCAGGAATACAGAAACTTGTCACACGTTATGACAAATGCCTTAATTTGCTTGGAGATTATGTTGAGAAGTAGTTTAAAGTATCCTCTTTCAAATAAAATTTTTTATGTTTGTTAATATTTACTTTTGTGTCTTTATTTCACGAACGGGTACTACTTTCCGGATGACCCTCGTATATGTATATGTATATATATATATATATATATATATATATATATATATATATATATATATATATATATATATATATATATATATAGATATATATATAGATATAAGCCAATCTTCGATAATTGCACCAATATCAATTAATTTATTTACATTGCTAATCTCTAGGCGTTATACAAGAACTCTTTTCTTCCGGAAATCTCATGGATTTGATTCTAGTAGGGAAGGCCTCTGTCCTGTTTCCACCTCTATTTTTTTTTACTCTTATGCCTGATATTTTTAATATTTATGAATACTTAGGTGATCTTGAGTGATACAGCAGTATTGGTTTCTGCGCATTCTAATATGAAGGACCATCCTAGAATGCACACATTTCGTCAAAAGTTTTGGTAGCGGGATGAGAAATTAAACTTATTAAATATCAGTAGCTAAATTTTTAATCGGTAATTCAGTCTCATAAATATTATTTTACTCTGAGCAATTTCACATTTTCATTGACATTTTTTCTCTTATTATTTAACATATTTTTTAAGCTAATCCATTTAAAGATTTTATGTCAATTGAAATTTTTGTGCATTAAGAATGAGAAGGTTAAAAAGTATGAGGGACGACTAATTAATATAAAAAAATAACATTTTTCTGAAAATATAAAATTTTCAACCAATTTTTTATTTTATGCCATGTCTCTAATTAAGTACAAGAAACATAAAAAATATATAATCCATCATAAGCCTTGGTTTTGTAGTCTGATATGCATTTTAAAAAATTGTTGTTTTAACATATTCTGTTTTGTTCATTGTGATACTAGGTGCTTGGATTCGTGGATTGTTATCTCAGATCGGTGGAAGAGTCTTGCAAGTGGCTGCATCGATGAGAAAACATTATGAAAGGTAATTGCTTTTTTAATCTTTCATGCCTCCATTTCATGGCACATGCGAATTTAAAATCATCAATTTCATCTTTAAGGAAAATATGTCTTTCATAATTCGTCAATATTTGCCACACATTGAAATTATTAGGAAAAAATACATTTAAAATACATTTGTACCAGATTAGGAATGCATCAAGTTAGGGGTCCTGTTGGTTTCTCATATCTATTAAAGAAGGAAGGGGTCGTATTTATAATTCTAAAGCCCTACCAGAAGCGTAGGCCGGGTTCAGGTCGAGTCGCTCGGTTCAATTTGCTTCTCTTAGGTTTCCATCGAAGCGCCCACGGGACAATGGGAACAGACAAACGGGGATGAATTCATGTCGTGGTCCTCCTTGTGGGTAGCCGGCTGCCATTGTTAATCAGAAGCAGGACGTACTCACACATCTTCTGTAATGGTAATCCCTTTGCTCGTTCGGACAACGCAGGAGATCCGTGACTGACATTAGCCGCCAACGCGGGCTAGTAGTGCAAACACATTTTCACTTCGGTGGTGAGGAGGGGTCTGTTGGTTGAGGATGTGTATTACCTTATGTAAACCAGCTTAGACGGAGGCATTGGTGAGAATAAATCGGCGATATGGGGCGTGAAGAGGGCCAGGGTCACGTGCTGTTTCTGCGAGTACGCAACGTATTTTGTTTTTGCCTTCTTTGATAAATTTCTAATCTAATCTGTCTGACATTCTACTCTTAAAGTCATTCTCTAGTTTTCCCACTAAGTCCACGATATACATGTGATTTTTGAGTATCTTTTTTTCGATTTTGGTCCAGTTGGTAGACAAATGAGAAGGTGCTCCATAGTCTTCGTGACCATAGAATAACCGTAGATCTGGAGATATTGGAAGGAATGAGCAAAGAAAATAAGTTGAACATAAATATAGTAGAGAGGAAGACGAACGACGAAGTTTCACGTGTGGTGGAGGAAGGCTAGAGGCTAATGGACGAAACTCTTTGAGGCAGAAAAAGTAGATGAAGGAGATACCGAGCGGAAGTGGTATTTCAAAGGAGGTGTGATGGAAGGGAGTATCGTTAGATTCAGAAGAAAATAGGAAAGATGTAAATGGATCCTTTGGATGTCAAAACCATTGGCATAAAATATGAAGAAATTAAGAAGAAAATAAGCCAAGCAAGTGGATGGAAATAAATAATTGAATGAGAAATTACATGAAATGACTGTTATGGTCCGTCGTTTAAAACCTACTTCAAATCTGAAGTCTGACTATGATGATAAGAAAACTATATCTTATGGGTTATCCTCCTCATAAAACTTCAAAACAATATGTAGGAATAGCATGTTCGTGAGGTCAAAACTACCCTGTCTAGCCTTCAGAGAATTCATGTAAGACCAAACGATTGCTTTTCTTAGTATCCAAAATTGCATGAAGGACGACTTTGTCAACTACATTTGTAAGAGTCCTGGTTAGATGTACACAAATAAATTAATAAAGCCTCATATGATCCTTCAGTCGCCTTGGCCAGAATTTTCTATATTATCTTCCCACGTTGCTACTCCACCTTCTTCACCCAATCCCCGTCGTCGACTCTTTCCGATGTTGGAATCGAGCGTGGCGGCGGAAATGAGATGTTTTCCTTGCGGTATTTGGCGGTGTCTCGAGCCTGTTTTTCCAAGACGAACTTTACCCGGCTCTGATCGAAGGAATCAACAGGAAGGGAACCGAATTTTTCGTCTCTCTCTGGGAGACGCAGTGAGGTTTATCGATCGATCGATGGCCGAGCGATCCCTCTGCCTTAAAGGGGGGCGTTCCTCAAGAGAAATTTCGGTCCAAGGCACCCGGAAAAACGCCCACCCTTTTTCTTTCCATCTCCCGTCCCCCCAGGGAGGGACAAAAAATAACACAATGAACCATTATCGAAAAAAATACATAAAAAAAGGGTAGCTAAACTGAGAAAATAAGTGTTTCTCCGAGGATGAAAGGGGAATAAAAATGACGAGCGAACGAAAGGGAGACATCGAAGAGGAAATAATTTCGGAGCTGAGATTTTGAATGGTGTTAAAAATATGGATTATGCGTCAATGCCGTTCATCCGGTTGGACTTGTTTTTTTTTAAGCTAGGGAAGTAATTTACTCAATAGTTTTTTCTCATTAAGAAGCGAGAGCGGAAACCATTATGACTTCGGAATGGTAAAATACGCCAATGCGACGCAGGGTAATCAAGCGATAGCGCAGAGGAGTCCTCATTTCCACTTTTTAATGTATTTGTTCAAAAGCTCATTCAGTATCTGCTTCTGAAATGGTAAACTACAATTTTCTTTGTTTTTTTTACCAGGAATAGCGGAAATGTGATATCTTAGAGATTTAGGGAGGAGAAATACGATCCTTCGTATAAGGGAAACATCTATTTTTTTTAACACTGCTGCATTTGTGGGGAATGAAGATCAACATGAAGCTTCGGATGTCTCGCTAAATTTTACCTGTGACGACATTATCTCAGAAAATCCATGCAATTAAAGATAAGAAAATTGGGAAATCAAATGAGTCCCAAATCAACCAAGAATGACTTGCAAAAATAAGTACATGTTGAAAAAGATAACTTTACTTAGGATACTAAATAAAAATAACTTCGCATGTTATTAGAAAATGCACTCAATATATTTTTAAAACAAAAAATTCTGATATAATGACATCATAATGACTTGATGTCTAATTAGGTTTTACACCATGATTTAATAAAATATAATATTTCAATGATCCTCATTCAAAAATGCAATTACCATCAACGTGTCTATTGAAGAAACTCTATAAGGCCTCAATTCTACTGAGCTTCCTTTCGTAAAAAATTGCATATTTTTGCGAAGTGAACAAAAATTGCATCAAGAAATGGGTAATACTTATTATAAATGGTCTCGCTTAATATTTTGCACCTAAGTTAAACGTTTCATGAAAATTACTTCATTTACTCTTCGGACGTTAAGATATTCCTGTGCTAATTTAAATTCACCAGCACAATCATAAGATATCTGGACTGATGCTATGTAAATATTATGAAAAGCGCAACGTGAAATTAAAAATTCGCTTAAAAGTTTGACCAGAATTGAAGTTTTTTTCAGTCAGGTAGATACTGAGAAATGGTTTCACGGCCAAACCAGTCAAATTTCAATGAAAATTTTATGTGATTACCATATAGAATAACATTCGAGTAAATAAATTCATTAAATCTTGCATGTATACGGAACAGGTATTAGCTTAAAAAAGAATGCAACGGACAGCTATCAAACTGACCCTTGGGTTGATTAATGTGTGATACAGGTATATACTGGGTGAATAATTTAACATCTCAATATGCTAAATTCACCGGAGACACAATGATTTCAATAAATACTCAAATTAATACTCAAACTCATATTCAAATTTCAATATGTTGCAAATATTTGAATAAGTACACGCCATTATATACAGTCCCATGCATATTGAATTTTTGTGTAAATTGCTGGCCTAGTAGGTCTATAAGATGCTATATGATATAGAGTTTCCAAACTGTACATTACATTCATACATACGTGAATCCTCATGAAATTGATTAAACTCGAGGAAAAAATATGATGGGGGAAATTCAAAGTAATTTCGGGAATTTGAAATTAGGACGCTTATATGGAATGAAACATTTTTTCAGGATCAGGATGTTTAAATTCATTAGTTATTTTTTTCCATGAGTAATAAAATTGGAACTTTTATTTTCCTAAACAAATTTTCTAAAAATATAAATTGCATAAAAACAATATTTTTTTAAAAGATAATGCTTGGGTACTGTTTTTTTATAAATAAAATGATCTTATTAAATTAAGAGGAAGTTTGATAATCTGTTAAAGGATCAATGTAATGTTTATTAATTAAACTTCAACTTCAGCATTCAGCCCTGAAAATTGAAAATTATAATTCCATTCCATTCTACGAGGAATAATTTTATCCCGTGACCTCAAGCGTTTTTAATCAGATTCACTGATATAAAATGTACTCCTCGGAAACTTATATGCTACGGAAGTGACTGCTTGCCACGTTTACCAACAGTGTAATGTTCTCCATACCACGATACGTTGCACTTTTGGAGTCACCTTAAAGCAGATAGCATGTAAAATGTTTTATTCTACAGCGCGGCAAATTTGTAGGTCATAAAATGCCTTCTCTTTTTGTTGTTTCCACGTCTCCTTCATTTTTTTGTTTGATAAAAATTAGAGCGATATTAATTAGAAAAGTTACGGAGTAAACTGATACACTTTTTAATTTTTCTTTAATTTTGTGTCTACACTCAATCAAAAATCTTTTCAGAAATATATTATCTGGGCGGATTTTGGACCATGTGGATATTCATAGATTACTTACCAATTAAAGACAGTAGAGAGGGATAAGAGGGAACGTGCCCGGGCAACTGATCTCGACCAAAAGGCGAGTGTCGTTAGATTAAATTTGTATACACTCATTTATACGCGCCAATAATTAACGAAATCAATTTAATGTAAAAAACGAAATGTTTTCTACTTTTTTCAATCAAACAACGACATAGACCTTGTAAAATGAAAAATGGATGCATGTATTTTCCCTTTTGTGGTGTGATGTTCCCACTGATATTGATACTTGTATGTTCCCATTGATCCCACACATATCGTATAGATACATGGGTGGTCCGAAAAGTTTCCGACCTCAAAAATTTCAGAGAAACTCTCGTGTATCTTTGTTTGGTCGGAAAATTTTCAGACCACCCTCGTATTTCCCCACTTTCCCCTGAACTGCCCAGATTTGTTCCATTCATATCAACCTAAGTTATCTTTAATATATACTATATACATTACTGAAACACAGTGATCCGCTATTCTAATGAATAATTGATGTGAATTTTTATCCATATTATGTTTACATAATTCCAAAATAAATAGTTTGATTAAGTATTATGAGTTAATGAAAATAAACATTTCTTACCGGTTAGGAAATCGAGTACATGAATATTTGGTGAGAGGTAAAAAAAATATTGATCTGATACACACTATAAACTATTTAAGTTCACTATCTCATAATTATTTGCAGCAAAACGATAATTTGAGCAATTATTTTTACTTGAACGATTAACAGAGGAATTTTGTTTTTATCAAAACATATTTGAATGATATAATTGTACTTTTGAAGTAAACATTCAGGAGAGTTACTTCAGTCATTAGGATTTTTAAAAAATATATGCTGAATTCCCAATTAAGACAAAACTATGTAATTGTACCAAACAAAGATAGCATCCGGCATCGCAATGGGATACATCACTTTTACTTATCAAAGATGTATGTTGTAAATAGCCAATATCTTTCCTATGATGAGAGAGAAAATAAAAAAATGAACGAAGACCGATTTTATCTCGGTTCATATAAGGATATAACCAAGTTATTATGAGAAGAAAATAATACAATTAGATATTTCAGAGAATAATCAATGCTGAGAAATTATTCAGAAATGTCTGCATTTCAGAGCCTTATTTTTATCTCGGATCATTTCTATAATTTGTTGACTTTTATTTGAAATAAATAACATTTTTTTTGCTTTTCAACAATACGTTTTTTACCATTTGCATGGGTTCCGACGCAAATAAATTGAGAGATATACCTGAAATTGACATAATAACGTCAAAACGTCGTAAATTCTAATAAAAGTGTAGAGAATAAATTTTTTCTCGATCAAATAATCAACTCTGCTGCAGTAAACAAAGACGAAAAATGCTAAATTAGTGAACGGATGACATAAACTAATGCCATCTATTTATCATATTTAATAGATAAATTCTGGTTCCTTAATATTTTTGTTTAGGTAACCTGAATTACGAACAAGAAAATTTTATAGATACGGGTTTTTTTCATGTTCTTCCTACGGAAACCTAGAGATGCGTTTGTTAATTCGGTTTACTGAGGAATAAATATTTTTGATTCAGTCACATTAATTAATAAATGGTAGCATTTTCTTACGTGTAAGGAAACTATGGAATATATCAAGATTTGGTGAGAGTTGAAAACAAAAAGTGGAAAATAAGTGGAATTTGTTCAAAATACAGCAATTATATCAATTTAATATAAAATATTTACGCATGGAGGTGAATATCATTGGTAGTGATTTATCATTGTAAATTAAAAACAATTAATTGAATTCTCCATCAGTTATAACTCCGGAAGTATACCGGGATCCATGATATTTTTTGAAAAACTTGTTGCATCTATATTAGCTAAATTTTTCCACACGTTCTACTAATTCACTATTTTATATCGTTTACATGTTTGTAAGGGTAGTCTATCATTTTACGCAATTTTTTATGAAGATAGATAAAACTACAGCACTATTTCTAAGCCTTGCCTACATACAGGGTCGAACTCAAAAGTGGTAGGACTGATTTTTTTACAAGAATTTTATTGACGATATACTTACATCGACTTAATAATCTTCAAAGTTTGCTCCTTGAGCTGCTACATACTTAGTATAACGTTGCTCCCATTCCCCGTACGCCCGCTGGAAATTTTCTTTGGGGATGCCGTTGATGACCCTCGTCGAAGCCTCTTGAACGGCCTTTATCGAGTAAAAACGTCGTCCCTTGAGCTGTCTTTTCATCAGGGGGAAGAAGAAGAAGTCTGGTGGTGCCAGATCGGGAGAATAGGGCGGGTGCGGCAACGTGGCAACGCCGTATTTGGCCAGGAGCTGTCTGACGACGAGCGCGCCATGGCAGAATTTTCGGCACCATCTTGGCGCACACCTTGCGCATGGCCAAATCCTGCGAAATGATGCGTTGGACGTTGGATGCAGACAGACCCAACTGATCTGCAATTTCTTCCTTGGTTAAGCGTCGGTCTGTGTTCAGCAGTGTCCTCACTCTGTCCACATTCGTGTCGGTTCTTGCCGTCGACGGCCGTCCGGAGCGATGGTCGTCTTCAACGAGCTCCCTACCCTCTTTAAACAACTTGTGCCACTCAAATACTGTGGAACGGCTTAAGGCAGTGTCCCCATAAGCCTGCTTGATCATATCGAGGGTCTCAGTTGCCGTCTTCCCGAGTTTCGCACAAAACTTCACGGAATAACGTTGCTCTAAATTCAGATTCATTTCGTTTTTCGACGCGGACGAAAAACTTGCTTCACTAAAAACGGTGTCCTCACTCAACGACAGCCCGCAGAAGACTGAGGTTGGTATCGGTCTGTTGCTAAGAGCCCCCTCCACCTTACCCTGCCAGGCAGACCCCCCTCCACCGCTCCGTTCGCGCCAGAGAAAATCAGTCCTACGACTTTTGGGTGCAATCCTGTATATAATTATACATATTTATAC
>NW_027286070.1:18972060-19099560 GCF_022747635.1 Hetaerina americana | reverse complement strand
CCTAAGAAATCACCCCGCGATGTCATAACAGAGGAAAACGTCGAGTGGGTGGGAAGTTAGGGTTGGTGGAAGACGCGTCCCAAGGGGGGAGGGGTTGGTGGGTGGGAGGGAAGGAAATAAGACGGAAAGAAGGGGAAAGAAACCTTCCTTCGCGCTCTTTTTCAGAGATGAATTCTGAGCGGCTGGCTCTTGTCGGAAGACGCAAGGAATTAAAGCAGAAAGTCAGAATAAGGGGACGGGGTGGGTTGGTTGGTCCTGGGGGGGAAACAACTCGGCAAAACTTAAAACGTAGAGCGTGGGAAATTGTATTCCCTAAAAGGAATGAGACGACCCCGTCACCATGCGCCCATGGAACGAATTGCAAAAGAAATTTCAATGAAATTAAACGTTGATATGTATAAGATATAGTTTGGTGTTTAGCGCAGAGATTATGTATTTCGGAATATTATATTCTGTTTTGTATTTAAAGAAGACAACGTTTTTATATTATTCTTTTATCATTTTCAGTTTTGAAATATTATATTTTCCCATCAGGCAAGGAAAACTTTACATAGTTTCTTAGGGCAAACCACCAAATAGAATTGACAGAGCTACTAATCAAGTGGTGAAAATTACAATAATTAAATTGACCTTAGTTTATTTAAAACTTAATTTGAACACCATGGCAAAGCATTGTTACATCACAACAAAGCTATTAAACCTGTTAACAGACCGCTTCTAGCGGAATTGAATAATTTTAAGGTGGTTTTACCCATTGTGATAGAACTTTTGTGTATTTTCGGTGAAAAGTATGATTGTGAGAGTAATTAAGTTTTTTTTAAAAAAAGAAGGGAAACTCGCTTAGTTTCGTGGAAACCTTTTAAACAACTCCCAAAATAGCAGGGCTTTATAGTAGATTCAAATGCAGCTCCGCAATGGAATAGGACTGCTGAAAACATTGTTGGAGGGAAATAAAAATCTGTGGAACATACAAATTTGCTTATTTCCTTAAAATTTTGTCTGAAGGCCTTCTGACGAAGATTGAAGTTTTTAGTTTTAGCTTTGTTAACATTTAATAATGTAATAACACCCAATAAAAAAACTTTTGTGAGAGAATCAGAATTGTAATCATTAAAATATTTATGAATTTCTTATTGCAAAGAGAAAGGTTTCTAAAGGCTTTACCTCCTGATAAAAATCTGGCTTGTACTTCCAAAATTCCAATTAACTTTTAATTGATCATAAGCATATTAAAAGGTAGCCAATCATGATTTTTATTGAAAGTATGATTTTCTAAAATTGAACGATAGAACTTATAATAATTAAAACCGGTTATCAACCGTAGTGTTGCATCTGAGGGTAGTGTAGCTCACCTAGTATTAAGCTCACCGGCCTGTGAAATTCACGCATCGGGAAATGAGGGAGCCAATTCCTTTATCTGTGCCACCTATGGTTTCCCAGGTGGATGTGGAATCCGATAAATCACATACTGTGGATGAAGCTGAGGGTACCCAAAGGCATCATTTGGACTCTAATTCGGGCCCTCCAACCATTTTAATCAATTTAAGCAGATGGAACCATTTGGGGCTTAAAGTTTTGATTTTGAATGCATATTTTCCTGAACATTTCATGAGTAGTAATAAAAAACATAAAATGTATTTATCTAAAAAAGAATTAATGGAAAGTCATTTTCTTTTGGTAGACAACCTTAAGCGTCAAGTATGTCACTTCCTTATCACATGTTGAATGCATAAATATTGACATTTTTAAGCTCTAATCTTCAAATTTAGTAGGGCCTGTCCAAATATCCTGGTTTAATAATGCATTTGCACCGTCGGCGCCACGGCAGTCACCATGAATTACAATTATCCTTGCACAATACCTCTTAAGCCAACCCGGCCGATGAGGGATTAATTTAGCCGTTTACTCAGTATTTTCGAATATAGGCGGAAGCACCAAAGTAAAAACAATCAGTAAATTTTATTAGCAAGTCCGATACTAGATAATCAAGTTGGAGTAATTGGCATTTTCTTCGTTAAATTCATTGTTTTCTGAGTTGTCCTGGCCCATACAAAGTGGTCAGTTTTGATTTAACTCAGATATAGAGAGTAGGATTGATGAGTATTGAATTTTGATGCCAATTAAAAAGAATTTAAACGAAGGCGTCGAGGAAGTCTTGAGAAACGAATAAACTCAGCATGCCGCTCTATTCAAAACGGACATCGACTGAAGTAACTTTTAACAGTCCGGAGCGTGATATCAGCATAATTACGAAAACTTTGGCACGTAAATCTATTATGCCTCTCGGAAATGACAAATAAGGAAAATATCTGTCTATTTACTCATACTTAAAGAACCACTAGGAAAGGGAGAGCGAGTCTCCAGTTAATTAACGCTCCGCTATCTATGTTACAATGAAGGCATGCGAGGGTGAATTAAGGTAAGAAGGGGAGCCAAAAAAGGGGGAAGGATGTATGCCAAATACACTCAGCGCGTAAAGGCCCTGAACGAGGGGTGGGAGGTGTAGAATATGAAAAGATAATTGAATGACTGGGTAAGATTAAAGAACTTGTAGCAGAAAATGGGGGGTACGTTGTCGGAAATGTGATGAGGTTCATGAGAAAAAAAAGGCGAATATAGTATAGCGGAGA
This sequence comes from Hetaerina americana, assembly GCF_022747635.1. NCBI lineage: Eukaryota > Metazoa > Arthropoda > Insecta > Odonata > Calopterygidae > Hetaerina > Hetaerina americana. The sequence goes on along the minus strand of NW_027286070.1, from coordinate 19,096,930 downwards.
AAGTGAGTGGGGATAGGGGATTGAACGAGAGGATGACGATGCATGGTGAAGTCAGTGGAGGGAAAATATTGCGTGCAAACGAAGTATAGTGAACGCGTAAATGCTTGAGAATAAATTCAGAGGTAACAGAAAGACAGGTCAAGTGTCAGAGAGAGACTTAATGAAGGAAATTTTACGACCCATCGGGACGCGCGAGATTAATCGATCTACGACCTAAATGGAAGGGTTTTTAGCAACAGCATGTATATATATATATATATATATATATATATATATATATATATATATCTTAATTTTACTTCGGTAACGGAAACCAGACTGTATATTTCACTTACTTTTGGCAACTATTTGAATTGGCAAAGAGATATCTTTCAACAGTTGGGAATTCTGCATGCAGATAGGCTGTAAAGATGTCATTATAATAGGAAACTGTTTGATGACAGATATGAAATACATGACGCACAAAAACAGGAATTACCATTAAGGGAATTACTACTAGAATTTAAGGTTTACCACAAACAAATATTATACAAATTAAGGTAAAATTAAATTTAAGATAACTGTACCTTATAATCTTTTCAATGAAATACCTAAGGATTTTAGAGAATATGAGTCAACGATTGAAGTGAAAAGGAAAATAAAGTTTCGTTATTACATACGAGGGTCATCCGGAAAGTAGTACCCGTTCGTGAAATAAAGACACAAAAGTAAATATTAACAAACATAAAAAATTTTATTTGAAAGAGGATACTTTAAACTACTTCTCAACATAATCTCCAAGCAAATTAAGGCATTTGTCATAACGTGTGACAAGTTTCTGTATTCCTGCTGCATAGTCCTTCGCCGCCAGCTCATTGAGATACGCGAGGGACCCATCTTGCACAAATTTTTGCATAATGCAGATGGTGTTTAACAATTTCATGAACAATTGTTCGAGAAACATTGGGAAAATGCTCACAGATGTCATCAATTGTGACGCGCCGATCGTTCCTCACGAATTCGTCAACTGAGCTCACCAGTTGGTCTGTATCGTAATGACAGACGGTCTCTCCGAACGCTCATCGTCGTGTGTGTTCCCCCTCCCCATGTTGAAGTTGCGACCCCACCGCCGAACAGACGACTCGTCCATTACATTGTCTCCATACACCTCCTTTAATTGGCGATGAATATCACATGGGCGAACGTTTCTTGCATTGAGGAATTTAATCACTGCCCTCACTTCACAACTGGCGGCGTTCTCAATTTTTTTAAACATTGTAAACAATCACAGAAACAACACAGGCAATGCTAGCGTCACGCAACTTGGCTCAGAGAAGGCAGACAAGCCACTGAAGCTATCTGACCTCGTCCAGCGGCTACTCGCGTCGTCAGCACTTCATGCGGCACGAACGGGTACTACTTTCCGGATGACCCTCGTAGAAAGGACTAGTGCTTCGCAGCGAAACTTGACTAAGAATATAATTTTTTAACTTGCAATATTCTGTGATTTTTTTTGTTCACGTGGAAACCTGCTCTCAAGCCAGAATTGACTCTCCATGCAAATACCTTTTGTATTTGAATGTACAATTGTACATGATAAATAACAGTTGTCACGCATCAAAGCTCAATTTCGGATATTTCAAGACGGGAGTGAGAAAACTAGTTAATCGTCGCACTTTGAAAAAAAAAAGATTTGCATCTGATATTTTCAGGCGCTGCTACCCTCGGTGGGATAATAATATCATCCTGAAAGTAAGTTCTCATTTTGTCTTCATGTAGAGTTTTAGATTCAATTTTTTGTGCTACTGTACATGGAAAAGAATGAAAATAGCATTTTTTTCCCCAAAACAATATTTTTTTATTTTTTCCAAATCTTGAACTCATGTATTCAATTGCGTCCATTAATTAAGCCTAAGCTATGGTCGAGAAAATATAAGCTTAAATACCCCGCATTGTAAAGCGTTAAATCTCAAATCGTCGGAAGTGGAAAAAACATCAGCTATGGGCATTTAATTAACTCTCCTGCGGTGAATAAACTGAATAGATGTAACTAATGGCAACTAACTCCATTCTATTTTGCTTAATGATTTTGCTAATTCATATTTTTCCAATAGAAATGGAGTGAAATTGCTTAATTTTCGTTTGGTATTGCTAAAACAATCCTCTGCCGATCTGTAAATTGCGCAGATTCATGTTTTGCTGATTTTTATGGCAATGGCTGGTATATTTTAATCTCATAAGGCCCAGCTATAGCATAGAATTTAGCAGTCGATTTTTGATGTTGAGTTAATCTAATTTGAGCATTTCTGAGAAATGACATAAGTTTCTTCTTTCTTGACAAATTCTTAGAGCTGCTAAATTATTCACTAGCCTTAATTCGTTGGCCATTCGAATACCAAGTAATAAGTTCTATATTAAAAACCATCACGGTTCAATTTTCAGCATCGTTGATTTTCATGGGCATTATCGTATTTCATATACGTACGCGATGATACCCAGCATTTTTTTCGCAGTATTTTTTTCAGACCAGATTTAAAAATTTTAATGTAAAATAAACTGGAACGCGTAAAATCGTGGTTATCTCATTCCTAGAATTTGTAGTCTTGGACAATTTTGTGGTTGTTCATATAATTAATTAACATTAGGCAGACTGGATAGCGTATGCAAAAGTGGATTGAAATCACACGGCAAGTAAATATTCGTCCACCAATTATTACTGCCATTTAAATCTGCGTGCCTTTGACCCATGGTTAATTTCCGAGAACTCAAATCGGATAACATGAAAATTACGCAGAATGATTTTTATATCTCTTTCTAGCTCATTCTCTCTTCGCTATTTCTCCTCATTGAACGTATCCATGAATCATCTTGATGTGCGTTACATTTTTCCCGTTAATACGTGTACTCAAGACTTTGACCTCTAATGTTTCAAATCTTCCAAGGATATTTACGAGATGATTGAGAGAAGGAGTTGCCAAAGCCTTATGATAAAGATTCCGCAACCAATTCCCTGGGCATTAATGGAATCTGAAATCTTTGAAGGACCTCAAATATCTATTTCGACGGATGGCTGCTGATTTCTTTCAATGGAAGCAAAACATGCCTTGATTTTCATACATTTTCTCAAGCAGTAAATAATGACCCAGATTTGTAATGCTTAGTAATGTTTAAAAAATGAAATTACGTTGGGATGTATTCTCGCTGTAATTTGTATGCACTTCCATGAAAAACATAAACATTCTATTTTTGAGTTAAGCCACTTTCACCATCCCTTGCAAGAGGGTATATAACCAACAGAAAACTGAGAACTTGATGAACCAGTGAAGTAAAATGAATTTTCCGAAGCGTGTGTTTCTCAGAAAGACCAGAATCATTTATCTTTTAATTTATTCCATTGATTCAAAATTCATATACCTATCAGAGTGTTATTCATTTCATGGGAAACATTATTTTAGCAAATAGAATGAAAAATTTGACGTGATTAATAATCAGAAGATACTTTGCTGCTACTACTTACTAACATCAGCAATTGAAATATACTTCTAATATTTCGTGTTTAGAACAACTCGCTTTCAGAAGGACGGGGTAATGAATGAAATGTACTTCGTATCTCTTTCGATAAACATATTTTACTGGTAAAGGACGGGAAGTTTGTATCGTTTGAGCATAAGGGAAGTACAGGTTTGATCCCAGAAATAAGTGTTGCTATGCTCATCATCTTTTTTGACTCAAAACGTGGTATCCACGAAGATTTTACCAATACCTTTAACCCCCCCTCGCCCTACGGCATCGCAGGACTTCCTTTTGCTCGCAAAAATAAAAAGGAGCTTGAAAGAAAGCCATTTTCGAACGCCGAAAAACGTGAAAGAGGCCGTGACGAGATGCCTGAATGAGGTTCCCGTCGACGCCTTCTTGGAGGCGCACCACGATTGGCAGAGGGCGTGTGCCGACATATGTACAAAGGTACTATTTTGAAGAATAATAGTAATGTGTGCTTTGATTTGATATGATTTTTTCCCTGATTTATTTTACTTAATTCTTCGACAGATCATGTATTTGTTTTAAACTATGCAAAAAAGTGTGTTAGTTGAAATTTCTAGGCACACATTCTTTGCTCGTGGTGATAAATGTTCGTCTGCTATTACATTTCAATAATCCGGAGAGAAGCTACGTCGAAAGAGTCCAGGGCACCAATCGGGAAGTAATATAGGAAACCTGAAGGAAGTTATAAAAAATGGGAAATGTTTACGGTTATTTTTTTACTTTATGTCTATTCTGTGGTCACAAGGGAGAGACGATTTTTTGAAAGTACCCGATTGGAAATTGATTTGCTTGATTTGTCTCTATCTTTGGATCTACCCATTCAGCTCCCCTTTCCCAAACTACGCGTTAGTTTTTTATTTAATTTTTTTCTTCAATTCTCGTACTTATTTCTCCTTGGATGGATTCCAGTTGCTCATGACACGTTCGATATTGGATAAAACTAGGGGTAAATAGATTGTTTCTTGTCCTGAAAATTTTTTATTCAATATATTTGCTCAACATGCGGTCGACAAAAATGTGTTTTCCCAATAGAGTAACACCAAAGAGAAAATATAAAAATTTTCCCCATGTTGTGTTCCAAAAGTGAGGGTTGAAGAATTTAAGTATTTCACATTTTCATCAGCATTCAATTTCGACCACGTTGAGCGTGCTTTTGAAGTTGTCTCTAGGGTCTGTTTGCTCCACATATTTTTTCGAAGAAACCTATTAAGGACAGTACATTTTTTTTATTCGCGCACAGTCACAGTGGATAGCTCCGCATCGTAGTGCCACTCGCGGATACGGATGCAGGACGTTTTGGTTGTGGGAGAGGGGGGTGCAAATATTTAACCCCCCCCCTCGTCACCATCGACCCCCGATCGGGTGAATGTATACCCCGGAGCCAGCCGCATCAAGCGGACTTATATAGTATTTCGTCGCGGTGCACGAAAGGAACAAAAAAAAAGCCCGGCGAGGGAATTCGCGACGAACGGGATATAGACGGACGGCCCCGAGGAGGATATTGCGGAGGATACCAAAAAGGGGACGGCTGGAGAAAATGGTGTGGGCGTAGGCCGTTGGGCGATGGAAAGTTGAAAACGAGGGTTAATTAAAAAAAAGGAGAGAGAGAGAAAGAGAGCGAGACCTGGTCGGAAGAATAATGAAGAGAATGACTTGAGGGTGGTTGTGAGGAGGGTTGAGGGAATGGACTAGGAGGAGAAGAACGGGGAAACGATATTAAAAGAGCGAGGAAAAGGAATGGCACGTAGAGGTAGGAGGAGAAGCGGGTAGGATTTTCGGAGATATTAGATAGGTAGTGGGAGGCGGGGAGACGGGACTACTGCTTAAAACCGATTCGCGAGAGGACAAGGGAGAATGCCATAAAGGGAGAGCGCACTGGCGAGAAAGAGAGAGAGAGAAAGGGATGCGACTGGGGAGGGAGTTAGGGGGTGGAGGGTGGGGGGTTACGGGGCGAGGGACAGAGTCAAATAAAGTGCTGAGTCACGCCTCGGGGGAGATGGGGAGGTGGTGTGGAGGGATGGAAACGTAAGGGGGGCCACGGGAGGCGCGCTAAAGTGCTGTTGACCTCCCCACCTCCCACCCCATCCCATCTCCCCACTCCTTTCCAACCCCTTCCCCCATCCCTTTCAACCCCTTCCCTCACTACCTCGCGACGCGATAAGTGAAATCGAATGAAAGAAAATGGGAATAGCTGAGCGGTGAAGTAGAAAAAGGAAACGGAGTGGTATTACTAGGAGTAGTAGGGGATGGTACCGAGAGAAATGTGCGGGAATGGAGCGTGAGGTAAAAATGGTCCCGATGGTTGAGAGGCGCCTTTTTGATATTCGGCGATGCCCGTAAGACTGAGTGAGTGAGTGCGAGAGGGAGAGATGAGGGAGCGAGCGGGGAGACTATACCCCCTTCTTCGCCGAACTCACTATTTCAACCGCCTTTCCCGTCTTCCTTGCCCGTCCTCGCCCCCTCCCTTACCTTCCCACCCTTTCCACTCCACAGCCCCCCCTCCCCCACTTAGCTCCCCAACACCTCCTTCCCAGGGCCGAACTGGAATTGGAGATGTTCCTCGTATTTGCATTTCTCTGAGCGAGCGTGCATTTTAATCGCGTCTCTCTCTCTCTCTTTTCCCCTCTCCCAGGAGATTTTGAGGGATGGGGTCTGGGTTTTGAGCCGGGCGGTGAAAAGATAGGGGGAGGAGGAAGAGGGAGGCGAGAGAAAGGGCAGGGGGAAAGGAAGAGACAGGGCTAGGTGGTGGAGTGGGTGTGAGGTGTGTGTGTGTGGGGGGGGGTTGGAAAAACTGGCTAGCGGAGGAGTGGGTTATAGAGAAAGGGTTGGTGGGAGGAGAGAAGGGCCGCAATGAATGCATGTACTGAGAAGCGGCTTATATTCATCTTCGACCCGGGCGCATAAAAGGGGCGAAGGTTTTTTGGGGAGAGGAGGTGAGGGTATGTGTTGGAGCGTCCACATTTTGATGAGGGGCCCTGGGATTTTCGCGGTGCGGTGAGTGGAAAGGGGTGAGTAGAGGGGAATTTCTCTTTCGGATGCACATCGCGAAATGAATCACTGGCCCATAATGGCGGAAGCTGGTGTGAAAAGTAGCACCATATACACACCAACACATTGGCGTTTGTTATCTTCTTGGAATTTATTCTCCCTTGTTTTTCTCCGTGCTTAGTTCAGCCAATGACAATATTCTATTCACATTCTACGCAACGTCAATGGCTGTCTCTCTTTCAGCTTCCGGTAGTTAAATTAGGTTGAAACAGTAGAATTGTTCTCGAGGAAATTACGATGGACGAAATTGGTGGGGATCGAGATGGTGCGGGGGCTAACGTACTGGCTTCCCCCCCCAGAGGGCCCGGGTTCAAATCTCGGCGGTGTTGAATATTTTTCAGAGGTATCTTGAAGCTCACTTGAGGTGCTTTGTGGAGGGCACTTTGAGTGAGTACGCCGTCCGTCGGATGGGACGTTAAACTGCGGACCCCTTAGCGCCTTTCGTAAAGAGTAGGCTAATTCCGACGCCGGGTTTCTCTCCACCCTTCATCCTTTCCTGTCCATCCCCAATGGCACAAATGACCTTAGCTTTCGGTCGCCTCCCCTAAAAACTACTACTACTACTACGAAATTGGCTAATTGAAATCAAGTTGCAGTTGTAAATTGCCTTTGTTTGCCTCGGCTTTATAAAAAGATGATGCGTGGATAACTATTTTTAAGTAATATAATACGTATTGACTATCCCTTTTCGCCTGTTTAATTTCTTCAAGTTCAGGTTAGACTAGAGTCTGTATATGGTCCTTGATTTAATGATGATATATAGTATAAACATCGATTGTTTTCTTTTTTTAAATTCACTTGTTTCTTTATTAAAATAAGGTATTCTATTGGACTTGCAACTGTTAGGAACTGCAAAAGATTGTTCAGCAAATTTTATTTGCAATGAGATGATTCTCTTTTACATTTCATGTTTAGTGAAAAATTAGAATAATCGGAAAAATATTTATTTAGGTTACAAAGTCGATCAGGAAAATTATCATAGCGTACCCCGGGATTATAAGATATTTTAGAGAGCGAATGTAGATCATTAAGTTAAGCCAAAACTATGATGTTGCAATATTTAATGCAAAAGTTGTGGTTTTGGTACCGTTATGGACTGTCACTCAGCCAACCTTAATTTTTATGTTGCCATTCATATATTTTTTTCAGATATCCGACTTCGATTATTTAAAAAAATGACTCATTTTCTCCTCTGTTCTGGCAGGCAGCATTTTTGGAGAAAATATTAAGTTTTGAGTGCCCAGAGCACTTTATGGCGGGGAATCGGAAAAAGAAATGGCTCTCATTATGAATATTGGAAGCAATAGAAATTTGGATATCGAAAAAAAAATGAAAAGGAGGGATCAAGTAACTACAGGAGAAAGCTCGACTGGTAGTGGTTGTGGGGGAGGGAAGAAATAAGAAATGTCTTTGAGATATTGCAAAGAGAAAGATATAAACCAATAAGGAATATTTTGAGCCACAATAGATTTCTTTCGACGGTTATAGAAGGAAAGATGAAAAGGAAAAACTGCGATGAAAACCATTCGGTGCTGAAGTACAACTGAGACATATGGAGATCAGAAGAGATATGTGGACTGGAGAATTAAGAATTAGCTGCACTAGAATCATCCTTAGTTTAGAAAGGCAGAAGAGGGATAGCAATCGGGAATTTAATCGAGAGGTGGATTGATTAAGGGGGATATTTATATACTCAATTTAACTTTGCCGCATTTTTTGCAATTCCACATTTAATTCATGTTAGACTCTATTGATCAATTCAAAGAAGTAATTTTATGGTTAAAGTATTGGGAGGCGATTGGAACACTGTAATATAAGAGGAGATGAGGGGAAAATAACAGGAAAGTTTGGACTGTGAGGTCAAAATGAAGATTTCAAGAATTCGATATGCGCGAGAAATAATATTTGATTAGAATGAATACCAAGTAGATTATATTCTATTCAGAGGGTACCGCAGGTAATAATATCAATATAATCTTTGCAAAAGTTAAAAAAAGCCGAAAATAGAAAGAGGGAGATATCTTACGAATGAATAAATTGAAACATTAACGAACGGAAGTACGTAAAAAAATGGCAGAGGAAATGGCGACGGACAATACAAGAGGGTAATGACGTAGCCAAAATATGGACCCTGAAATAGTTACGTGGTATATTAAAAAGTGCTATGATCAGTAACGTTGTTTAAGGGATAGAAATTAAATCGGCATAAGATGATAAAATAGGAAGCTGCTTAACCATAGAGACGAAACAAAGCATGGTAAATTCATTTAAAAATTGAAGCCATCAAGGACAGGAGCGTATATCCAAATTAATATAGAAATGCCTTGATAAATTAATGGAAAAGTTGCAGGATATTCATTCATCTTTAAAAAAGGTGTAACAAATTATATTTATAAAGATTATGACAACAGTGCTATGGTAGCGATTCCCCAAAAAAGAAGCAGAGACAAATTTAAAGAACGCCGGAATTTAAAAATTGGTATGACATGAATCCAAATCATTTTCAAGAATTGTGTTCACACTAATACTTCAAACAGACTACATTTAAAAGTTTGGATGAGGTAGATGCAAAACAACTATATTACCCTCAGGCTTATCATTATAATTTATAACTGTTAACTGATTTATCACTCTTACAAATGTAAAAAAGGGTTTAGTACTGCTAAATGGTATAACCAGGTAAAACTTGAAAGAGATGGACTACAGGTACATAAATGTGAACTACATCTCATAAATTGAAGGAAATATTAGTATATCAACCAAAATTCATTAGAATGTGAATCGTAGTAGTAGTTTATCAACAGTACTATTTGGTGGTAACAGTACTTTTTCGAAAAAGATTTCCAGGAATTTGTAGAAAGGCGCATGGAAGAAGTGAAAGAGAATGGAAAATGCACCAACACGCAATGAATTTCAGATTATATTGCCATATAACTTTTTAAAATAGCTGTAGAAATAACGAATAAAAAAATAAAAGAAGAATTTAATATAGAAATGAAAAAAAATAATTCTACAGCTAAAACTTAAAGCAAAAATATCGTAATAGATAGAAAAAACTGAAGATTACAAAAGTGTGTATTTAAGGCTAAAATATTTCCATATGTGTTACACATACAACGGTTTATACATGTGTGTATATAAAATATATATATATATATATACACACAAACACATATATGGTATATATGTGTATATATGTATATATATGTATGTATATATATGTATATATATATATATATATATATATATATATATATATATATATATATATATATATATATATATAATAGAGGGAGAGAATCAAAAGTTGATTTCAATGAGAAAAATGCTAAATTCTTAATTACATCTAGAAACATTAGCTAGATGGGAAACTAGGAAGAAGTTTTCGAAAAGCTTGGTCATGTGGATAGCTTTTTATGGTTCAGAGAAATGGAGAGCCGGCAAAAGAAAAAATAACAGAATAGAAGCTTTGCCCTTTGAAATGTTGTGTTGGAGAAGATTTGAAAGCATTTCTTTTATGGCTAAAATAAGTAATGAAGAGGCCCAAAACAGAGTGAGAGGAAGAAGGAAGTTATGAAATGATGTAACATAAAGAAGAACAAACTGGGATGGACATATTTTAAGAAATATAGAATTCAGTGCTAACTTTGTGAAAGAAATAATGGACAAAAGGGAGAAAGACTTAAGTTTATGATACCTGAAATCGATTAAGGATGGATGTTTGATTAAAAAGTTTTTCAAGGAAACTAAAAGGCTAAAAAGAGTCAGAAATAGGATAATAAGAGTGCCAACAAATTTATATTGACCACTAGTATGCAATGGTTTTAATCCAAGACTTGTTTAAAATACATTAATACAAGCAGTGTATTTATGTAAGCTCTTCTAATTTTTTTGCGTAAATAATACAATGAGATTTTTGAAAATTTGAAAATAGTCTAATTTCTACTCATAAGAATAAATTTATCATTTCTTTCCTGTAGTTAACATTCCATCTTGATTAATTCTGTCTTTATAGCCGTTTCATTAATGTAAAATGCTTAAAGGATGTGAATCCCAGGAATAAAGGGCAACAATTTTTCCTCTTGACATGGACTACTTTAAATTGCAATCGTGACTTTTCTACCCATAAATGGTAGTAATTGTGCTATAGTATTTGAGTACAATATTCGAATTCCTGTTTAAAATTCTCACGATAATTTCCTCCACGCCGTGAGAATATATAAACTGTGCCAAAAAAAATCAATTCTGAGTTGTGTTTTAAGAAAAGGAGAGAAAAACTTACAATATAAAATTGTTAAATTATATATTTAATAAATATAGTCCCTGCTGGAATTAAAATGGCTAGGAAGGTTATCTGGGTAGGCTAGGTGATATGTTTGCATTTAAACTTAATATTAAGGGAATCTTTATTTTTGAAATTGTGTTATTTAAATAAAAAAGCTGTTTTTACCCATTTCCTCGGAAAATTACTCACATGCTGTAGTATTGCTAATTTAATATTTGATCTATTATTAGATTGCTTTAACCATGCAAATAACCATAACGCGCCAATTCCAAATTTAAGTACATTTCATTACCAATTATTCGATTTTGTGAATGAAATTTCTTTACAGTAAGCAAAAAGCTGTTTTATCATCGAGTTCATTCGCTATTTTATTTATATAATTTTTTTAATTTAACCTTTGCCCACATATTTCCGTAGTTTATACATTTAATTTTTGTGAAGTAAATGTGCAAACATTTTTTAGTGACCCAGATTACAATGAAATAACGTATTCTGCGGACTTAAAAAGTATTAAGTGGCCTTGAGAATGAATATTTTGAATTGAATACAAATAGAATTTTGATAAATTTTATGCCACAAAAACTAGCTTTATTACTCGGGCTTATTAAAATTAACGCTAATTATTAGCCGAGGTTAATTGAAAGTGGTTAAAGACGACGATTAAGTTTTGATTAAGTTAACCGAAAAGGTTAAATCGTCGGTGGTACCTTTTCTACAGAGGATCCTGTTGCGTTTATTAACTTTATCGATAAAAGACACTCTGTGTTATCTTTTTATTATATTCCTTGAATGTATTCCATGCAGTGAGTAGTTAGTTACCATTTATGTTAACATTAATTTATGTATTTTTTCATTTATATATACATACAGCTCTAAAATAGGGATGTAGCTAAAACCGGGCAGATTGTGCCTGATCGCTATCTATTCCCCTCTCCTGCAAAATTACCCCGATGCGAAAGCTCGCGAGCCAAACTTTCCAACCCTCAGCATGAAATGACGCTATTTGCCCTCTTGCTCCTAAAATTGAATTTCACCCAAAAGACATCGGTTCGTGTTACGTAAATTCCGCCCACGTTAGCGTATTATTCCATACTATCCCTCGCGAAATCGCGAAGCTATCGTCGGCGCCCTGGGGAGGGGCCGAAGGGTGTGGCTCGGTCGTTGTGTTTGTGAGAGGTTTGAGGAGGGAGAGAGAGAGAGAGGAGAGGAGAGGAGAGGAGAGGAAAGGAGTTTTCATATGAATTTAACCAACGCGACCGGCGGCGGCGGCGGGGCCGAAATTTGAGCTGGAAATTCCCGTGAAACGAAGAATGAGCGAATGAAGTGGGGATTGGGCATTCCTGGAAGCAATGGGGGAACATATAAAAGGATAATTTGTAGGGGAACCTCGATAAAGGGTTTGTGTTCGTACCACTTACTACGGGGTCAGAAATAATACTCGTCCCTAAGGGATCAGGCACACGCCACCACACACCACATCCTTCCCCCCTCAGCCCCTCTGGCGCTCCGCTAGGCTCCGAATACCACCTCGCACCCTACATCCCCGTTCTTTTCGTGGCGAAGGATATATACTTCCACGAAGAGGCTCCAGAAACTTCTTACGGGACAATTAGTTCCATTACTTCGGAAGAGTTCCTTGGAGTTTTAGTGTGTGGGGTCGGTGGGTGGGATATTGATGAGGGTGGGAAGAAGAGGGCTTTGCACAAGGAGGTAAAGAAGGGAGGAGATTCACGGTGAGGCCGACGGAGCACGGCGATTGTCACTCCATTAGTCCCTCGAAGAGCGATGGGCCCAAGAGAGAACTCCTTCGGAAGGGAGGAGTCGGTGTATTAAAAAGAGGAACGATTCATTCAAACTCTTTTGCTTGAGCTCTCTACTCTCGTCTGGTACTGGTTGCTTTTATCTATAGATTTTGAATGAGAGAGAGCAAAAGCCGAGAGAGTGAGAGAGAGAGAGCGTGGAGGAGTTACATGAGGGAAGGATGGATAGCTCTTTGGAAGAGAGAGCTGTGTTGTAGAAGAGCGTTACATGAGAGGGAGAGAGAGAGAGCGTTGCCAGGAAGAGAGTGGTTTGCTTGCGGTATAAATATAGTTGACTTGAGTGTAAAGACGTTACATGGGAGAGAGATAGTTCCATAAAAGAGTGAAATAGAAAATATGGAATAGAACATTGCATGAGAGAAAGAGGAAGTAATATTAGAGAGAGAAATCGACCATGAAGAGAATAAGTTACGTAGGGGTGAGAGCGTTACATGGAAGAAAAAGGAAGTATGGAATAAAAAGAGAATTATATGTGTGAGAGAGAGGAAGTAATGTTGGAGTGAGAAATTGACATGCAAGAGAATTAGTGGCATAAGAGCGAGATTGTTACACGGAAGGTAAGTAGGGTTACATAGAAAATGAGGCAGTTACGCGTGACAGTTATCTTTGAGAGAAAGGGAGAAAGTGACAAGGTTGAGAGATAGTTATTTAGAATGGAGTGTAACATTGAAGAGAAAGAAAATTACACGGAATAGAAAGACAATTCATACATGAGGAAGAGACGTCGGAGAGACAGATGAAGAGAAATGGGGTTGCATGGCGTTACATATGATAGAGAGAGAGTTACATGTAAGAGAAACAGGCTTAAGTAGATTATGGATAGAGTTACTTGAGAGAGGAGGAAAGTTACACGGGAAAGAGTTACGCGGGAGGGACAGAGATTGGTAGAGGGAGCGAGGGATATGAAGAAGAGTTTTCATTTTCCTCGGAGCCCACTCCGCTCCTCTTTGGAGGTCGGAAAAAGGGGGAGGAATAGGGGGTAACCATGGAGACCACTCGGCGTGGATTGGGAAGGATTTTTGTGGGAAAAGGGGAGAGTTGCGTAGGGAAGGAGTGAGAGGAGGATGCAGGGAGACTGAGGAGGAGGGGGTGGGACGTAAGGGAGGGAGCGAGTGAGGGAAGGGTAGAGGAGGGGGAGCAATCGCATTAAGAGATTGCGATGCTTGGATTCGGAATTAAACCGTGCACGGGACGGTGGAAGGGGTCGAAGGGGAAGGAAAGGGGAGAGAGGAGAGGATGAGGTAAAGGAATTGGGTGAGCGGGAGGATAGGGAGTGGGGTGCGATGGGTGTTGTGGGTGGGGGAGGGGGAAAGAGATAGAGAGAGGAAGAAAGAGAGATATAGAAGCAGTACGAGGGAGAGGGAAAGAAGGGGGAGTAATTGAGGGGGGTATATGGGGAAAAGGTGGGAAGATGGAAGACTTATGGGAAAATTAAGGGAAGGCAAGAGACCAAAAGAAAGGAAGACGGAAGGAAAGAGGGGGACAAAGATAGTGACGCATTCATTTTCATTGAGAAATTTAGTCCCTCCTGGCCTTTTAAAACTTTCTCAACCTACATACATTTTAAACAAATTAAAAAAAATGCGCAGTGAATGCCTTGGAAAGGAAATGCAATGCTCTTGGGAAAGTGGGCGGGGAAAAGCAGCAAGGCGGGAGATTTTGGGGAGGGTGGAACGAAAAATTTGGTGAGATTTGGGAGGATTGGAAAGGAATTGAAAAGATATTTGGGAGACCAATGATGTATGAGTTGGCGAAAGAAACTGAGAAAAAGATCGAGGTGATGAAAGAGAAAAAGGAAGAGAGATTATCTCAATAGAAACCGATCCATTGTTTTCTTTCTGCTTTTTAACGATTGGTCAAGGAAATGGTGAAATAAAGTTGAAAACTGTATCAAATTTGCAGTCTATAGCTAATGCAAGGGTGCAATAAAGTTAAAAAAGTCATGAAATTTGAAGTTAACGAAGAGAAAAAAATTGACTGATATTTGTTAAAAATAACTAGCTATTTAAATTTGACATCATGGTTGACGAAGGAAAGTTAGAATTAATTGCATTAAAATTTGTAATAAATATAGCATGAGACCCTAGTCAATCTCAGGTATTTAAGTAATGGAAAATTAACAATCAATGATTGCAAGGAATGAATTAACTTCGGCAAAAGAAGAATTAAGATTTACGAATGGCAATATCAGTCTGAAGAGAGAATTATTCTTTGAAAATAGAAGCAGCCAAATGAATAACTTCTAGTCTTTGTATTTCTATACGTGACGATTGCCACAAACCTATACATACATTTAAAGGGGACATAAAAATTAAATTTCATAAAAATAAATATTTCACTCTTTTAAGGCCACCAATAAAAACCGCAGATGGGAGAAAATATTTCGCAACAATTTCATTATACTCTGAATTAAAAAGTACGAGAGTGCTTGCTTTGATTTTCTTTACTGATGGTAACATAGTATGAAAAAACTATCAAAAACGTTGCGGTGTTCTCCTTGTCCTTTCAATTCTATGTTCATTGCTGGATTGATATTTTCACTCGAGTTAAGACAGTTGTTTCTCAAACTAAGTTATCTTTCTAATTACTGCTCGTTATAAAAGCACTGCCTTCGTATCTGGAGAAATTCATATGGTGACTGTTATTAGAATTTAAATTACCCAAGAGTAAGGGTGAGGAGAAAAACGTTAAACATAGAATGCAATTAAATTTTTATGTATCGTAACTATGAATCACTGAATGTCCTTCCGTAAAGGGAATACTTTTATTTATATTTATTTGCGACAGTCATGTGATAAGGGAAAATGAGGGATTATAAATAGACGAGGAGGATCATCGATAAAAATCCTAACTTTGCCTTTCATTTAACCTAAACCCTCTCCTCTCCCCTAAAGACTCCAGGTGGTTTCAACTTCTATTGACCATTGTGATGGAATGTGGACAGATTAATTGAAAAACAAGTAGCGGATGTAATGCCTCATATAAATGCCTTTCACCACTGGGAAACCGCACCAGGCTCCTCGAGTTGGGAATTCAATACACCTTCCATTGCGTGGAAGAACGCTAGCAATAGCATAGAGTAATTGGCACGGCACTGGGGTGAAATTGTTTACAAATTGGCATCGAATTTGGTAATTTGAGCGAGAGAGGGTGTTTAAGGACAGAAGAAGGCACGCAGTTGCGAGGAAAGGTAGCAACACTCCCACATCGAGAGAATCAGAAAGGAAAGAGGTAGAATGGGAACTGGCAGGGATGTGGGAGGATGTAATGGGTTCAGATGGCTCGGGTTACAGTGAGGAGAGAAGAGAGAGAAGTGAAAAATAGAAGAGGATTTTAGGTAGAAAGCAAGGGCCAGTTAAGAAAAAGGATAAACATCGGAAAAGAAAATACTTTGTTCTTCCGTATATATTTTACTATACACGACCTAGGTTTCGATTTACAAAGTCATAATCAGGTAAATTACAGAGGACCCACAGAAAAAAGGATTAAACAGCACAGAAAAGGATTGGCGAATGGTGATAGAGGTCGAGTGAATTGCAAGCGAGAGAGGGAATTGGAATGGATTCATTTGGATTCAAATTGAAATGTGTCGGTAAGACTTGGAGAACTTTACTTTTCGTGACCTCTTTGGGCAATTTGATGGGTCAGACATGCGAAAACATATTCACGTACCATCGGGCTTCGAATTTGGTAGCTTATGATTTTCGCGGCTATCCTACTGCATTTTCACTGTAGAAGCAGAAAGAGTGATTATTTTGTATTTCGTGCTATTCCGACTATGTGACTGTCATACATTTCAGAGGAAACAAACGGTTCACCATGTTATTAAGAAGGATTGAATTTTGACTCTTATTTATTTGAGAAAAATACCGCTTTCACGGCAGGTTTTCACCTAAGTTGTCAAACATTTACAAAAACATAGACTTGCGTGTTATATATTATCTCGGTATCATCCACTCAAAGATATTTCTTATTTCGGATAAAAATTTAAATCGATTATGGTTAATCACTTAACAGTGTAAATTACTTTTTTAAAAGCATTAAAATCTGAATGCAATCATTTAACAACGTAAAAATCATTCGTATTGCCTGAGATTCGAGCCTGGATCTCCACTATTTCCGAACGCATTCTGAATTTCTATATTTTCGTTGCATATCAGCGGTGGAATCAGTAAAAGTGACCGTCGCGGAATCTCCCATCCTTATCTGAACACATAAATATCTGTTAAAAATAAAAGATTTACCTCAGTTTTTAAAGCGATTCTCGTTTAGAAAATATATTGCTACTACATATCATAGTTGAATTTTTGAGAGGAATGCAAGAAACAGGAGATATATTGAAAATAATACGATGTTCTAATGCTTGTTCAGCGTCTGTCTTGGGCAACAATTATTTTGCAAAGTTATTCGCAAATTTTCCCGATCCTTTACTTTCTCCTAGCACCGAGCCCCTCTTAATTTGCACTAAGATTCCCTCTCAATAGATTTCGCCAGGGTGGAAGAGGTGGGTGAGAAAAAATGCATTGCAAATTTATCGACGGAGACTACGATCCCGCTAATAAGAATTAAATTAATAAATTATTGAAGGCATCAACACTTCTACAGTCGCATTATACGGGGAGGTTGGAAATGGGGAGGCTGTGTCTCCCAGTCTGAGGTTAATGGGGACGCGAATTTTTTTCATGATAGCAAGGGCGGCAACTGCGTGGAAGATAGCGCTTTTTTCGTGGGGGTGGGCCAGAGGTCGGTGGATGGGCGGAGGAGGCATTAGGGAGAGAGGAATGGACGAGGCTATCTCCGCGAGGTGTTAGGCGGGAGAAGGAGAGAGAGCGACGAGGAGGTAGAACACAGGTAGATTTGGATGGAGAAAAACGGGAGAGAAGAGGGTTGAAATTGGAGAAAAAGTACGTACTCGGGAGAAAAAAAGTGAGTGTTGGGATGTGAAGATAAAGAGAGCAGGAATGGGGGAGAGGAAGATGAGGAGGCCCCATCGGAGGTGGGCGGGGGGTGAAGAAGATCCCAAAGCGGCCAGCGAAGAGTGAAAAGGGAGAGGGCCTTAGAAGCGATTATGCAAGGGTAAGGTTTGGTAGGGAGAGGGGGGGTGAGTGGTGGGAGGTGCTTTGGGGCCCGCGGGGGTGGGTCTAGGTTCTGGAGTAAGAGAGGGATCGTGGGAGAGAAAGGCAGTGACGGGCCTCGGTAGGGAGACTGAGTGGAAGGGCTAAAGAGGGGTGGAAGGGAATCCTGGGGAGAGGGGGGTTTAAGGTAGGAGGCTCTTCCTCCATTACCATATTAATGGCTCAAGTAAAAAGATGCGGGTCAGGTCGCTCGTTCCGTTGCCCTCGAAAAGCCTTAAAATGCAAAGAGTAGGATGAATTGAATGTGCTCCGCCATTAATTACGCCGAAGTAATTTAGAATGGATTCCCCGCTAGGGAAGTCACAAGGACACAAGTCTTCTTTCTATCTGTCCGCCTCTTCACCTCCCTATCGCACATCAAACGCTTCATTAATTAGTGATTAAAAATTTTAAAATTATACCTGATTGTAGTAATAATAAAAATTACAATGGTGTTTGAAATAAAATATAAGCACCTCAGTGATAATTAGTGCCCCCGTTCGAGGTTTGAGAGGAGGAGTTTTGGAAAGGGGTTGCACACGTCTATGATTCTCGAGGTGATAACGAGGGAAATCACAGCTGCAGGCACTGTGGCTCAGGGATTTAATTTAAAATGAATCCCTAGTCATCACCCTTCCACAGGTTACGGGAAAATACGGAGGTCCGTAAACGTGTCACCCATCTCCTTCCGTGCATCCCTTCGGCGATAATGTAATAACAGAATGTGTTGCAATATGAGCGTGCCCTAGGTCAGTGGAGGGTCATGTGTCCCTCATCTGCTTTGTAAGCGGTCCCCTACCGCTACGGATGATGTTGCTTTTTTTTCAATAAATCGACTTTAGAAATTTCACATTTAAGTATGATTATTTTCCAATAATTTCAAATAATACTCTCATTAAAAAAGCTTGTTCCTTTGTTACATGACTATACTATACGTATACCTGCTGATGTAATATATTAACCAAAAGTGCTTGAAATGTTTTTTTCCCTACAATATTTCTGATGAGACCCGCAAACTCGGAAAATTTCTGTTGTGAGAACAGCTGATGGGAAAAGGAATGTGCATCGATGCTGAATGTGAATGTTTTAAACAGCATTTCCGTGTAGCAGTTAAGAAGTTCAGTTGTATCTCCACTTACCTCAGGGTAAGAGACGATTTATCATGATGAATATGTTGAATATACGCAATGATTTGATGAATACAACATTCGTGAAAAGAGAGTGAACTTATCTTCTTTTGCGAAGTGTTTTGACTGAAAAAACGGAGATTCTGAGCCAACCAAATTTATCTTATTCACCAAAGCAATGTCTATAATTTGGTGGAAGTGTTATTTCGTTACAAGACCTCTAATATTTGCGATGTGCATTGAGTCTTAATCGAAGGGGATATTTCTATTCTAATAGAACCAAAATATTTTTACCTCCTTCTAAAGATTGCCCTTGATGATTACAACTCCATAATTTCAATTGATGCATATAATGAGAGAAAACATTTATAGTCATAGTAAGTTGAGTCAATACGGTGTATTTTTTTCTTTTATTTTTTTTAGTCAGTTATTGGCCGTGATATTTAATACTCCTATTTCTACAAGAGTTAAAAAACCAAAATAGTAAATTTACGTTTCCTAATACAGACCTTACTTTGTGGTGTGTTTCGGTAGTAGAGTTGAACATATTTCGTATACTTAAGGCATATGTTTTCAGTTCAGTGAAAAACTGAAGAAAACACTAGTACTTTAATAACGTTGTATGATGTACAATTTATATTTTGTGCCGCACATGAATTAAGCGCGAAGAAGAATTTCAAATTTGAAATGTATTGTATACACATCGCTCATGAACTACGAGAGCTTTGCGAGAGTTGTCGTTACCTACGAGGGGAGTAGATTTCTGAAGAGAGCATCTATTCTTTGCGTAATCTAAAATTCAAATTGGTGTTTGCATGCATTTTCATCTCAATTTGTCAGACATTGTACTCAGAATCTTGGACACAATTTCTAATTCCAAAGAGTTGCTGTTGGAAATTAGAGGCTTTGTGATGTAAAACAAGTTTTTTGAAGACCATCACGCATCTGATGACTTGATTCACACCGCCTGTAACTAAATTAAACTACATATGTGTCGCCTAATGAGTAAAATAAACTGTGAACCTTTTCTCTGGGAAAAATTATAGCTCAATCATTACACAGTCGCTCAGCCCATTGAAATATAAGTGTTTTTCAAAGATATGAAGGCAAGAAATTCAGTCATTATGAGGACCTAAAGAAATTCAAATTATATTGAAACGAAAATATGTAAATATCTCGATATTGATATATTTTGGTGCTTGAATTGTGAGCTGTTAAGCTCTGAAACACTCATGAATTTTGCCAAAGTCAGAGGAGTGGTGGTGTGTCTCCTTTTAACATTTATGGAAAATAAAAAACCCGGGAAATAAGGAATCCTCTGTAAGATCAAAGGAACGCCAAAAACAGTATGAAGACAATTTAGTGACTCAAAATTTCAAATAAAAATTGAAAAAAAAAGTTTTAATTCCACCAACCCTTTTCCTATATCCCTTCAGCTGTATCCCTGGGTAACTGGCTCTGCATGCTCCAATGGATTAATACGATCTTCCAGGGATACCAGCCATCGATTGCTACCCTAACCCGGTTACCCAAAACCGTAGTTTGATATCGAAGTTATACATGATAAGCTGGTTTCATACTAATAGCCGAGGAACGCTATTGAATATTGAATGGAGAAGCACATTAAATTTCGCCTTATTATAACTGCACATTTTATCCCACTAAGCTTGTATTTATTAAATTCTGGGAACGAGCAATGAATTTTCAGTACTGTAAAATATTTTTAATCAAGAATTTGCTCTGCGTATCTCATTTTTAAAGATTCATTTTGGTATTTACTATGATCGTTAACTTCGTTTTTAAAGTTTTTTGTCTTTCCTTAAATCTCGTTGACCATGGATTGAGTAAACTTAATTAATACCGAACTGCAAACAAGATTTTTACGAAAGGCAAACATTTTACTTAAGCCACAGTCTTTAAAATACAAGGATGTATAGATGGAAAAGTATCCCACATGCATGGATGCATAGTAGAAAGAGAATGAACGAATTTAGACTACGTTGGGAACACAGATTAGCAAATATTAATGAAAATATTCTCCCCTGTGTCCTTTATGAGACAAATGGATGGCACCAAGGATTAGTATTCTAATGTAAGGATAAATGGAAATATTGAATAACGGTAAAAATGGAAGTGATGAAGGATTTTTTATTTTATCAGTACATGATGCATACGTTATGAGGTATTTTCGCTGTTGACGCCCTAAAGACTAACTTTGATATAGTCCTCAGGCCGCATATACGTAAACGATCTACCAAACAATTTACATTCCCAAATAAGACTCTTTGCTGATGACTGCATTATATACAGACGGATAGAACATGTAAATGACCACGTAATATTACAAAATGACATCGATCGCCTTGGTGACTGGGTTACAAATAATAATATGGGCATTAATATAAGTAAAAGTAAGCATATAAAATTTTCAAATAAAAAGAATGCAGAAAAGGAAATTTACACCCTCTTTGGAGAAAGAATCCCATGTACCAGTCAATGCAAATATTTAGGCATTTATTTAACTAGGGATCTTGGGTGGGGAGTAGATAATTTGACACGGAAGGCATTTAAAGTATTGCATTAGGTGATGAGAAATTTAAAAGGAAGTAGCGTAACCACAAAAGAAAAAGCATATAAGGCACTGGTTATCCCTATCCTAGAATACTCCTCTATAGTATGGGATCCATATGAGGTGGGGTATATTAAAAAGATAGAAAAAGTTCAAAGAAAGGCAGCAAGATATGTACTCGGAAGGTACAAAAGAACAGATAGTGTCACGGATATGTTAGATGTACTGAAATGGGAGAGTTTAAAAATAGAAGAAAAAGGAGTAGTTTAGGCGCGATGTATAGAATTGCTAAAAAGGACGAAGCGTGGGAAGATTTATGGCAAGGGATAGAAAAGCCTAACTTTAAGGGAAAAAACGACCATAGCCACAAAATAAAAATAAGGACTCAAAAAACCAATAAGAAAAAATACTCTTTTTTAAATAGAACTATTATTAATTGGAACCAGCTGCCTGGAGGTTTGTTTGAGCCCTTTCCATCCAATTTTAGAAGTTTTAAGTTGAAATGTAAAGTAGCCACTGGGTAATAAACTTCATTGTAGTTTTGAAAATATTGTTTGTATGTGATGTGGACGGCATTTTGTATGTGATGTGGAAGTTTGTTTGTATGTGATGTGGAAGTGTCATTATGTAAAAATATTTTGTCTCTTATCTGTTTTTATGTGTTCGTATGTAATTTTCGTTGTTAGTAGTTATCTTTGACCTAACCTGACCGTTGCCACCAGGAAATTTGCCTAATTGCAACGTAATTGTGTAAATAAAATAAAATAAATAAATAAATATCTAGTACAAGGCGCACTGCAAGCCGTCACTTGAATCAGTGATCGGGAATGATTTCAAGCCAGGCATGCAACGTCAAAATTAAACTTTAATTCAGAAATGGAAACTCATAAAAAAGTTAAATGATATGAATTATGGAAAATAATTTTTACAACGGATCACATGCACTAAGGTATCTAAATTTGAAGTAATGTTACATCCACACAATACGAGGAATTTACCGGAAGATCAATGGAATTATTAGAATTATTTAGATAAAATAATGACCTCAAACTATTCTGGTGAGTAAGAGAAGATTATTTCCTTGGGGCCTTCGTTGGCAATCATTTTAATCCCTTATCTTTTTACGGAAAAATAACATTCTAAAATTGTCGAGTAGACTGTTGATGTTCATCAACCATATCTTCATTATTTATCCTAGCGTAATAAAATGGGAATAGCAATAAATTTATAAATTCCTCATATTTGTGACATAATTCCAATTTTGTGTGCATACTAAATCTGGAAATTTACCTTTTTCCGTAAGAAATATTTAGCCTAGTTCCCATATTGACCTGGATTCACCATGAATTCATCATAACAACGTTCCATTAGTCTTGCACAGCTTCAAACAAAAAAGTGCCTTTATTATGGTGACTTATTTGTGTATATTCTTTTGAATTTTCACGCACATAGTATTGGTTTTATAGTTTAGGAATGCATTCCACCTTGATTTTGGAATACGAAAATCGGAGTTACTCTTTAAGTCAGCAGAATAGTTTAATTTAGTTTGCATCGTGTTTTTGGGTTTACAGTAATTGGTAAACATAAATAAATTGTAAATAGATAAATTTTAAATATTAATAGGTATTATGTTTAACATTCACAGCCTGACAAGTGAGATTGGGAGAGTTGAGTGTTCCTCAAACCGTACGTAGTATGTAATAACGATAAGTGAGAACTTTAGAGCTTTTGTATGAAGCTTTTGTGTCTGCCGTTTCGAGAATTCTGTCCGACACTCCTCCGCGGAAGGAATATTTTACATATAAAGATTGAGGGATATCCACTTGCTCGGAATCTCTCCCAAATTTGTAAGAAGACACGAGAGGAGGAAGTCGGGGGGAAGATAAGGGAATTTTTCATTTGACAAAGATAGAGACTTCCTCTCAGGAATGAAAATTTGGCTCAGTTATTCATTTCGCAAAAAAATATTTATATGATATTTCTGAGTTACTGCGAGCACGTTTATCTCTGATAGCATTTTTAAAAAATTGATGCCATCATCTTGGAAATAATATATTTTGAGATTTTTAGAAATGTTGTTCTTAAAGAAAGAGGGACACCATGCAATTTTCCACGGACTATTATTCCGTTTACAACTAGTTTTGATCCATAGACGTCATCTTCAGGTATCTAATGGTACCAGAAGACTACGCCTACGATTTTAAGCTGTTTGACCCCCTACGTCTACGTTTTTCAGTTTTTTGACGTTACTCTGATACCATTGAGTTTTTCCGCCGGTTAAAACGAAACATTTCTGTGCTTTATGAATGATCCACTCCAATTTGGACACATAGTGCGATATTCACATCAAGTTTCGATAGATTTATACCGGTTAAGGGTCCTGATTCCGTACTTGCGTTCGAGTTTTAAGTCGGGAATGCGTGGGAGAAAATAGTTATAAAAAATGTGATTTTGAACTGAAACGTAGGCCCTGAGCGCAATTTCGCAGACGTCGCTCTCGCAAAAAAATTCTTTTGGTTCAGCATTCTCGAGTAGGCACCTACCACCCCAAGATCCATCTCAACAAGTCATCCGAACGGTACCACCTGCCGAAAGACAGTGGCGCATGCCGCTTCCGGGAACAAAACAGCTTGACCGCCTCTGTCATCAACCCCCTTCTTCCACGTGTGCCCTGATTTATCGCGCACTTTGTAGACCACGGCGCCGAACCCTGAGAAAAACAGTCCGGTCGTCGCTGTTCGGTTACCATGGAGATTTGGGCACTTATTTCTCCTCGAAAACTTTTATCTTTTTTTTTCTTGTCATCTTGAAACGACGACTTCCCTTAACACGTATCCCATGCTGTGCGGCAGATTTATGGAAAATTCCGTGTAAAGGATAAATCCACTTCGTGACCTTCGGGATGGAGACTATCTTCGGTGTGGAATTTTATATATATATATATATATATATATATATATATATATATATATATATATATATATATGTGTATGTATCTGCACTGTATTTTGCTGATATATGGACGTCTCAGGGATAAAATTGGATGCTCCGCTTTCTTGTTTTACCCACCTCAGCACGACGGGATTGGACGGTCCTGCGGTCCGCCGCCTTTTAAGTTTGCGCCATTCTTGTGAAATATATTCGGAAGCTCTCGTCTCGGAAACTCTTTTCGCGCGGTTTCTGTGGATAGAAATGATGCAATAATTCAATATTCGCCGGGAAATTCCAATGCTTGAAATTCACGGGGCGAAACCTTTCTCATCCTCAGTGCCACTGCACGCTCTCGTAATCGATGGGAATTCTTCATCCCGATGTGTAATTCGAGAGGTAAAAATATTTCATTTTGCCTGAATGATACGAATGAGATTTAAAAAGTAGAGTTTGTTATTATTCCTGTGCGGTCCGTGAAAAAAACATTTTTAAATTTTACTACATTACCTATGTGCACTTTTTCTACTGTTAAAATCCAAAAAAGGTCACTGTTATACCTTTTTTGCTAAATGATAATAATAAAAAACTAAACGGCAATTTGGTGTTACGTTAAGCGTAGAAGGGGTCTTTGATAATGCTATACATTTGTATTGGTTGGAAAGCAGCAGGTGACAAGAAGTTTTTAATTCCCGGAAGCTTTAGATTCGTAGAATTGAACATTCTTTTTTCGGCTAAATGATACAGGTTGCGATGGCTTTGCGTAGACCTCCAGTTAACAGGGTCGAAAATCTTAGTGACTGTGCGGCTGTTAGAGCTCGCGTAGATGTGTTGGAGAGAATTGTGCATCAACGGTTATCAAAGATCGACGGCGGGGTGGCTTTTCCCAGGAGAGATTGCTTTCGGGGTTGGAATTCGAAAGACCGCCGTGTTGAAAGGGATGCACATATTCGCTCGAATGCAAGAAGCGTCTGGGTGATCACAGACCTACCTGGTGTCCCTTACCCAATAGAAAGAGTGTTGCGTCTCCTTAGATCGAACGACTGAATCGTCATTTCACGAAGTGAAAGGAAAATTTAGCCGCGGTGGGGATTGCTATCTATGGAATAAGATCCAATTCCCGTCTCCAACAGGTACCATATGCTTTTTGGTGAGAGCACCATCTCATCTGCAGTCCTACCCCTACTCCGAGGCTACTACCTAGGCAAAGCCGTCAGCGCACGGAAACAGGGAAGGGAGGAACTTATAGTAGCATGAAATTCTAATGTCCTGCTTAAAATGTCTCCTATACGACTTAGGGCCCAACGGGTGAGAGATGCTGGATTATGGTCTTCGCGGTATATACCAGGTGGCGGGGTTCCCTAGGTCAACCAGATGGTGAAGATTGCCGCATGGGGCGTGAGTTGCTACCAGCTGCAAATTGTAGCACTTGTAGCCTTGCTCAAGGCAGTAGCGATGTTCCTACAGATGTTTCCGGTGCATTTTCTTGAAAAAAACTTTTATAACACCTTTTCAAATTTGAGTTCTGTAACTTCGTACTTCCTCTCTGACCTCTCGTTTACATTAACCTAGTTCCATTTAATCGCTTCGTAATTAATGTGGAATAAATATCTCCATCCCCGTCACGTATAATATTTAAAAGCATTGGACAAGAGTGCTCTGGCGCTGTGAGTGCCCGATCCGAATGCTTTCAGATTGAGTCTCAAATCATCCCGAAGCCCATTAAATTTCCTTTCGTTGAATTAATATACATAATGATTTTCCTCAACGATTCCTATTTTGAGAAAATATAAATTGTTAGACTGTATAAATATTAGTTTGCTCACAAATGACATAGGTAGACAGAGGTTTTTCCGAAAGCTTTCATAATCTACCGAAAAGACAGACCTAATAGACTAGTAGAACGGTGGATTATTCATCGCACTTATGTTATAACTCAGTAGTACTCCTTATGAATGAGACGACAACGGATTCAAAAGTGTTTGGTGCTATGTCAAGTACCAATAGCTCCGAAATATAAAACTAATTCAAGTACAAGTACTGAAGAAATCCCCACTAGAATACTGATGGAAGTTTCAATAGACTTTGCACTTGTTTAAAAGCCTTTTTAAAGACAAGTAGATAAAAGGTTTAATATCGTGAGACTGAAAACTGTCCCATATAACCCCACCTTACAAAGGCGGCGATAGGGAAAACCCCATAAAACAAATACCGATTTATTTAACAACAGTTACCTTTGAAATCCTTGAAAATATAATTCTTAGTGATGTGATGGCTTTTCTCGGCAGTAGGCACGTAGTCTTTCGTAAACAGTGAGGTTTAGGATAGGCAGATTATGCGAATATAACTCATTTTATTGATGATAGCGTGAAATCAGGGGTAGGGAGTATCCAATTAGATGCTACATTTTTAGATTTCAAGAAAGCCTTCCGAAAGTCCCTCCCGAGAAATAAATACACAAAATAAGATAGTTTGGTGTTGTCAAGAAAGTTACTGACTTGATCAGGGAATACTTTTTTAATCGTGAACAAAGTACAGTCATTGACAGACTGAGTACATTAGAGGTAGAAATTTATTCAGGAGCACAAAAAGTAAGATTTATAATGCTCCTATACTCTTCTTGTTAAACATATGTTTCCTTAAGTTCCGCTGTCAGCAGGAATCTTAGATTAATCGCAGACGACATTGATTTAGAGAGAGAAATGAAGCCACCGGTTGATAGCGAGTTACTCTTTAACGATTTATTCTAAATATCTTAGTAGTAATAAAGGCTGTGGATTAGAATCGTTAAATTTAAAGTAGTGAAGTTTCGGTACAAAAAGAAAAGATAACATATTAATAATGAAATATATGGCAACAACTTAATTATTTCAAAGAAGGTCAAATAAAAGGGCATTCCTCTGACATAAAAATCTGTCATGGAGACAAATCCGAAGAAAATGGAGCTTACTTCAAACAAATTAGTATTCATAAGACAGACTGCGGGAAAATATAATGAAAAGTCAGGAGACAGGAGTTCCTCTGATTTAGTTTGACCACATCAGGAGGACGCGGCTAGTATTTGGGATCAATGGGAAAAAACGTACTAAATTAAAAGTTAAGAAAAAAAATGAGAAAAATCCGCCAGGTTCGTTAAAAATGTTGCGATGATTGATTAAACGTAACGAATGTCTGGAGGATTTAAACTGGAAGCCTGTTATTCCTTGAAGAGAGCAAGCAAGACTTTGACTTTTTGTAATATATATTACTCTGGACAATCTGAGGACGCACACGGATTTATTATATCACCATTTCATATTGGTAGATTTGACGAATAATTTGGAATGAAATGAGAGAGACATACACAGTTTAAATTACTCGTTCTTACTTCACACGATATGAATTAATCGAATCCAAAAGTCCAAAAATATCGAATTAACTTAAATATTAGAATTTATTGAGTCAATCACATGCTCAAGTTGAGTTCAAATGTGCGCATGAACTAATATTTATATGTGTGGCTGGTGCCCCACCCTCGCCACACAACCTTGCAGAAGTTTGGGAGATATTGTACACGTTAATGTATGGGAAGAAGGACGTTAGGTTGTTGATATTGCTGCTCTTGAATGGCTGTAAAAAATAAAAAAAGGTAGAAATTTTGATGCTGACAAGTTCATTGAGGGATAAGGTGTGCAGAAGACTGAAATGAGCCGCAAAGATTTTTTCAATAAATTTGTTTTATCGCTATCACGAATTTTTCTCGTATCGTTTCTTCAAGAATTAAAGCCATTTACATGTAGTCATTTTTACACTTTTTACATGAGATTAATGAAGAAATTCTGGGAAAATTAGGCAAGAAGGGATCAATTTTTACACAAAGAATCAATGCAACCTCCATATTCAACTAATTGTAAGATGGAGCAAAATAAATACTGAGAAAAATATCCCTCTTCTAATGACACCTAAACCTCTCGTTGTCATGGTGTTGTCAGAGTAAGAACACTCATTTAGCTTTGAAATTTTATTTTTGTCGTTTTCCTATAAAAAGGATACCCAGCAGATCAAAAACATCAACGTGGTGAATAATTCAAATTTCGGAGACTTAGACTCTTTCCTCTCCTTGGTGACGCGCTCGATTCTTCCAGAACTCTTCCTTCTACTGAGCATGCATAATGATATCCCTTTTATGCAAAAGAGCAAGGACGTTTTTTTGCGAAAAGTTAATACACTTCGCGCAGCGTGCTTTCCCACGCCCATCTATCCTCTCAGTGAGTTAGACTACTACGGCAGCGATTCCCAAATTGACTGCGACACGGGGAGAATCGCGTGCTCGCAAAATGAGAGGAGACGCCTTTAATGTGTGGAGAGGGGAGGAACGTTTCGGAATTCAATGGTGGGTTTTGATGGAAGACTTTGTACTTACGAATGACGACGAGTCGCTCGTCGTTTGACGGCTTCGTGTAGATAGGCGTCTCCATCGAGACCTCGCATGAGTAAATGCCGCTCGCCTCGAGGGACAGTCCGGTCAAGTGAATTCCGTGCTCGTTAGTGCGGCTCCACTGAGGGGAGAGAGATGTGGGAGAGAAAGAGAAAGTCAATTAAAAACCTGACCAAATTACGAATTCTATGTTGTATATATATATATATATATATATATATATATATATATATATATATATATATATATATATATATATCACGATTGTACGGAAAAACTCACACGAGCGGTACAAAAATGGGCTGACACAATGTAACACAAATATAATAGAATAACAACATTTAAAAGGACACTCACACGGTAAATTGCTCGAACTTTCGGCCCTCTCAGAGGCCTTCTTAAAGTGAGACTCCCAGTGAGAGTGAGAGTCTCACTTGAAGAAGGCCTCTGAGAGGGCCGAAAGTTCGAGCAATTTACCGTATGAGTGTCCTTTTAAATGTTGCTATTCTATTCTATTTGTATTATATTGTGTCAGCCCATATATATATATATATATATATATATATATATATATATATACATATATATCGGCATAATAAAACACAAAATAAAACGGGTAGCGCATAACCCATAGAGGACACTCCCATTGTACTTTGTTTGAGCTTTCGGCCTTCTTCAACTAAGACTGAAATTTTTCTGAGAGAAACGTGGAATCTGGGGGTGGGGGGAAGGTGTGGGGAATGCTTTTACTCAAAGTTTATTATTGCAATAGTTTAGCCATTTAAATGTTTTAAGTTTTATTGTCATTATCATTGATCAAATAAAAAAATAAAGAGAATGTTCACTGATGAAACTTTTTACTTAAGCATTTGCCTACCTGTTCAGAGATTTTTTGAAACGTTATTTTCTTCATATCACTGGATTTATTTTAAAAAACATTGAATTTTATGTACTTTTTGCAGTAGAAACATTAATTGAAGATCTCGTTGGATAATCGCGGCGAAAAAACTTTAGTCAAACCTAAATGTTCTTTTCATTTGAAACAGTTGCTTGCTTAATATATTAATTTTTGCGTCTAAAAACACGTCGAGTTGAGGGGGGGTCGGGGAAAGAGGATTTATGCCTTACGGGTCCTAACAAAGGTTGTGAGAGGGTAAAACATCCGAAAATTGCCG
Source organism: Hetaerina americana (assembly GCF_022747635.1). Classification (NCBI taxonomy): domain Eukaryota; kingdom Metazoa; phylum Arthropoda; class Insecta; order Odonata; family Calopterygidae; genus Hetaerina; species Hetaerina americana. The sequence continues at coordinate 19,066,925 of NW_027286070.1, read as the reverse complement.
TGTGTAACTTAGGGATGGGCTCAATGGGTGCAAAATGTGTTCTCTTGCCAGCAACGACAAGATAAGATCCCTCAGTTCCAGACTTTTGCAACGTCAGGACTAGATGAGAGTTTTTCCTTTCAAAAGGCCCTTTTATGTCCTGGAATTCATTTCGGTTCCTCCAACTTTTATTTTAAAGGACTGCGTTAGGGAAACGTGAATTTACTGGTTATGTTTTCTTTAACAGAAACCCATCCCCGTGTGGAAAAAAAATATTATTTCTATGTTAGCCGAAATAAACATCTCTGGGAGAGAGCGTTGAATCAGAGCGGCAGCGTTGAATTTCCAAAATAGGAAAAACTTCTAAAAGGATTCCCATACTTAAAAATATGAGAATTTTTTTCCCATGCATAATTTTGCAAATAAAGATGATCACTTGTAAAAAGCGTTTTGCGTTAAAAACATTCTCCAAAAAACAAGTTTTACTCAAAGGGATCGTTTTCAAAGTGTTTTGACCAGCATTGAAATGGTTAAAATTTATATTAGCTCAAATGACTCGTAGACATGCTTAATGTTTGAATGATGATGGAGCTTACTGATTAAGTGTATAAACGTCAAGAATTTCCATGCTGAACTTTTCATTTTATGCAAAAATATTTTTTTCTTTATTTAAGAGCTAAGTTAATACAGGTCAAATGTATCTCTGTAAACATTGATTGAAGCTGGTGGCCATGTAAACAAACCGGAAATGCAGAATAAAAGAGCAGAGATATCATAGTTGTGAAAATTTATATTAAATATATTATTAAAAATTGAGCTAACAATATAACTTTTGTTGGATAAATTTTTTAAAACATACATTTTTTTAAATTAAAATTTTTAAAAAATCTTCATAAAATTGAGCACCTGGAAATTATTTAATATTATTATCAATGTATTTTACATAATTTCACTCTTTTACTATTGATAAAGGAACAACGTATGAAATTATTTTATACTACCAATTATCATAGTTGTGAAAATTTATATAAAATATATTATTAAAAATTGAGCTAACAATATAACTTTTGTTCGATAAATTTTTTAAAACATACATTTTTTCAATTAAAATTTTTAAAAAATCTTCATAAAATTGAGCACCTGGAAATTATTTAATATTATTATTAATGTATATTACATAATTTCATTCTTGTACTATTAATAAAGTAACAACATATGAGATTATTTTATACTACCAATTAAAAAAAAACAGATAGTTGACTTGATTATAAGTAATCACAGCAGCAATAATTGAGTATTGCAAAGAAAGTGAAATAAAAATTGACTATGTAATCCAATGACACCATCGAATGGCAAAACCTTCTACCTAGTATTCTCAAATATTAGCACAGCCCGTAGAGTGTACCTTGTGGTGGTGATAAATGCTTTTTCTCTATGACTACCGCTCCATCCGTTTTCTTATTTTCCGTAACTCGGATGCACTTGTGTGGAAAAATAATTTTTCAGATTCCAAAATGAGAAACACTGGAGACGGGGGAGGGGTAGTTTTAGCGCATGGGTTTGATGACTCCTTGGGAATAAGTGGTCGTACAAGGTTTTATTGTATCCCCTGGAATACAGGATACGACTGCTTCGGAGATATACGCCGATTCATCGATTTATCGTTTTATCGCCCACCAACCGAGGAGAACATAACAAAGAACACTTCCCCGATAACATGGCCATACAGAGAGATTGGGATAAAAATATTTCGGATCGACCCTTCCACTTGTTATATAGCTGACTCTAGACAGTTTACTACCGGGCGAGGCTCACATCTTCGTGCTACTCCTGAATCCGACATGCAAACGGATGGCGGAGAGTGACAAAGGACGACCTGCATTACATTTAACAGACACATTTACATTTATTGTGTTGCAAAAATTTTGTAATTTATTTGGAATAAATGCTGCGTATTTATATTAGTTCTACAAGCGTCATGGTATTACACCTTATTTGGAGTTTTTAACTTAATATTATGTATATACTTATATATAAATATATATATATATATATATATATATATATATATATATATATATATACTAGCTGAATACCCGGCTTTATCCAACCCAAAAACAATATGGGAAAAATATAAAGAATCAATGAGCGAGGATATACTGGCCAAAGTTCGAAGTGAAAATCCTACATTGGATATTACGTTTAACTCCGACATTTTTAATAAAACTGATTATTTTGGAGGAAAAGTGTATCACCATGGTTAACAAGACTTTAGTGGAACTCGATCTTTTTGCACCTGTACAAGATCAACAGGGTGTATTTTATCCAGATTACATACGTGAAACTAGCTACAATGTCTTAGACTCAGAAGCATACATCGCGGCTAAAAAGCCACTTCTTAATGAAGATCAGAAATTCGCGTACGAAACAATAATGGATCAAGTAGATAAACAAGAAGGAGGTATCATTTTTCTTGATGCTGCCGGTGGCACGGGAAAAACATTTTTAATTAATTTAGTTCTCGCTGAAATCAGGGTTCATGGAGAAATTGCTCTATCCGTTGCATCTTCAGGTATTGCAGCGACATTAATGGAAGGAGGAAGAACAGCCCACTCTGCCCTTAAGTTGCCACTTAATATTTCCCGACAAGAAAATCCCACATTTCATATAAATAAAACAAGCGGCCAGGCACAAGTTCTTATTGAATGTAAATTGATAGTATGGGATGAGTGTACGATTGCTCATAAAAAATCTCTTGAGGCCCTCAACGCAGCACTTCAAGATCTTAGAGGAAACTGCAGTTTAATGGGAGGAGCTCTGGTACTCCTGTGTGGAAACTTCCGTCAAACTCTACCTGTCATTCCAAAATCGACTCCAGCCGATGAAATGTATGCCTGTTTAAAACATTCTGTTCTATGGAATCATGCCCAAGAAATTAGCCTTAAACAAAACATGCGAATCCTCTTAAGAGATGGGAATGCTCAAAATTTTGCAAATAAACTTTTGGAGATTGGAGAAGATAGATTAGTTATTGAAGCATCTGGTATGATAAAATTGTCATCAGATTTATGTGTATCGGTGAAAACTGTCCGCCATATGATACAAGCAGTCTATCCCAACGTTATTTAAATTATAAAAAATTGGAATGGTTGCGAGAAAGAGCCATTCTTGCTCCTAAGAACGATGATGTTAATGAAATTAACAAGGAGATACTAGCCATGCTGCCAGGAGACGTGATAGAATATAAATCGGTTGATACCGTGGTGGATGCTGACGAAGCCGTCAATTATCCAACGGAATTCCTAAATTGACTTGATCCAGCTGGATTTCCACAACATCGCCTTATACTTAAAGTAGGATCTCCAATCATTTTATTGCGAAATTTAGATCCACCAAAACTCTGCAATGGGACACGATTGTGTGTGACAAAATTAATGAAAAATATAATCCAGGCAGTCATTTTAACTGGAAAAGGAAAAGGTGAAATAATTTTTATTCTACGGATACATCTAATCCCAACTGATCTTCCCTTCAAATTTAAAAGATTACAGTTTCCAGTCCGGCTAGCTTTTTCAATTACCATTAATAAATCACAGGGACAGTCTTTAAAGTTTTGTGGTGTTGATCTAAGATCGCCATGTTTTAGCCACGGGCAACTTTCTGTTGCTTGCTCCAGAGTAGGTTCGCCTAAAAATTTATATATTCTTTCTCCTGGATATGAAACAAAAAATGTAGTTTATAAACAGGTGTTAAATAAAAAAGATTCTTAAATTTGTATGAAGTAGTGTATTATTGTACTTTATAATTTGTTGTTTTTATTTATGTAGTTTATTTATATTATTGTTTCTCCCTAACCCGTGCAAAGCCGGGTATTCAGCTAGTCTATATATATAAAGGAGAGTGTTTGTTTGTATGTATGTAATTTGTTTACTTTTTTGCTGTCATAGAAACAGCATTTTTCCAACTATGCCAGCAGGATACTTTTGCAAGAGCACTATTGTATTCAGAATTGCCGAGATATTATACGTGGAATACATCAAGGAAAGTCTTTTGTAGAAGAAAAATGGGCAACTTTGATCCTGAGAATAATATTTATTCATGTGACGCATTGGGCCGAGTCTACACAGTCCATCCTAACAACGCCGAATGTTATTTTTTAAGAATGCTTCTACATACCATTAGAGGACCTCACTCATTTGCAGAATTAAGAACGGTAAACGGAGAAATATGTGAGACATTCAGAGAAGCTTGCCAGAATTTAGCGTTGCTAGAAGGAGATCAACACTGGGATGACTCATTGCGAGAGGCCAGTTTGATTTCTCTTCCAGGACAAATCCGAATTTTGTTTGCCAATATTTCCTCTAAGATCTTGAAGTGTTGCGTTGAGGGCCTCAAGAGATTTTTTATGAGCCATCGTACACTCATCCCATACTATCAATTTACATTCTATAAGAACTTGTGCCTGCCCGCTTGTTTTATTTATATGACATGTGGGATTTTCTTGTCAGGAAATATTAAGTGGCAACTTAAGGGCAGAGTGGGCTGTTCTTCCTCCTTCCATTAATGCCGCTGCAATACCTGAAGATGCAACGGCTAGAGCAATTTCTCCATGAACCCTGATTTCAGCGAGAACTAAATTAATTAAAAATGTTTTTCCCGTGCCACCAGCAGCATCAAGAAAAATGATACCTCCTTCTTGTTTATCTAGTTGATCCATTATTGTTTCGTACGCGAATTTCTGATCTTCATTAAGAAGTGGCTTTTTATCCGCGATGTATGCTTCTAAGTCTAAGACATTGCAGCTAGTTTCACGTATATAATCTGGATAAAATACACCCTGTTGATCTTGTACAGGTGCAAAAAGACCGAGTTCCACTAAAGTCTTGTTAACCATGGTGATACACTTTTCCTCCAAAATGATCAAAGTTTTATTAAAAATGTCGGAGTTAAACGTAATATCCAATGTAGGATTTTCACTTCGAACTTTAGCCAGTATATCCTCACTCATTGATTCTTTATATATTTCCCATAATGTTTTTGGGTTAGATGGATTACAGGAGGTTATTATGATGGCAAACAAAATTCGGATTTGTCCTGGAAGAGAAATCAAACTGGCCTCTCGCAATGAGTCATCCCAGTGTTGATCTCCTTCTAGCAACGCTAAATTCTGGCAAGCTTCTCTGAATGTCTCACATATTTCTCCGTTTACCGTTCTTAATTCTGCAAATGAGTGAGGTCCTCTAATGGTATGTAGAAGCATTCTTAAAAAATAACATTCGGCGTTGTTAGGATGGACTGTGTAGACTCGGCCCAATGCGTCACATGAATAAATATTATTCTCAGGATCAAAGTTGCCCATTTTTCTTCTACAAAAGACTTTCCTTGATGTATTCCACGTATAATATCTCGGCAATTCTGAATACAATAGTGTTCTTGCAAAAGTATCCTGCTGGCATAGTTGGAAAAATGCTGTTTCTATGACAGCAAAAAAGTAAACAAATTACATACATACAAACAAACACTCTCCTTTATATATATTATATATATATATATATATATATATATATATATATATATATAAAATAATGCATGTTATTTGATTATGTAAGAGGATACTTCGTTTAACGAAATGATAGACATTGAAGAGGGCGCACCGTGTTCACAGTGGTCTTGTGCTCTCCTGCGAATAATAGTAAAAAGATTAATGATAGACCAAATTAACATATTAATTCAGGCAACGTTTGGAAAAAACAACCTTATGCCAGGGAAAAATGTTAAATATATCGTAGGTAGGGAGGTGACATAAACTAGAACGGCATTTCCCAAATTACCCTTTTATTATTTCTTTTTAGGAAACATCAAACGAAATATTTGCACATTTTTATGGCCTCCGTATTTACTAGTGTTTCCGCTTAAAATTGCACTTTATCCATGGCTCAAATCGATTTAATATCCCAACCTCAACACTCAATGATCGTCCGACCGAGGTATCATTACCGCAACTGATAGAGGAATAAAACTTACGTCGAGGGTTGCTCCGGGCGTCGTGAAATTCCTGTACGGTGGGTTCCTTCCCCGCACGAACTGGAACAGCTTATGGTCACCATCCTTGAGCCACTCCACCTTGTGCAACAGGGCCGTGCTCACGCCGTGCTCGCACTTGAGCGTGGCGGAGTCTCCGACGAACACGTAGTTGGGCGCACGGAGCAGAACTTCGAAGGCCGCTGTGCCATCTGTTTAGGACAGAGAATATATCCGTGAGATTGAACAAGAAACAAAGAGAACATATTTATTTGGAAAAATCTAGTCGCCTTAATATATTGTACAAAGAAGAAAAACTCACTTGAAAAGTTAGCGCAGAAACATCAAATATTAACATATTTTTAAGCACAGATACTCATACAATTGCCATGAATCAGCATCTTTAATGAATACAGTAAAACAAGTATATTAACTAGCAGTAATAAAATGCGTACTGTTATGTTATTAATAGTTCGATTCACTACGTCATATTATGATTATCAGTTAGTTACTGCACTCATTTTTAGTGGAAAAAGGCTTGATCGGCGAAGAGTAACCTGTCGGATGATGAAAGAAAGGTTAGGGTTGAGCTGTGCAAAACTGTATTTTGTGTGAAATTTGCAAGACATCGAATGGGGATCATTTCCTTTCCTTGTTCCTCTTGCGGTTTCCGTATCGAATCCGGAACTTAGAAAACCACGCAGTTTGGGTGAAAACGCTGAGGGTGCCCGGAGGCATGAGCCGGAATTAAACCCACCACCCTGCATACAATAGCTGGGTGGTGTACCGTCAGGATAATATACCACAGTGAGGCACAACGTGCCATAAAATTAAAGATTAATGTGGAAATGGAAGCCACTGGTGATATTGGAAGACACAATTCTATATTAGGCTCCAAAACAATCATGCTGTTTTGCTGTTGAGGACGAAACAAAAACTTATGAACATGATGAAAACAATGGAATTCTCCATAATACACTTTTTTCAATTGATTCCTAGCATTGTAATACCCCTTGATACAAGCCCTTATTTTACTCATCCACCCATCTCGAATTGCCAAGGCAATAGCTTTAAAAGTAATATATTTTTCCTTATCATTTTACTCAAAGTATGTTTAAATTTTTGCTCTCTATGATTTAAACTTCAGTCACCATTTTATTGTGCGAGAGAAATAATTTTTAAACAATGATTATTTTAAACATTTTAGTCAACTCAAAGTATACTTGTATTTACATAAAAGTTTGAAGTCTTAATTTCATTGTCTCCCAACCCAAATATGTGATTGTAAGGAGATGAATTTTATATACTCATAATGGGTTTTTGCCATACTCATGGGTAGCTTTGTTCTGCATCCTCGTTCATTATAAAATTAAATTCCTTTGCATAGGATCCCAAGCACAGAACACGTATTTAGAACGGGGTCAAATCAACGCGAGATAACCTAGTGGGCTATTTCCTTTGATGTAGTTGTGTGACCTTAAGGGATGCAGTGCATATAACCTCGCTGAAAATAATAAGCGGAATGGATAATTAGCTTTTTCATGTAGGCTGAAGTTGTCTGATATGGTCAACCTCTTTCGGAAAGGTTTCAGCCAAGGAAATACCAACTTATTTCCCCACGTGGAAACATTCTTTTTATGATACATGGGTTGAACTAAAAATGAGCTAATCCTAAGGTAAAGTCGATAGATTTATAATTACTTTTCCCTTAGAGGGTAATGACAAAAAATCGATTGTTAGCAAAAGTAGCGCCAAACAGTGAAACAGTTGTATTGGTTAAAGATCATGCATATTTTCCTCACATGATGACGAAAACATTGGATACCCCCAAAAGTATTTATTATAAAAAACTTAAACATGAGGACATTTTATAAGAGAGGACATTTGAAATTGTACCAATGTATTGAATTACTGCTAAGGAGGAGTTATTTTGTCTTAAATTAAAAAATCACCCTTAATAATTACTCATAGCGTGCTGACGTCATGGTTATCTTTATGCAAAAAGAAGAGGAAATAAAAATGGTATTTACAGGATCTTTTGTAATGGTAAACTTGCCTTTCCATTGATACTTCATCTACATTCTACATTAATTGATACTTCATCTACATATTACATTCATTTTTAAAAATTAAAGGTTTTACAATCATACTAATAATTTTATCTATGATATACAGCCAATGATAAATGTTTTCAGCATAACTTTACATTCCCCCGAGGTCGATTAACTGGCGTCCCAGAAATTGCATGCGTGCCTCAATTATCTTATTTTAGTTTCTAAAATCGATGTACCACACTGCCTACATGCGAATATATAACGAGCGGTTTACTCAGCATAATTGAATTTTGCAATCTCCAGCTAAAAGCTTTTAAATATCTCTGCTGCGTCGGAGTACTTATAAAGGGTGTTAATTATTCGTCCTAGCATATTGAAAATTACATTTTGGTCCTGAAGTTAACAGATTTAATGGTGTGTCAATTCTTAGTTAATTCAATAAACTATATTTCCACAGACATAATTTTCAAATCAATGAATAGTGTACAAGTAATTGCGTTTCACGAGGGCACAGTAACACGATGTGAAAAATGAGCGGTTATTTGCTATAAGAACTGTTCTGAGCATAAATTCTCAATTTGGCATGAAAATTTTATTTTAATCAATTATCGTACTATAATTGATATTACGAATACATTCATCGTATGCACATAAATTAACTACGTATTTATTCAATATTATGATATTGTTATTGAAACCATTCAATTACCTCCTTGAACAAAAAGTCGAGAAATTCTCTTACCATTTGTTGCCTACCAGCTCTCAATGCTCATTAATAGAGTGTAAAAACTTATATTTATGAATATCTGAAATAGGCGTTGGTGAAATAAATAAATCTGAAATAAGGCGTTGGTGAAGTGCTTGATTGCACTCAAGAATTCATAGTGGAGCAGAAAAGAAAAGAGTCATCGTTTAAGCTAAATAAATTACGTCATGTACGAATAGTGCATACCATGTGTGGTTCACGTCAAATCAAGAGCAGTTACTTTATTTATTAGATATTCCATGCTAACTCGGGAATTTTCGTCGCTTAGGATGGCTTTCAATATAAGTGATTGAGTATGAAATGTTTGAGCAGTAGTTATTTAATATGAGATGTGATCGACAGCTACGGTGATTTGCACCATTATAAAGATATGAAGCAGGTGACCTGGCATGCGTAGGATGTTTAGGAATGGGGGAAGAATAGATGGAGAGAAACTCGGCGTCACCGTTGTATTTGTTGTTATGCCTGGTGTCAATTTGAATGATTCCGTTTATCTCCTTACGAAGAAGTGTGAATGTTCATATTTGAAAATTCCAAAAAATTGAAATCGAATACATTTTCTGTATATGTAAAACAATTAAAATGGTAACAGTTGTTTTTTCAGTCAACTAATCTATCCTACACCTTACTACATCAAAATAAAACTTGGAAAAACTTAGAAAAACGAAATGTCAGTTTTTAGTGTTCATTTCACACCTTTTGGGGTTAGAGGTGATCGAAACCCGTGCTCGTGTTCACAATCAAAATAATAACACAGAATTGCAGAGTTGAATATGCCGCTCATGAGATAGAAATAGGATATTATAATATTTCATTTGTAGCCTGGTTAATCGGTAATTTAAGGGGAAACTTAGAATTTCTCGGTAAATATTCAAGCCTCTGGTACGTTAGATATTTCATTACAAAGTAAACTAGATGAAAATAAGAGATATTATCTGTTATCATTTATTTTTAAAATTGGACGACAATCAGAATAGAGAATATGTGTTCAAACGATACACTCATAATTGGCACGGCACTTATCATAAATTCGTAAAATTAATGAAGTTATTACGAAGTAACTCTCCCTCGACTTCATTGGATTTAAAGTAAATTGCTCATGCGCGAAAAGGCAACTCCATCAATCAGTTTAATGCTGCTATACATTACACGGTCGAGTCACATAATAGACGGCCGAAAAGCAAGTAGTTGGCTGATTGATACGCATATGGGACAATTCTGATGTGAATAAAAGGGCGGGTACGAAATGGATCGTGGAGAAGTGCAAATAATCTCCCAGAGCAAGATACAAAACGTGTGGATCTAACTTGAGATTTATGCATCAATTCAATGGTGTTTGTACTCGATGAATTTTCGCACTTTGGGTGTTCAGGTATAACTAATTTTCATAGCGACGACAAATCGTTTTCATAAAAGAAAATAAGGAAAGAAACAACTTAGATTGAACGCGATAGATGAAAAATGCAGATGATTGAATATTATTGAAATATACTTCTGCAATGCACTAAAAAATTTCTTCTACGTGATGCTGAGATAAATCTCATGCGCGATACTGAGAGAATCACTCTGAATTGGGAAACTTTATTTGCGGTGAACAAATAAAAATAAACCATTCTAAAAATGGCCTTTTCTTTGTTGTAACTCACAGTTATTGTATGAGATAGAAAAAAATTATCTTTTGAGAGGAAATTAAAGGATGGAATATCAAAAAAGTGCTTCTTGGTTTTTTTCAGTACTTTTTTTAGCTACACAAAATCAAATTTATAGCTTGTTTCAGATTATTGTATTGCTTACTCCCTTGTGTTATTTATCCCATACCTATCCATGGAATTACCCTTAAATCAGAACTAAGGCATTTTCATGTCAAAACTTGACTAAAGAGAGCATAGAAATAGAACTGTTAACCGCGAGTGGGGAGTGTAAATTACTTAGTTCAAATATTTTCGTTGGAAATTCACTCTTCCAAGGGAATTATTCGAGACGAAATCTAAACTTTCCCTTAAGAAATGAATGTGAGCGAGCATCGATTACGAGACAAAACGATGCACACCGTGCGAATGGAGTTATTGTGGTGAAATTTTTCTCGTCCGATAAATTCTCATTAAAATAATATCTCCGGGGAAGTAATGGAAAAAGAACATGACTTTAAAGACCATGGATCCGTGGGTCCTTTAAACTATCTTTATGGGACGCAAATGTTACCCTTTTCCCACTCTGCTAATGAGCAAATATATATAAAAAAGTTTCCCTGCCAAAGGAAAGCGAATAAAACTCCTGGAGTATTTATGAAAGAAAAAGAATGCGGTGTGGCCCTGAGACAGAGAACGGAGTTTAACTTAAAGGGAAGGGGAAATATATGTGAAAAGGAGGAAGAGAGTGTTTCGCGGTTATCCTTTGAGGGTTGGTGAAGGCACGGATAAAGAAGGGCAGCAGTGTCTTTAGGAGCTCGTGAGAGATACTCGAATTATGAAAGGGGCTTCGGCGGTATCTGAGAAGTGGTCGCATCAGATAGGTTAAAAGGCGCAGCTGAGAGGTTTGAGTAAAGGCTGAGTGATTCGAGAAGTAGGCATTTTCTGGGCGATCAGGTCTCTTCTCTAGAAAAAAAATACGGGACGGAAAGGGCTGAATTTATTATCTTCATATCATATCGACGTCTTCTGTCATTGTTTAAGCAGCATATGAGGCAATTTTGAAAGACAAAATGAAAGAACCACAGACGAGAGGAAAAATGTTACCACTACTAACTTGAAGATAAAGAAAGAGTAATGAGACTCTCGATAGGTCGGAAAGCTAGGAAATTATTAAGAGGGAACTAACTAGTGCATGTATTTGGGAAATACGAGGGTCATCCGGAAAGTAGTACCCGTTCGTGCCCCATGAAGTGCTGACGACGCGAGTAGCCGCTGGACGAGGTCAGATAGCTTCAGTGGCTTGTCTGCCTTCTCTGAGCCAAGTTGCGTGACGCTAGCATTGCCTGTGTTGTTTCTGTGATTGTTTACAATGTTTAAAAAAATTGAGAACGCCGCCAGTTGTGAAGTGAGGGCAGTGATTAAATTCCTCAATGCAAGAAACGTTCGCCCATGTGATATTCATCGCCAATTAAAGGAGGTGTATGGAGACAATGTAATGGACGAGTCGTCTGTTCGGCGGTGGTGTCGCAACTTCAACATGGGGAGGGGGAACACACACGACGATGAGCGTTCGGAGAGACCGTCTGTCATTACGATACAGACCAACTGGTGAGCTCAGTTGACGAATTCGTGAGGAACGATCGGCGCGTCACAATTGATGACATCTGTGAGCATTTTCCCAATGTTTCTCGAACAATTGTTCATGAAATTGTTAAACACCATCTGCATTATGCAAAAATTTGTGCAAGATGGGTCCCTCGCGTATCTCAATGAGCTGGCGGCGAAGGACTATGCAGCAGGAATACAGAAACTTGTCACACGTTATGACAAATGCCTTAATTTGCTTGGAGATTATGTTGAGAAGTAGTTTAAAGTATCCTCTTTCAAATAAAATTTTTTATGTTTGTTAATATTTACTTTTGTGTCTTTATTTCACGAACGGGTACTACTTTCCGGATGACCCTCGTATATATATATGAGAAGAAGAGGTGCCTAGAAATTCAGTGGAATTAAGAAGAGAATTGCGCTAGCAAAACAGAGAGTTTCCAGAAGAAGAGAGCTGAATACGGGTAAAGGGAGTAAAGAGCTGAAGAAAAGATTGGGAAAGACTCAAATATGGACTAAAATACTTTATGGATGCAAGACCTGGCCTTTGAGATAAAAAAATGAGTGCTTTTGAAGTTTATTTGTGGAAGAAAATGGAAACAAATGAGTTCAACAGAGAGGAAGACAAACATTGAAGTTTTAAATAGCGTGAGGGAAAAGGGGAAGTTACTGGGGGAAATCCGAAAAACGCATAGAAGTTGATGGAGGAAATATTGAAAGGTAGTGGTATATTGAATGCGGTGATAGAGGGAAAAACGTTGGGAAAGCGAAGTGGAGGTAGAAGACAGGCAGGAGTTATGAAGAAATGAAGAAAAAAATAATGTCGGGCAAAGAAAGAGGAGCATTTCTTGATTCCTTGAGGCATATTTTTAAGCAATCATGAGTTTTTCAAACTTGAATACTTCAGGTGTAAATAGAATGTCTGCGAATTAATTAATTTTTGACATTTAATGATAATTTTGGCTCAGAAAGAAATGAAATTAGTCTAGCGCTAAAAACTTAAAGGAAAATTATCTTAATTTAATATCGCATATGAACACAAAATTTCCTTCCATACGGTTTGTAGGAGCTCTCCACAGTTCACAGGAATATGGTACTGTTTCCGAAAATTTCTAAATACGTTCGAGTGTCCTTTATTCTGTGCTATTCTATATTTTTGTTGGATAACTCCATCTAGCTCCTTCGTTTTAATTGTATGGGTACATGTATAATATGTATGTATGTACGTATATACATGTCTATATATGTGTGTGTATATATATATATATATATATATATATATATGTATATATACATGTCTATATATGTGTGTACATATATACATATATATATTAATATATATATATATATATATATATATATATATACATGTCTATATATGTGTGTACATATATACATATACATATTAATATATATATATATATATACACATATCTATAAATAGGGAGGTCTGAAAAGTTTCCGACCTAACAAAGATACCAGATCTTTTTTCAGAAATTTTCGAGGTTGGAAACTTTTCAGGCCGCTTGGTGGTGGTCTGAAAAGTTTCCAACCTCGAAATGTCTATCCTGTAGATACATGGAAAAGGGATAGAAACACACGTAAAAGACCAACACAGAAGAGGATTGAAAGGAGGAATCGAACAGATTAGGAGTGCAAAAACATTTCCCTGGCAGGGACTTGAACCATGGATCTTTCGACTAGCCTGGCCGATGCTCTAACCCCTCGAGTTATCGAGGAAATGTAAATTTAACTGAAATCTGCGGATATATATATACATATATATATATATAACGAAAGATATGCTAGTGCCCGTACGTATTTCTGTAAGTTTTGCACATTAATATGCCATCTTAGGATTTCCAGAATCGTGGCAGAGAAGTCGCTAAGCGAGAAGGGAAAAACCCTGTCCACTTCAGAGGGAGAAAGGATCTGGGGCCAAGAACCTGCTCGAGAGAGGGTGTGTTCCCATGGTGCGAGGCTGGGTAAGGGGGGGAGGAAAGGACTACCTCCACTTGGTTTGCGCCTCCATATATCGCTTTCGCGCATGCTCGTGGTATGTCCGGCCTCGCGTCTGCATAGGTTCATGCATGCCTAACCTTGGATCGCTTCAAGAGGCGTGCGTTCCGCCCAGGGCTTTGTGGTGAGGCAGATCGGTTATACATCGGCGTTCCGCGTGGAATTCCTCCGCCCTGCCGTGTCCTCTTGGACCCCAGGGATAGCCTCTCGGTAGGTTCCCTCCCTTCCCCACACGGTGCTAGAATTCGAGGGGAGGGGGGAGTGAGGGCACAAGAATCTCCGCTGGTACTCCAACCTCCTCCCTTATCGCGAGGTGGAAAAAAAGAGAATACTTTTCTTTGGAACGCCTTTGTCGAGAAAGATTGGGGGATGGGATGGGGTGCAGAGGAGGGAGGGTTTCAGCTTGTGAGACGGATGGGATATTTTGGTGGAACGAGAGGAAATTCACCGTGTGGGCGTGTGTGAAATGCAGTGTGGTGTTAGGGTCGGGTTTGGGTCCGGGCGCGGAAGCAGGGGCTAATAAAACTGTATGGCGTTAGGGAAGGTGGGGTTGACATTGGTGTTGCGAAGAGTGGGATGTGGATGGGTTGGGGGCAGAAAAATCTTCATCCAGAGAGGTAACATCGGCGATAGTTGGGGGGTGAAGAATTTCTCCGTGCGGTTGCGCCAGAGATCCCGCAGGAATGTAGGCGGCAGATTGCTACGCGGAGGAAGAGGCGGCAGCTGCTGCATCCATCCTCGGGGGCCGAGTATCGAATACGAGAATGGACGATCTGAGCTCTTTGTGCTTTTCAAGTCTCTTTTTTTTAAATCTCGGCGAAACAATCACCTTTCTCTTAAGTGATTTTTGAAAAGTGTTAGGCATGCGGTTTTTCATGTTATTTTTCTGTTGGAAAGAAAGGGGGAGTGTGTTCCGTCTCGTTGCGACTGAATCAGAGATTTTAAGGGCAGGTCTTCGTTTTCATCGATGGTGTTTGGACATCACATTTGTTACCGTAATGGGTTGCAGAGGGCAGGTACGAGTTGAACATGTTAAAAAACGGTGAAAGAAATAAAATACGAAAATTTGTAAGCGTAAATAAAAATGAAGGATATATAGAAAACAAACTGCAAGTTACTATATTTTGTGTTTGAGTTTAATGCATTAAGATTGATAGTGTTCGTTTCCTTATTTATTCAATCACTGTAGTGAAAAATATTTACTTTTATTTATTTGATATACTTAGTGTTTAACTGTGTGTGCTTAAGAAATATGTTTTTATGAAAAAATACACGGATATTGATTATTTTATTGACACAGCCGACGAGGAAATTAAAATACTGGAATTTTATTTTACGTTACCAGTAAATGTGCCAAAGGTTCTCATGGTTGGATTTAAAATCTAGATAAAAACACTGCCTAGAGGAATTTAAGGTGGCTTATATAATTTTCTCATGAGTCTAAAATTGTAAAGAGAGCCATATCCATTTGACGTCTCCGTCGGCCACATTGTGTAGACTATAATTTCCTTACGCGTGAGAAGAAAAGAACATGGGACAATAAGCGCCGGGGAAGGGTTTTGGAACCTTTGACAGGCTGGCTGCGCGAACGGCATTCAAAAATCTCAGGTATCCTGATTGGAAACGAATCCGGAATTCCGAAAAACGCTGGTGGCATGGGAAGTAAATGAATTTTTCACAACCTCCCGGATTCCTCTGCGTTGTCGATGGAAATGGGCCCGAAAATAAAATAATGTGCGAATTTTGAGTTCAAAGTGTCCTGAAACGTACGAGTCAAATATCGAGATTCTGAGATAAGTAGATAAGCTTTATCGCACATTCTCTTTTTTAACTGGAAAGCACTGGGTCCACGCTCAAATGGAAGCATTGGAGTGGAACTTGCGCTAAACAGGGACCCACTTCGACAATCTCTCCGGAAATACCCTTTTAATTCACGCTTCATGATCGCACATGAACTTGGAAAGAGGACACATCCACCATGCTAACGCTAGTTTGAACACGAGGCATTCTAGTATTTCAGATCCGGGCTATAGAAAAGAATCTCGACTCTTTTTTTCGAAACAATAACATGAACGCATTACGTGGCAGGCTACTGCAATGCACGACCAGTCATCCCTACAGCCACCTGAATCATTTATATGTAGACTTGATTATTTATACTAGTTTTACATTAAACTATACTTGAGTAGACATATTAATAAATCAGTACGTCTGATTAAGAATAAATGTAATACAAAACATTATACTTAAGGCAGGCTATAATTGGTAATAGTTGTCGATCGTAAGAAGAGCGAACAGTTGTTTATAGCCAGTACATATTTGGAATTGACTTTTATACGGACGAGAGACAGGGGAACGGAGAGCAGTGGAAGGGAATATTAATAGTAATGGGTAAAAGATTGGGCAGGATAATCATTGAGGTAAATGGGGAGATGTAGTGTGATAGATGCTTAACTCATAATTCTGAGTAATTTCCCATTGGAAATAGGCCGCAAGTATTTGGGATGCATGGGAGAAAGCCTGGATAAAAAATACGATCAAATTCAAAGAAAATCTGCATCAAACACGAAAGCCCGCCATATGGCGAATAAATATTCATTCACGTGGAAATAAATATCAGGAAAAGGGATAGGAACACGCACTAAGGACGAACACAGCTGATATTTAGACCAGCATATCTTATTGTGCATGACGAGTCCTCGATTGCTCAAGTGGATAGCAAGTAAAAAGATCCGGTGTTCAAGTTCCGGTCAAGGAAATATTTTTACACTTGTGATCTGCTTGATTCTGCAGCCAGGGCTCTTCCCCACCTCCCCCGTGATCGTCTTTTATGTGTTCCTATCCCCTTATGTATATATATAACATGTGTATATATATATATACATGTTATATATATATACATGTTATATATATATATATATATATATATATATATATATATATATATATATATATATATATATATATATATATATACATGTTATATAACGATTGTACGGAAAAACTCACACGAGCGGCACAATAATGGGCAGACACAATATAACACAAATAGAATAGAATGGCAACATTTATAAGGACACTCACACGGTAAATTCATACATACATACACATATATATATATATATATATTTATATATATGTATGTATTTATACATATATATATATATATATATATATATATATATATATATATATATATATATATATATATATATGTTTATGTATTTATATCAAGTTTTAATTAATGGTATGTGTAAACTAGGATTGGAAAAAAAATTCATTTGCAAAGTAATTGTTATAGCCTTAAATTTACATTTATTGCGAATAGTTTACTTCTTTAAACAATTCATTAATAAATTAGATTCACCCAACATTTTCGCAAAGAATATAGCATTTTCAAAGCAAAGCAAAGTTAAAAATTAATTTAGATTTGTTTAATTTATTTTATTGATGAATATTATGCGTTGTTTATCAGAAAAACCACATGAATGTATCGAATGGTGACTGCATAAAATAGGAGTTACCACATATTATTCAAATGCATAGTGGCAAATGATAAGAAGGATAGAATAGTTGTGAAAATCAATAATTGTATGAGAGTATTTTAAATAAAATAAAAAAATTAGTTGAAGAAATTTTATATCCATAGTAAATTTTCCTCGCTATCATTATGTGAGATTTAATGAAAAGATTTGTATTAATCGATCGTATTTCTGTCCTGAGGAATAAAATAACGTATTCCGAAGCAAAAAATCATCTGGCTTGCTTGGTTAACCTTTTAAAATAGTATTTAACCACACAAATATGATAAAAACTCTCCATTTGTATATCCAAAGTCAATCTTATATTTGTGTTAATATTATATAATTAAGACAATGAAAGAGGAAACTTAGATTTATCACATTTGTAAAAAACCAAATTAAAATACTAATAGGTATGTTTTCACTTCTCTAATGACTAGGAAAATCAAATGTTTTTCGTTCGAGTTTGCATGTTCTCCGTATACAGACACGAATTTCACCTGTACTTAAAGGGCTCAAAAATACCATGAAAATAATAATAGGCAAACATTTCTAGTAAATCACATGACTTAACCTAAAAAATCAGAATTTGAAAAATTCAAAAATTTCCCAATTTCCTATCACCAAAATTTTGTCATCCAGATCACCAAAACAATTACGTAAGCAATTAAATTTAAAATACTTCGCCTTGCCACATAAACCATGTTTTATGGGTTTATGTGGAAAGGCGAAGTATTTTCAATTTAATTTCAATATGAAGAATTTCCACTGAGTGACGCCAGAAACTGTTTCATTTATCAATTGCGTAAGCTCTCAGATATGCACAGCCAACAAAGATTATTGAATTATACACGCATCCAGGGGGCATTATTTCCCATCTATACATACGTGTATCGTACAATATCTTCCTTTCGTGAATTTTCTAGATAAACCAGTCTCTGGAGATCCATAGATATTCAAGGGTAATTGCAGAAAATGATTCTTTTGCCAAAACGACATTTATTGCATCTGCCACTACCATTGTCCGACAGCCATTAAGCCGAAATCGGCACTATCTTGAGCTTCGAACTTGAGCAAATATCTCTGCTTCGTCGTCGCGATGAACTTTATATCCTTCGTAATGCTTTCCGCTTGTCATCTCTTTTCCAATATCATCTCGCCGACCGTCGCTCATCATAAAATATTTCAGGGAAAATGATAAAAACGTACCAAATAAAATAGGACAAAAGAGAGTATAGGAGGCCCTTCCCGTTTCATCGAGCAAGCCAAAAAAACTCTTTCCGGAGTGGAATGCGACAGAAAGGAAATGCCATCAGACGGCGCGGATAAACAAAGATAATATCCCTCTTTTTTTCCGCCTTTGGACGGGCATTCCGGTGCCGGGCGCAGTAAGAGGTGTGTCGTGGGAGAGAAAGGGTTTTTTTTCATTCGTGTTCGGTTCCCAGCATACCGACCTCCCTTTCCCTATCTCCCCGCGCGCGAAACCCGGACGATTCCTCCTCCCTCGCGGAGATTGAGGTGAGCGGGATGAGGGAGGAAGAGGGACAGGGGGTTGAGGGGGGTGGAGGGTTTTAGGTGGGAGGGAAGGTAGAGCGGAAATGGATGGCTCAGCGAGGTGAAATGCAGCGACGCACGGAACGAGGAATCCTCAGACGTGCGGCGTGAAGAAATCGCGGGACTTAACCCCGCCCCCATTCCCGCCGAATAAGGAAGAGAAGAAAAAAATGACTCTCATTTTCCACTTCCTCCCTTTCAGTCCACCTCCCGCACTCCTCCCCCCTTTTTTCCCCCACGGGAGAGAGAGAGAGAGAGAGAGAGAGAAAAGGAGAGAGGTGTATCTGAAGGGAATTAGCACTAATGAATTCTTTGAAGTGTTGCAGAAAGTTCAAGGATGTGAGAGCGATACTTCTCGATCCAATGAGAGATGGAGGGGGAGGGAATGAGTGTGGGAAGGGAGAAGAGGGTTCGCCGTTCACCCCGCTCGTCTTTTTTCCCGTTCTTTTTTGTAACCCTTCCTATGCTTCCCTTTTCCTTCTCTCTCTCTCTCTCTCTCATTCCCTACCGATGATTAAATGGAACGTAGCCTGTATTCCCCCCGAGCCCCTAATTAAAACACCGCCTCCCTACCCTCGTGCTCCCATCCATGCTCCATCTGCCCTTCCCCTTCTTCCAATCCTCCATCGCCCCCCTCCCCACCCTATTTCCCGATCAATGGCGAAACCCGGCGTGTAATTATGGGAGGGGATGGCTTTGTGGGGTCTTTAACGGGGCAGAGGAGGATCGGATGGGGGTGGATGCTTGAAGCGGAAGAGTAAACAGGAAGTTTTCGAAACGACGCACGCTGGAACGACTAAAGGGAGAGCCTCAAAGACAGAAATACTTGAATGGGAGGGAAGAAAAAAAACACTTATGTGTATACTTGTTCATGTGCGTGCGTATTAATGTGTATTGTGGGAAATCATTTGTGTACATTTATGAGTAGAGAAATGAGTGTTTAAATGGCAATACAGATGGAGCTTTTTTAAAGACAGAACTAAACCCGACAAAAATTAGTTTTATCCAAGGTACTTCGTTGAATAGTTACCGGATTGGTGGGGGAATATCAGTCAACGTAGATAATCAATAACAGCGATTGTTAATCAACTAGCAAGGAACTTAAATGCATGCTATTTTATTACTGGTGTATTAATTGAGTTATTACTGTCATGGGTAAGAGTAATATTTATGAATGATAGTAATGAAGTATATAGCATAATGGTGTGCGAAAATGAAGATAGGAGCAGACAGAGAAGTGCGGTTTAAAAACAAGAAATAGACTTTTCTCGATGATTTGATAATTCAACCACCACATGTTCCAATAAGGTTAAAAGTATAATAGGAGGTAGGAGGAATAAAACAAGGCTCTATTTTGGTTTTACACGGATGTAGGAAGAGCGTCATCACTTCAAATAGCTTCACGTAGTCAGATGTAGTTACGAATTTTCGTGTATTTGGTTTTCATCATAAATAAATGTTTGGTTGATTTAAATGTGGGAGGAGGTATCTCGAGCCATATTTTTGAAAACGTATTTTGAAAACATAAAAAAATAAAAGCCCATAGTAAAAACCATCCTTAAGGGAAAATAGGGGATGGGAAAGGAAAGGTGAAGGTAAGATTTTTATGCAAGGGCTTAAAGGAGATAAAAAGAGTCGAGACAGCAATAAGAACGGGAAACACGAGGAGAATTAAGAAGTCATTTCAATTGAAATAAAAACGGGAGGGTGAAATTTGGGATACAGAGAAAAGGACATGACGAAAACATTGTACAGAGGTATAAATAATAAAAGCAGAGGCGAGGAATCAATGAGACGAAGCAAATGTTCCGAAAATAGCAGCGGAATGACATAGAGATTCCGGGAGCAGCGAGAAGTTAGTGCTTGGGTGAAAGGAGACGAAGAAATCGTCGTGGGGGAAAATTAAAAATATCCTACAAAACATTAGAACTACTCAGTGGAAGAATCACGTAAAGAATTTATAGGCAAGTATTTAATACCAGTTCACAATGATATAGAATGGGATATTGTCTAGGGATCGTTGCCCTTAGAAACCAAATAGATAAAATGATACAATTTGATATGCCTACAAAATAGATAGCTGGAACTTATTACCTGCGTAGCGCTAAAGAACAAAAGAAAAACTTGAAAAAAGAGTTTTTAGGACCATCTCTAGCATTTATGGTGTAAAAGTTTTGCCTAGTATTTTCTGAGTATTATATTATACTCGGTATTTTACTTTTAAGGAAGCTTTTGTTTGAACGCAGACTGAACAATGATACACATCTTTACCTCTCCTGAACAACACAATGTGACATCCAGCTCCTTTAATTCCGCGTACTTCCGTCTAACATGTATAGACACGGGCTTTTCCTCGCCCTTCCCCGTTCGCCTAACGTTCTCCCATCTATCACAGTTGTAGCATCCCAACGCCAAACAAAATGCTTTGTATCCTGTAACTTTTCCTGCTTCCATTGAATTTATCCCAATAATTCTGTCTCCTCTCCCACAATACCAAGCATTTCGTCGTTTGTTTTCCTTCATATCCATTTCACATCATCCTTCTATATTGTGTTTATCAGTAGCAAATTAGAAATTTACTAGTGTTGGTATATTTTGTTCATGAAAAAGGTCATCGCCGGTTAAGAATCGAAAAGAGAAGATTAAAAAGCCGGTGAAATGAGTTCTTGTCATTAAAGTAGTTTATTAGGACAAGAGTGGCATAACTAACAGCAATGAGAGAAATTTGATAGAGAGAGAGATGGGAATAGAATCCTTTTTGCTCTCGGGAGTACAGTGTACAATGTAAGCTTTGGAAAAACGTGAAGTAGAAGTATTATGGAGATATAGGCGTCTTACCGAAACTTATTTATGAATAGAACTCTAAAGGACATGGCATAGGAGGAGAACCTATGCAAGCATTGCTATCATTATGCCTAAGATATGGAGGATTGGATAAAGGTGGGGCTGAGTAGGAACGTAAGCAGAATGTAATGTTAGACAAAGTTTTGAATGTTAACGCTATGTTAATGTTAGGTCAATGTTTTGAATGTTATGGTAAATCAGCAAGCTATGGTAATGCAATTATATTTTAGATACGTTTTATTAAATTATTTACTTAGAGCATACGGGATGAAGAAAAACCCTATGACAATAATTAGATCTTTAAAATGTAGTTTGCCTAAAGTGAGCGCTAACATTGGATGTATTTAATTCGGGCAACGATATAATTAAAATATTAGAATAGCAAATTTTACAAAAATGAGCATAACATGCAAATTTCAATGGTATCGGGCTCAATATTGTGAACATTTATCTTGAGGAATAAGGAAAAAAACGTCGTAAAATGTTTTGTAAAATATTTTGGGTGAATTTTACAAAGTTTTTCTTAGTCCTCATAACATAGATCTAGCGTAGATATAATTTATCAAAATACACATTTACTAGAAGGAGTTGCCCAAAAAATACATGAATAGTAGACTATTAAAAAGATTTGCGTGGGGCGTAGCGTTAATTTGTTCTCATACTTGGTCCTCAGGATACACGTCGAGTAAAGTTTGAAGAAATTCGCGATTTTTGTTTGACTTTCGATTGGAGAAAAAAATATAGAGTAGATATAAAACAAACACAACAGTATAAATATGCATCGGTGAACGAGAGGTGATCTGATGGGGAAATTTCGACATGATAGAAAAGTTCAAGAAGTGTTGAGTGGCGTGGGATACTGAAAGTTGTGATAAAAGGGAGAATTTTTGACCAATGAAGTAAAGGCAGGAAAAGAGTGGGCATTTGATGAATGAAGGCTATGTGTAGGAAATAAAAAGAGACCAGAAAGGAAATCATACAGAACATTCGTGCTTTCTTGATTGGAAGTATTGCTATTCTAGCGCACAAGGATGAAAAATAAGATTAATGTGACACCCAATCCCATGTTTGTAAACAAAAAAGACCAGTGATAAAAAATACGAAAAACTCAATTCGAGAAAATTTGAACAATTCGAACTCAACGAGAATGAACATTACCGGAACGAATTCTAGAAATTGTACTTATGAAATTTGTACTTCAGTTGGGGTATTACTCGATATATTATTTTTTAGAGCAGTACACGTGGCATGGTATGCATCATAGAACGGATATTCTCTGGTGTTACTAAATGCCAATGGGACTTTTGCTACCTGGAATCTGAATCCTAACATAATGCGAAACAATTTTGTGTTCCTCGTTTGTGCATTGTGTGCAAACATTTTCTTACTGAGTCACACAGTGGGTGACTGTTTTCCGCTTATTTTTACATGTTTCCGTTTGTCCTGTACCCAATTGATATTTTGTTTTGGCCTACAGACAAACCCCCATCGCCCCGCTTATCCACTCAACTATTTACCCAACCCTCTTTCGTTCCGTTTCCACAGCGCATACCATCATTTGATCAACCATTTATTTCCCTCTACGATTTTGATATTCGGAAGAAATAATTCTTTACTGTCTACCTCTCAAAAGTGAGGCCCTTCAGATTTCAGAACTAGTGTAGAACATTATTAAGTTGTCAAAAGGTAGATATTAGTGTCTTGAAAGAAAGCAATCTAATAAAATAAATAGCTCAATAAAATTCTCTTCACAATTTTATTTAGAGCTGTTATCAGGGGACCATAATTACATTATATTTTGGAAATTATAATGCTAACTTAGCTAAAACTTATTCAAATCTATTTAAATTTCCTAATTCTCAGGCCAACAAAGGTCACTATTTATAATTTGGGACTTAACAATTCTAAGCGGTTTAGGCGCCATCTGAAGTTTCAATTTGAAAGTTTGACCCTTTTAATGCTGCCTTCAGATCATTTTGTCGTTTGATCATTAATTGTGTTGCTTACTATGACTCGAAAATTTTGTCTCAACGAAAAACTGGATTTAATTTGTAAAAACATTCTTGCAATGATTTTTTACGACTTTCAAGAAGATTTTCATGACAGGAGTGCATTGATTAACTTAATTCCACTTTTGGCGATGAAGCCCCATCCTTGACCACTGTGAAACGCTGGCATAACGAATTCCATCATAGCCGCAGATCGCTAAGTGACGAAAGTCATGAAGGTCATCCAAAATCAGTTGCTGTGCCAGAAAACATTGATGCTCTGCAAGAACTAGTAAAGGAGGATCGTCATATGACTTATTGGGAGATTGAGGCATCCTAGGGGATTAGTATGACGAGCATCAATAAGATATTGCATGAAAATTTTGCTGTGAAAAAAATTTGTTCCCGTTGGATCCCGTATAATTTGACAAAGGCTTAAAAAGATGCTCGTGCCAATTGGTGCAAAGAATGGCTAAGCAAATACATTCCTGCTGTATTAAAATATTTGTGCGTACAACATCTACACAGGTGAATAATCTTGAATTAATGCGTTTGAGCTCGAAACAAAACAGCAATCAACAGTAAGGGTCTTCCAAGACGAGCCAAATCCGACAAAAGTGATTCGTGCACGTAGCACGTGTAAGCAAATGATCGCCTATTTCTTCGGATAACTGGACGTGGCAACCGTAACGTTAGAACCGTACCGGTAGAACCGTGGATTCGGAATGGTACACGAGCATTTGTTTGCCAGAAGTGCTTGGTGAAATACGAAAAAAGAAGCGGCAAAGAAGGATCTTTCTTCATCATGGTAATGCAAGCTCTCACAGATCGGCTGAAACAACTACCTACTTGACGAGCCAAAACGTCGAATTGATGGGTCATCCTTCGTGCAGCCCTGATTTAGGCCCCATACCGTAGGATCTCTTTTTATTCCCGTGTATCAAGAAAAAATTGCGTGGCCAACGTTTTTCGGCCGCCTGAGGAAGCCGTTGACGCATTCAAAAACAATGTTTTAGTGGTACCTAAATCGGAGTGGAATAATTGTTACAAAAATTGGTTCGACCGAATGCAAAAGTGTATTGATTATCATGGAAATACTTAGAAAAACAATAAATCCATGTTCAACAATAAATTACCGTCTTTTAATTATTAGGCTGAAAATATAAATAGCAACCCTCGTAGCCACAAAGTAGAAAAAATTAGGGGATCTGATTTTTAAAAATTAATAGTTCTGTTTTATTTTATCTCTGATCATACTTGGCCAGGCATTGGACCCGAAAATATTTTAGCATCGCGGAGCTGTTTTGAGAAAAAGAATATTAATTTGGATCATCTTTACTGGCTATCAATTTAAGACAATTTATTTCCTATCTCAGCAATAATTCGGATTCCAGATGATTTCAACGCATACAATGGATCTTTTTCTGTTCTCTCAAGCCCTGTAAGGAATAATCCCTCAAAGATTAGTATGATCCAAGGTACCATCAATTAAAAAGCGCATTAAATTTTCCAAATGATTTGGCTAATTGGACCCGAAAATTCTTCTGCTTGCGACTGATCAATAATTTCCTCTACATACTTTTGGTGGTAATATTTATCCAACAAAAAAATGAATTAATCGTTTATTTAAAGGAATAAAATAAAAATATCTCTATCTTGATGAAAAGATTTATTCAAGATAATTTAGTTTCAGTGATAGATAAAATTAATGAATAATGGCACAATAAAGTGTTTTATAAGGAAGACTTTTTTCTAAGGGCTAAGCTTTGGTCAGTCATTTTTTTAAGCAATACGAATGACTACCCGCTAATTTCAAAGATTAGTTTTGACAACTAAGAAGAAACCCGGCTGGAGCAATAAGAGTTTTTGCCCCAATTTACAAATTCTATAGCGCATAAGACGCTGGCTGGAGCTTCACAATGATTCTTATTTTAGACAGGACGGCAAGTAAAGCACTGAGGCTTTCATTTAAGGAAATTTTTCCATATCTAAGGATTTATTTTCGGAACGTTGATGTTTTTGGCAGTCTTTGAAATATAGAAAAACGAACCCCAGGATCTCATATTCAATAAAACCATTAATCATATTTTAAGCATATTGATTAAGTTACATTTTCTATTAGTAATACCGGGAACAGACATCTCAAATATTTCCATATCCAAATTTTAATTGATAAGCTTACCAAGATCAATTGGATTACCATTAAATACCACCTGGGGAAATTTTACCAAGGTGAATGATGTAATCGCAACGCAATACTCCACCCTGCTTGCTTTTATCGTGCATGTACCCAAACAGTTGGACAAGATGTTCTGGTTTATAATTATCATGTGAAGTGGGAACAGAATGATGTGGACAAATTAATGCTCAGTGATTTTGTTTTTACTCTAAAAAGTACTTGATATTTTTGATAATTGTACACCTCAATCCAGGGAAAACAATCTCGATACAGAAAGAAAGAGCATCTCGACTTATATGATTAAAACTGAACCATAGTATGCATTTTCTTAGTTGCTTATTTCTAAATATACTATATACCACCTTTCAAAGCCAACACTAGAATATTTCTCAGGGGGTGGTTATACACGAGACTAATTTTGACACAAAATACTTTCCAACCGTATGGCGTTTGGATAATATCATTCTGATCCTTAGTTTTACATCTTCGGACAATAGTTTTGGATATCAAATCTTTCCTTTTTGAAAATAACTATATTGGTGACAGAAATAAATACCCTGCCTTTCGCACAGTTTAGTTTAACTAAAAGGTAGCATTTTTAAGTCTCATTTCTGAAGCATGTTGGGGCAAGCTGCTATAATACTAGTCATCAGTGAAAACTATGTGCATTTTTTCGTTAAAATTGGACTTTCCTTATGTTTCGACCTCAACCTTCCACGTAACCGTCCTACTATTGTTAATAATTTTCTCTTCCTATGACTTAGGTTCTATTGATACAAACTTCATACTTCTTCCCAGGTACTGCGATAGATTCTTAGTTGTTCTCAAGACCAACGAAACGAAAATAGTAGCTCGTTATAGTAAGTATTTTATCCGCCACGGATATTTTTGCTATGACAAAAACATTTTTCAGAGAAAATTCGCAAATAAATGGGACTCATCAACGTATGATTTGACTGCTTCAGACCGGAAATATATAAAAGATAAATTCTGACTTGAATGTTTGATTTCTGCTCTAACGGCCATATCTAAATTTCTTTGAGGAGAATCCGAGGTGGCTGGTGATAAGAAGATATAATTAGCAATTAGGGAAGAATAGGGCTCCATTATCGCTTTTGACCGTTTCATCTCCAATGTAAAATTCATTTATCGCCAGTTTGGTGTTTTGCAAACACGACGGAGACTTGGAATTTACCTAATTACTTAGTTGAACTACTCCCATAGTCTAATTTGAACTCACAAATGTACTTATATAGTCATACTCATTGATGGCAGAGCTCGATCATTGTATACATGCCATATTTTGATGCATAAATGACAGTAATTAATCTAAAATAACGCCATAAGCATGTTTCAATTCAGCCACGAAGGAAGTTTTTGTTAAGTAATACGAGAATGTATCTCGAGCTACAACAGCAGATACATGGCGCGGATCCTCATGACAAGAGTTTCGACATGAGGACATGAACATTCTTCGAAGGGCCAAGACCGTCCGACGGACAAAACCTGACCCGTGAGTGGTCAAAAATAAGCACGTGAGAGCAATCACGGAACACGTATCCACGGGTCCCGAGCACAAAATTTCCCTTGATGTACACATAAAAAGAAATCCTGAGCCGGAAAACCCGCCTGCTTTACAAGGCTAATAAGGTGGCCCCGCAGGGGATCGGCAAACGGCCCTAGAAAGTTCAACAGGGCGGACGGTTACACCGTCTCAATGACGTGGAAAAGGGTGTTCGGCCTCCCTCCTGCTCTTGAACCCTCCCGCATCTTTCAAAGCCGTTCGGTCGGAAGACACCCAGGGAACCAAAGGGAACCTTCCGTGGGAGTGAAAGGCGGGGACAGCAGATCGGTCGAATTCGATGGGAAAGCCTCCTGCATGCATATGTAACAACACCATCACAGCATGAAACACAGCCTAAATACCTCACTTGTCGATTAAGGCTCTAATGAGATCTAATAGATGAACGCCGCTCTTGATTTCATGACATCATCACGGAAATTTTATGTGCCTATAAATGTTCGACTATGGGCGAGGAAGATGGCTGCGAGCGCCCGTCTGAATTTTGGATTCCGTTCTTATGTTGTCATTTAATATTACAATCTGTGACCGACCCTGTCTCTTGCTGTAGGCCCTCAATATCATGGGCCTTTCTGGCGACTGGTCGACCGGTATAAGATAGGAACGGTTTATCGCCAGGCCGTCGCACCCGGATATGGTCGGGTCAATTACTGCCCTCACGTCATCGCGAAGTCATTTCAACGCAGTGGAGGTGGCCTAAGTGAGAAGCTATCGTATTGCGGTCTACGTCCAGTTGTGTAATCAATATTTTTACAATGTCATGGGCTGCTGATGTTTAAGCCTAGAGCTTTCTTAAAGATTTTAACACACTCAATATCTATTTCTTAAGGTATCTTACCTAATACCTATTGGTTTAGATCTTCCCCGAACCAATATTACCTTATAATTACAATGACTATCTCCTCTTGTTTACCTACTATCCTATCTCAGGTATTCATACCATATGTTCCCCTTCATACTGTCAAAAAGACTAGTTCTCTTCCTTCTTTCACGCCGCTTTCCTAATATTCTCCCTTTTAATACGAAATTTAACACCCTACTTAACTTTTCTTTAAGTTTCCTCCACCCTTCTTTTCTTCGGAGAATTTCTCTGTTTTCCTACCTACATTATTTTAAATTCCATAGTTTGTCTTCCTCTCTAACATGTTTTATCCATCATTTTCCATTTCCATCATTAAAAAACCTACAAGCCACCTTTATCGTCTAATGCCAGATTCAGATCCATGCTGTCCATATTTCAGTTACATATTTACGAATGTTTTCCTTACTTTCTTACTAAGGGTACCTTTAATCAATTATCTTATCGTATTATTCTTTTTCTAACGCGTTTAATCTCCAATAGCTGCCGCCAATCGCTCCCTTTCCCTGTCATAGAATGCTACAAAAATACATGAACTGCTTCATCAGATGTAGTTTATTCCCCCCTAACTCAATGCTTCAATTAGCCTTTCCGTTTACCTATAATCCTCTTATTTTCGTTTCTTGAGTTTAATCCTCACCCCACACATCTCGTATTTGAAAAGCTATGGAGAGTTTATTTGCCAATAACTATAATAATACATCTTAGATAATAATTTCGTGAATTAATATTAATAATAGGCAAAGGAATTAGTATTAATTTTCTTTGTTGAGATTTATTGGAAGTTTTAATTTCATTCATGCAAATGACTCCTATGTTTTTTTTGATAGAACCATCGATTTTCAGATGCCAGTAAGGAGTTTCCACACTTAACGATCCGATTTGAATTTCTTCCGGGATAAATGATTTGTTTTACGATATGCATTCTTCCTGGTAGACAACAAGGAAGGGTGTTTGGTAGGTTGTGTGATTCACACAAGGCATGCAACATCACAATTAATGTTTGGTTGTTACTAATGATTGCTGCGTTATACTGATGAGTTTACGACTCTACGCCTTATAAATAAAAGGAAAGTGAATCAGTCTGCAGTTTTGAGTCATTGAAATTGCACATCTACATACCTAGAAATATCCCGCGAGCCACCAAAACGGTATGTAGCAGAGAGTGCAAGTACCAGCAGCGATGGTTTAGCAATATGGGAGGATAAGGAAGACGTTGGGACAAGAGAAAAATAATTCACAAAAAACCTCGAAAAATTGTGCAAATTTATTCACATGCTGGCGGAAAACTTTGTCCAAAACAAGTGTTAATTTTACCCAATATAATGGTGATTTGGTTGGCAAAAAAAGGAGTTAGCAAAAATGAACCACAACCATTTATACAATAGTCCTCCACCATAATTAGAGAATTAGAGAAAGTAAGAACAAAGAGCGCACTCCTTCTTCTTAACTGTGACGGAAAAGTCCAAAACTTCAACCAGTTTCATTTTGGGAAACGGGTCCTGACTTATTCTTAATGAGACTGCATTAAGCGGACTGCGTTAAAATTTAAGAACTCCAAACTTTCATTTGAATGGAACTTGAAATTCAGGTGATAATTACAATTATCAGTATCACCGACTCGTTTCCTTTTGTCATGGCTGAGGTGAATTAGCACCGTGAATCAAAGTATGAATATCTATTTAGGAAAAAAAGATACCGTGTCCATAGGTGCTCTTCGATTTCCACCTTTTAATCTCGGTTAGCAAGCATTATTAGGTAAGCAAGCCCTCTTTAACTGCTGATCTAACCGGATCAGCATTCTCATTAGAGCCAAACGTGGTGTTTCTGGGATTACGGTGCCCGTATTTCTAATTAAAACACTCCGGGAATTTTAAATGAAGTCATTGAATTTTCATGCAGCAACGTGAGATTTTAAGCAAAGCTTGTAGAATGCAAATGAATGACAAATACCAAGCATTAGAGTGGAACCATCTGAGCTGATCTTCTCTGTGTAATGACTGTGGGTTGATGGGTTTTTTTCCAAGGAAAAAAAAATATTATTTCTATTAGAGCAGTTCCTATTGATCATAAGTTGGAAAAAACGTACAAATACCCAATAGGCTATAACAACGCCCGAAATTCGCCAGGAAATGGACGTCGACTCTATTTTTGCTCCTAATTTGACAAAATTTATGAATGAACTTCTCTGGGAAAAGGAATGGCTAAACTGATTTGCGATGAAATTTTAGCCATTCGCATAGTTGTAAATAATTTGGAAAGATGAATGCATTATACGTAGCTGTATTATTCCATAAAGGTGGATGCATCTCGTTTGACACAATGGTCATGAATTTGGATTCGGGGCATAATGCGGACGCATTCGCTGCGAGCTGCTGAGATAAATTGTCCATGAAATGCGGTGTGCGACTGCGAGCATGACAGTAATCGTGATGACCACAAAGACAAGGGGACACGTAGGAAAACGAATTTGTGAGTCTGCACAAATTAACGAGAGCGCGTGATAAAAGGATCTTCCTCCGATGTCCCCCGATGATGGTGTTTCGTCGGGGGGTATCCAGCAAGTATTACCCGTTTAAATGCCCCATTGTTATTTTTTTCTGCCACCGCCG
Organism: Hetaerina americana; assembly: GCF_022747635.1. NCBI lineage: Eukaryota > Metazoa > Arthropoda > Insecta > Odonata > Calopterygidae > Hetaerina > Hetaerina americana. Next base: position 19,035,711 of record NW_027286070.1, on the reverse strand, counting down.
AGTATTTTATTCATCGGAACGCAACTTTCAGTTTGCGTTGGAAAAAACAGAACTTAAAACAAAAAAAATACAAAGTGTGGAATTCAGAATTAATGAAGACTGGACCGTCTCACCTACGGATGCGTCCGGATACACTTTTCTCACTCTCTGCACTCAAGTTATTTTCCGCACTGATTTGTCTGAGTGTTTGTTCTAGATGGCGCAGCTGCGAAACATTCATTAATAAAGAACATCCGTATTCTCAAAGGGTGTGAGAGACTGCGAGAAAATACGTATCATCGACCTCCTTTCCAAAATTTCTCTTTCTTTCTCTCTCTCTCTCTTTCTTCTAAGCCCGCGGGGCGCAAATGACAGTCGTTAGCGTGCAAGAGCAAACTACCACGCGCGGGCGCCGTCCCGATTGCAAAATACGCATCGCGAAGCTCATTCTTTTTTTTTCGGAAGATTAATGAACAAAGTGAGCGACGACGGGGAAAGGGGAAAAAATGGAGAAAAATAAGGAAGGAAGTCCAGAGTGTTTATTTGAATCCATGTTGAAGTCCTTGAGTACCGCTGAATGTAAACATGTTTTTTTTTATGTTGCCCTCTACGTTGAAAGAGACTCCTTGATAATCAAATATCAAATTCAGCGAAGCGATAGTTTCCTCATACCCCAAAAAGGTAAATACTGCTTGTTTTCTTTGGTGTTTGTGATGTTTTACCATTTTTTTCCCAGAAAGTAAGAAAAAAGTATCCCAACACTTCTGAAAGTATCTAAACCTGCACGTTTTTGTGCACATAAAGCTAGAAAATTCATATATTTTATATTGAAATATAGATGTAGATGAAAGTTTTGTTTTCAACTTCGAAAATAACCGATGCTGATATTAATTTAATGAAAATTACTAAATCAGGGATTTTCTTAAACAAGGCTTATATAATCTCTTTCGAAGATGAACGCACGACGAAGTTCAGTCAGGCTGACCCGAATTTTAATGAATTTACCTCCAGCAGTTTTTCACTATCGCTGAAATTGAAAACCGATAAAAATAATGTTAAATGAAATATTTATCATCCATTAAACCTTAGCGCATATGATAGGAAAAGAATTCTCGTTAATGGGTGACGTATCCAGTTGTAGAGTGTTAAGATAACGCGATACTCCAAACGATCTTTAATCCATCACCAAATTGGCTCGAAGAATTATTGTTGTCGGTGTTCGTCATTCAGGTAATGAAAATTGCCCTAAAATAATACAGGTAATAATTTTTGGGTAAATTTCATGCAATACTGCGGGCGATTCTTCAAAATTATTATAAATCATCTCTAATTTGAGAAAATTGGCGAATAACGTAGTCAGCCGAAGTTGAAACATGCTGATTTCACGTAAATTTTGTATCCATAGACAAAAGGACATTAATTTATTAAATTTTGGATTAAGCTAGAAGCCATAATGAATTATCGAATTGAGTACCTATAGGATTAACGTGTTCTTATTCTTTTCAAATCCAGACACTGTTTCATAAAGTTTGCTAAATGGAAATTTACGATCAAAATGTGAAGATGTGAAAATCAGAGTGAAGTTTTAGGAAAAATTTGACGCATACTTTGACCCTTGAGAGATCAAATTTCAAGAGAGTTAACCTGTTTGGCCTTCTTTGGCACTTAGGTAAATTGTTTTTAAGAGGTTGAGGGGAGAGACTTAGTAGTTGGGGAGGTGACTGAAAGATGTGAGCGTTACCCACTAAAATCCTTGAAAGATAGGGAGGCGGGGGTCGGGGGGGGGCGACGGGAAAGGAAAAAAAAAGAATTTAATGGACACTTAAGGATATTGCCTTGAAGAACCTGGCTCTGTCATGATTTTGCACCCATTTAATAGACCGGTTGGATCGTGAGGCATGGTAACAATGCAAACAAAAAATACTCATAGATGCTCCCCATGTTGAATTTCTACTTTAAAATACTCTCGGCACAAAAATTGCTCGGGGACTATTTTAAATTGACACAGATGAAGTGCCCATTTCTCAGGGCCGAACCTAAGGGCGTCGTTTACACTGTTCCCGCAAATAACCCGGCGGGAAATGAATGGAGGAGACTCGAAAAATTCCCTCTGGCAAAACATTTACGGGGTGCACATCTGCTCATCCCACTCATATCTGGTTATGCGCGATATGACTGACATGGAATAATCGTCGACGACACCACGCCACGCTGGTTTTGATGGACTCAATGGTGGACGTGGCTTTGAAATAACGGAAGAAAAAATGACGAGTAAAATGCCCATGAAGAGTTTAAGGGTTGGACGACCTGGGGCATGGATGGGTTGGGATAGGGGTTAATTAAGTTTGGGTTGAGGGGTTGTGTACGAGAGAGGTAGCACATCTCGTTCAGGCCAAACCGACAGGAAAACGACGAACAGCACACAAGAAAAATAAAACGAGAATATTGCGGCGAATATCAAAAGGGTCAGTGACTGATATGTGACAAACAAGGGCGAGAGGCTGAGGTGGATGAGTGAGTCGTAAATGGAGTCTTAAAAAAACATATATTATAATCACACCTTGGTGAATTTTGGCTGGGGGGGGGAAAATGTGGAATTTCGTACACAGAAGGGGACTGGGGAGGTTTTGGAGGAGAAAGGGGGGGGGGTCAGGGTTCAGGAGGACAGGACACGAAAAATGGTGAGTGAAGGAGATGGCCACGAGGACCGAGATGGGGATGAGAGGAGAGATGGAGGCTTATCCACGAAACGCACGTCGTTTCTTCATTTTTTTTCCGCTGGGCGCGGTGGCGGTTGATCCTCCCCCGCGGCACCCGCTATTTTTTCCCCATCATCCATAAATCATTGTTAGCTCCGAAAAACACGGGACGAAAGAGGGAGAGAGAGACTGCGACGTCGTTTTCGTCCGCGCGACGCTATATACATGCCCGCAGCGTCCCGGCACTCCAGGTTGTACAGGAGAGAAAGAGGGGAGAAAAAAAACGGCGCAGCAAAAATTTCTTTTTCCTTCACGTGGATGTACGCCGGGATGCGCACGTGTTTTTTCTATCCCTGTCTCTTCATCCTTTTACGTCTTCCCCCTTCATGAAGGGGCGAGGGGTAAGGTGGGTCGTTTGTCGCCATCGACGAAAGAATACTGAACTCACACTTACACACTGGTGTGCACATATTCAAAATCTCAAGGATCGATTCCTTTTTTTTTTCTCTATACCATCTCCCAAGTCGTCGGCCACGAAATACCTGGGAAATCTACGGGGCTGGCGAATATTTTGCCCTGGTTGCCGCAGCCACTGAAGGAGGTTGTACGACCTACTGTTTCTTTCGCATGCCCGATGGGCTACATCTTTCGTGGAATATTTTCAGACTAAACTTCTCAACTTGATGCTTAAGTTTGGTGCTAAGTTTTGATGCTTTGTTTTGTTGTTGGATGCACTATCATGTATTTAAGTTTAAGTTGGATAATAATATAATGTTGTCAATCGCTTTATTCCTATTCTATGAGTTTTGGTCTGTTTTGATTCCCTACTCTAAAAATGGCAGTTACTACGCGGCTATCAGTATTAATTTGGATTAGATACTTCTGCGAGTTAAGCTTCCCCTGATTTAATATTTGCCATTTGATGACTCATAAGTTGCCCAGTTACAAAAGAGCGAACATCATTAACAGCATTCCACCGTTGGAGGAAGATTTTTGATCCATCCTAAGCTCTGCGAAATTTCTGATCTCCACCAAAGAAGACGCTAAATAAATACAGTAAAAACCTATATTACTAGAAGTCATCATAAAATATACATAGTTTTTGCCTCTCTTTATTGGTCCAAAATTCTTATCATTTCCCGCCACCTAACTCATTTTCTCAACAATCTAAAATGCAAGAATTAAAAAGTGTAAAAATCAGACGCCATGACCGGTTCACGGATTCCTCGATGTTCTTCTGAGTGCTTAAGCCAATTAAGTTACCTCTTACACTACGAAACTTTGGCGCTTAAGTGACAAGACATTATGATAAAATGCCGTAAATACAGACATGTACAATTATTTCTTTAATATTTATATGTGTATACACTTATTATTCCGGACCTTATGGTCTCAATTTTGCCCGAATAAAGACGTTTACTTATCTATCTACTATGCCATACGCATTCGTAATTGTGCGCTTTACGCCACAGCCCACGAAGTTAAAGCCAAGCTTCAAATACCAGAGTGTCTACCTTTGATGAATTGAAAGAAACTAGTGGAGGTGCCAAGAAAGTAAGTTTTATCGGAGTCATTCGCCATTGCGCATTACAATTCAGTAATTTGAAAGTCTAAAGATCATTCAGGATCAAGGCGAATGATTTTTACCCTTTGAAACTATAATTTGAATTAGCAGATGACTGCGTAAAAACTTGCTTTACATAATTATGAATAAATTCGCGGCATCGCCGCAGTTTCTTTTTCTTTGGTAACACTACCTTCGACAACAGCTTTTATTAGATCATATGCCACTAAATATGTCCTGCAATCATTTTTCACGACTTTGGATTTTTACTCTAAAAATCTCTCCCCCCCCTTCTATGCTATTTCGTTTTTTTTCATTCCGTGGTTTTAAGTTCTTCCGTATTCTTTCAAGACCACATTGCCAAAGCCTCCAATATGCATACAGGTATATCATCTTTTTTCAACGACCAAGTTTTCACACGGTAAAACACTAGTTTCCAAATAACATTTAATTTAAGTATGACGAACAATTATTTTAGCAAGGCACAACCCAGTATATATGATGCCATTGAAACCTCGAATTATTTATGGCAAAAACTGGATGATGATTAGAAATCATCACTTTATATACTCACCATAAATTGAACCATACGGCACGGTAACCACCCCAAAGTATCAGAAGCATATAGTCGCTAAAAAAGTGATGAATTTTTGGAATTAGAGCAATTCCCTCCCGAACGCCTACTGCATCGGGACATCAAAATGGAATGTGTAGATTCGATTAAATACTTAGACATTACTTTCACTCGCGACCTCTCCTAGGCGGAGTACCCGCGAAGAATGTGCAAGACTAGACAAGCTAACAAAGAATGAGGGTTTATTAGAAGAGTACTGAGTAAATGTATTCAGAGTTTCATAGAGAAATGTTATATTTAGCCGTTTAGGTCTCATTTAGAATATGCTAATAGTATATAGTATCCTCACGAAGTTGGATTGATTGCTGAATTGGATCGCGTGCAACGTAGAGGAGCTAGATTTGTAAAACGCTGTTATGATAAATTCAGCAAATTAACCAAAATATTAGAGACGCTAAGATGGGAATCACTCACAAGGCGAAGGTTAAATTACACATAAAATCTCTTGCACATAAATTGAAAGGATGTCTCTTTAGCAGTGATGTTGAAAATTATAATGAAAAAGCCCTATCATAATTCTTTAGGCGAGACCTCTCATCTTATATTCCTCTACCTAATCCCCCGCAAGTTGCTGCAATGGCGAGTGGCGGTGGGTGTTAGGTCACCACCCATAAATGAGAAAGTTATGCCAATAAAATCAGAGAGATTAAGTGTAGAATAGAAAGATTTAAGATACCATTTTTTTCCGCGAACGCAAAGGGATCAGAATAACTTTGTTCGACCACGGTAGAGATAAAACTATTCGGGTCAAACATTTCAGACATCCCTGCGGTCGTTTATAGGGTGCTAAAATATCTAAAAAAACGGGATTTTTCTCGCTCTTTCGTTCTTTTCAACTCCTACTTCTCGATGAGTCTGCCGAAAAAGTCTTGGAGATGGACTCTTTCACTAAGCGAGAGACCCCCAGCTCAAACCAGTTCAAGGTCAAAGTGGGCCAGTAAATCTCCTTTAGACGCTAATTGCTCAAAGACGAGGCAGCAAAAGCCACGATTCAGAGTGGGGCACTCGATTGCCGTCTTCACTAACGGGGAACGGTTGATGACATCACAAGAGAATATAATGAACCTACAAAATAGCCGTCGTTTGCATAACACATTAGCTTGGTAAAACTTTTGTTCGTCCTCATGCAGGCTACTTCTATATGTTCAGCTAAACAAGCAACCGAATGCTGGGTGGGGCTAATTTCATTGATATTATTACATTGTGATTTGATGCATGAGGACCTTTGTTGAAGTACGGTTAAACGGTCATTTTACAGTAAAAATAGTGAAAGTTTTTCCATTGACAGGTGGAATTTGATGGATGAAAGGTATCTATTTGAAGACCACGGGATCCAATTGAATAGAAACTGTTGATATGTAGGGTTCAGAACGTGCGTTACTGGGTTCATACTTCTTCCAGTATTGTCGTTTCCTGCGTTGTTTTCGAAGATAACAGTTGACTACATAATTAATGCGGACATTTTACCAGTTTAGGTAGGTGTGCCGTACAGCGTTACGTTTTCGTACAACTTGTAGCAAAACATAACCTGACATCAACCTTTACAATAAATCTCTCTTTAATTCCGTATTACTCCTTCTTCCCTATATTCAGTCCGAAGTACCATTCCTATTCTCATCCCTCCCTCGCTTGTCTAACGTTCTCTCCTCTATCACAATCTTTTAGACACCATCAGAAATGAATAGTTCTGTTTTCATCTTTCCTTCCTCCTTTGAATATCTCCCAACAATTTTTCTAATTTCAAGTACTTCGTTAGTTTTCCTTTCTGACCAATTATTATTTAAGATTCTACTCCGCGCACACATCTAAAAAATATCCAATCTACCACTATTATTTTCTTTCAACGATCATGTTTCCATGCCGTATAAAATCCGCTTCACATAAAATTTTTCACTTATCTTTTATCAATATCCTTATGCAACATTAGAGTCATCAGTTTTGCCCTCACTGTAAAACATTACTTTCCTAGTGCAATATGGCGTCCTATATTTCTACCACTTTAATCATTTTGCTCCTAAACACTTCCGTGATAGGTAAACATTGTCACCCCTTCTAGTTGATGAACTCCTATTTTAACATTTAACTTAGCCTCCCTAGTTCTCGAAATCATCATATGTGTACTTCAAATCAAGCAAAGTCAAGTGGGGGAATCGAGATGGTGCGGGGGCTAACGTACTGGCTTCCCACCCTGAGGGCGCGGGTTCAAATCCCGGCGGTGTTGAATATTTTTCAGAGGTATCTCGATACCCTAATTTTTCACTTATCTTTTATCAATATCCTTATGCAACATTAGAGTCATCAGTTTTGCCCTCACTGTAAAACATTACTTTCCTAGTGCAATATGGCGTCCTATATTTCTACCACTTTAATCATTTTGCTCCTAAACACTTCCGTGATAGGTAAACATTGTCACCCCTTCTAGTTGATGAACTCCTATTTTAACATTTAACTTAGCCTCCCTAGTTCTCGAAATCATCATATGTGTACTTCAAATCAAGCAAAGTCAAGTGGGGGAATCGAGATGGTGCGGGGGCTAACGTACTGGCTTCCCACCCTGAGGGCGCGGGTTCAAATCCCGGCGGTGTTGAATATTTTTCAGAGGTATCTCGATCCCTACTTGAGGTGCTTTGTGGAGGGTACTTTGAGTGAGTACGCCGTCCGTCGGATGGGACGTTGAACTGCGGACCTCTTGGCGCCTTTCGTAAAGAGTAGGCTAATGCCGACGCCGGGTTTCTCTCCACCCTTCATCCTTTCCTGTCCATCCCCTATGGCGCAAATGACCTTAGCTGTCGGTCGCCTCCCCTCAAAACTACTACTACTAAAGTCAAGTGGTAATTTCACAAATTAGGAGTTTCAAAAAGGACTATATCTCCAATTAAGCCAGCTATATTTTCATTTATTCAACTAGTTACACACTGTAAAAGAGACGTGAAATTGTTAGCAATCAGAATATCCAAAAAGAGCCATTATTATAACAAACAGCCAATCAGATCTCCCAGAGCTAATTAGTAGCGTCTATATATACCAGCCGAAATGCAGTGTCTCCTATTTTTCATAAGTGGCATTATTGTATATCTGCTGTATGTTGTGCCATTTCGTTAACAATTATAAATTCCGATTTAACTGAAATATTCTGTAGACCATAAAATATTGTAAATTTTCAGACTTCCTTATACCTGTCAATTTCTTATTTCTTCTTATTCTTCTTTCTTTATATTTATCTTGCCCGTCTTTCACTCCAACGGCCCTTCGAGGATTATGCGGATTTCCCTCTATCCGTGAGTAAATGCTGGACCAATACCACCCCCGAAGAAAAGAAAAGGCATTCCGCCACCGCTGCCAAGTTCGTATCGTCTTGTTATTTCTTTCAAACCTCGAAAAGGAACAGATCCTATGACGGGGTTTCCGAGTGGTTGTGTTTCCTTTATATATTTCTTTCAAGCTCTTTTTCGGGCTCTGTATCAACTGCGAAATAAAAATATTTCAAACTGAACAACACCTATGGGTCACTTCAATCTGAGGACGCTTCCAGGAGCGAGTTTGAAACTGTTGCCACCAAGTAAGACGTTCCTACAAGACGGCAGTTCAAGAAGAAATATGAATCGAGAATATAAACTGATCCCCTTACCTTGAATGTGTGAAGTTCACACGCCATGTCATAGTCCCCCTGCGAAACAACTTTTTGGTGGGTCGCGAAGTATTTCTGCATAGGTACATGTATTCACATGATATGTTTCGTTCCGCTCGCAGCCAGACGACCAATCCGGTTCAATGAGCTGCGGCAAGGTTTGAGGTATATTTGAAGTTACTCTTCGGGCTGAGCATAGTTTAGACGTGATCTGGCCAATATCTATGGTTTCTTACCATATGCTTTCGGGATCAGTATTATCTCTTCGCTTTTTACTTGTGTGTTACTCAAGTGCAAACGGCTTCTACTAAATTTACAGACCAATGAGAGTCCACAAGTCAATTTGCACGTGCAGTAGATTCAACAATGTGTGCAGTAAGCTACAACTGCTACTTAGAGGAATTATCAATCAACTTGGTGCCATATTAGTTTATGATTTTCGGTGACCAACAAAGCAGTCACTTACGTTCTCATTCGCTGTAGTTCAGCCATTACCCCACGCTGACATAGGTGATATCAAGGATAACTAAAAACTTTCAAATAGACATAAGATTTAAACTCGTACTTCTTCCAGTTTATTATTTTCAATCAGAAGAAAACTAAAATTCTTGCGAGTAAAAGAGAGAAGCCGAAGGTAGGTACAAATGGTGAATTCTTAAAATCAAATAAATTACCGTACAATGGCACTTTTCACCATAGTAAACAGGTTTTGAAGTACATGAAGTTATCTCCAGGTACAGTATGAGTGCATACGGAGATATAGCATGTCAAAATCTAGCCGTTAATAAATTTTTTAATAAGTGAAAAACTTATCCCAGGCTTCAGATACTTGTGCTCTGCGAACGAACGACTACGTTAGGAAGAAGGTGTTGGTGTTCACAGCCAATATGATCAAGATACATATGTAATACATGTATTAGGCAAGTGACAGTGTTGTGACAGCCCGACATCTTAGTGATATCAAGGACAATAATGTGTACTCCCAGAGTTATCATTAGTTTTTTTCGTTTAATACTGATAATCTAATATCAGTGAATTAATTTTAAATATATCTGGTGAAATTTTCATAAATGTCGACTTTCAAGTGGGCTGTGTGTGTCTAGAGTGGATGTACCCACTGCCACACACCTTTCCGGTGACCTGCAGGGTATTATTTAGATGAAGAATAATGCCTAAAATAAATAACTTAGCAATTTCAACGGCAATTATAAAGCTGTTTATAGTTGGTATTTATTTATATTATTTCAGTGCATCAATAATATTTACCACAAAATCATCGACATTGAGATTTTAAGTGGCTTCCGGAATCCACAGGGCGGCGATTGTACACACAAATGTTTAAACTACAATTGTTTGTTTTTCCACTAACCTACAAAAAATAGGAAGCAGTAGTTTTTGCGGTAAGAAAATTCATTACTGTTAGGTTATCATTATATATTTTCAATAATATTTTAGTTAACTTAATATAATTACCTCTATCGTGTGTGTATTGTAATTTATCTTGATGTATCCTTTGCCTTTTTGTTACTTTCTCTGCTAAACTAAGGGTAAGAAGGATTTCATTTCTCGGCCTCATGATGCCATGGCAATATGTATAGTTATTTTATTATAAATCTAAGTTTTTTACAATTGTTAAGGAAAAAAAACAGTGTTGTTGGCCATGGGTGTAGCCTTGCATGAGTAACAAGGTATGTCATATTTATTGTCTACTATAACATTTAATAAATATTGCAAACGCACCAATCAAGGCCTTTAAGGGCGTTAATTCTGCAGTTTATTTAAATTTTGAATGATATTTGGTGTTGCTAATCGAGACTCGATTCCATAATTTATTTCTTGATGTGATAACTGATCCTAAGTTGTTATATCCCTGTCAAGCGAGCCCTAATAATGTGTTTAATGGAAAGTCAGACCATTATTCATTTAGATCAAGCAGCATACAATTCATATGCTTGTACACAGTTTTTTGTGAAATTCTGAGTAGACAACTACTGCTCAAAGGGTTCAAAATAGTATTCATTAACAGGTATTTTGTTCGTTTGTGGGGCCAAAATTATGTCATAGATATTCGTGCAATTAACATTGATAATTAAATGAAATACCGAAGACGGCGAGAGTTGATGGAATGAGAGAGTCATCATCCATATTTTAAATTGTACCCGTTTAGGAATTGGGGGTAGGAATAGGGTAACTAGCTGTTTGAGGGGTAGAGCTAATGAAAAGGGAAGATAAGCATGATATAACTCATAAAGAATTATCGTTTTGCGAAATTAACGGAAGAAGAGGAAAAAGGAATTTATGCTGTTCTAACTCAAGCATGAAGTTTGTCGTACCTTCGTGTCCATATGTGTATTCAATTTAGAATACTAGGCTTTTCATAATTTTTCCTGTTTTACTAAAAACTTCAAATAGAATCATTACATTGCAGAGAAGCCTTTTATGCCCAAAAGCGAAGAAGAAAAACTCTTTCCCTGCTCTAAGCAAAAATAATTTTTTCCACAAATTCACTGCAACGGAGTTGATACATCGTCGTAAATAATCCGAGTTTATATGCGTTGCCCTCATCAGCTGGTTACCAACAAAACCTTCAACACACCCTTCCTCGGTTATATATGGATACAATCTGGCGACGCAAAGCTTGCATCCGGGCGGCATTAACGCGAAATAACAAACAAGCGCACATACCTCTGTCCGATGAATAAATCTCAATTTTAGTTTCGGGTGGAGCTTAAAAACTGCTTTGCAGGGAGCTCTCCGTTTATATAACTTCCATTTTGGGTTCTCTTACGTGCGCGAAGGAACCTTTATTAGCTTTAAACTATTAAGTGAAATGCATGACCGGAGGAAAATGATCTTTTGCAGTCAATGTGCAGAAGAGGTACGATGCCTCAACTATAACGGATGGTCTCGAGAATAGATATAAATGGGATGAGCAATAGTATAGCACAGCTATCATTTTTCTTTTTTTTTCTGAAAGAGAGAGAGAGCCGAAAAACATTAATTGGAAAAATTCCAAAGAAATTGCGGGAGATGGCGCAACAGTAACTTTTAACGGAGTCATCCGCTAATTTGCATTTCAATGCAACAATTTCAGAGTGTAAAAATCATTCGCCTTGACTGGGATTCGAACCCAGACCCCTCAATACCCGGTCGAGTGCTTTTTAGAGTTTAGAGTTTAAGAGGACGCCTCGATTGCTTAACTAGCTAGAAAGAAAGAAGAAAATATCGTAAATAAATATTATATATACTGTATTACCTTATTCAAAAACAAACTAACAGTAGCCAAAAGTTATAACTGTTTCCTGTATTTTCCTAACCTTGTCCTCCATATATTTTACTTCGCAATCCTAATAAATATGGTATTTTAGGTTTTGGTACAGCGACAAAAAGGTTATTTCGCACCATTCACAATTTATTAAAGCTTTGTAAGTTAGTAAAAGTTTGCTGTATCAATAAAATACTTTATATGCAAATAAATGAAAGACATACATTTTAGTACTGATGATGGTTTCACGAAAGAAAATATTTCTTGGCAGAGGGAAATGATCGGGGCGAAATACGAAGAAGTGAATTTCTTTTAGCCGTACACGTCATTGATAACGGCAAGGCATCATGTTTTGAGAAAATAAACAAAGAAATAATCAAGGTACTTGGAACCAAAGCAAAGGATACCTAGTTCAAAAAAATCAAATATTTTAACGACAATGAAAAACTACCGGAGGACTTTGAGAAGCCTGTGATGATTTTGATACCAAAGACACCAAGGACGCAATGATGTGAAGAATACATAACATTGAACCAATGACTCGCATATCAAATATACTTACCCGGATAATTAGTCAAAACATAGAGGGAAAGATAGAAGAAAACCTCACAAAATACAAATTCTGTTTCAGGAAAAACCGTGGAGAAGGAGAAGAAATGCTAATATTGAGAGAAATGAGCAAAGAAATGACACGTAAACGAGCCATTAACATTTGTGGACTTGAAGTAAGCCTTCGAAAATGTCCGATTAAACAAGATGCTCAAGGTAATAAAAGCGCTTGGAATGGAACACAACGACCCAAGAATAATCCATTAGCTCTCTTTGAATCGGGTGACGATGACGAAATTGAAAGACAGGAGGGAAATATAAGCCAAAATAAACAATGGATTTCGACTAGGATTCAACCTCTTGTCAGCACCATTGAATGTGTACTTGAAATATGCTACGAAGAAGGAAAACAATTGAGTATCAATAAGTCAAGGTGAATTGAGAAGTAATTAACATTTTAGATAACATGGTAGTAATAGAAGAAACGCAAGTGAATGTGCAAGCAAGTTCAAATGTGCATATACCAAGTACTTTGGGAATGTAATATGATTATCAACAAGAAGAAATGCAAAAACTTGTGAGTGAAAAAAATAAGCTAATGGCAGATATCATAATTCAAAACATGGAACTAAAGCATGTGATCTCCCTCATCTATATTGGTGGCCGTATAACTTGGGACGAAAGAAGTTCCATGACAAGTAAAGGATAGCTCAAGTCATAAAGTGAAGTTCGTGAGACAGCAACTACCATATAAAAAGAATTTAAGGTTGAAACCTATGAAGCAGTCCATCAAAACGCTCGTAAAGAGTATGACATACGAGTATGTGCGCTCGTTTATGGATCGGAAACTTGGAGCATTGGGAATGTAGACCAGCGAAGAATAGAAGTTTTTGAAACATGGTGCTGGGGATGAATACTTGAGCTTAAATGGACAGAAAGGAGGAACGAGGAAGGATAAATGTAGAAGAACAGAGGGAGGCTTATATGGTGAGCTCTATGGTAAAGAAGAAATAAATGAAGTTGACTTACCTTGAAGCACAATGTATTAAGTAGAAACATAATAGAAGGGAAATTTGAAGGGAAGAACCCGTGAGGAAGATCAAGAGATAAAGGACCAAGTAAGGACGTGAAACAGAGAATTGAACATATAATGGGGAATGCGGATGAAAGGAGGGCTGCATTATTAAATTTTAGGATTTAAGTACGAATTGTGATAATGCTAATAAACATATTCCAGTGTTAGGATTAGTTAAAATACTTATTTATTTTTAAAAATACTATTAATTCGCTGACTTTATCATTGCTCCAATACAATTGGCTGAGTTTAGAACATTGAATTTGACAAATGGACTGAAATATTAGATATTGGAATCCTTTCAATCCTGGGATCTTTATTACCTATTAATTCAACCCGTCTCTCCCGTTGACCTTCCCTAGATTACTTTATTTAAAAAAGAATTATTGAATTGAATAATACGTATTAAAAATCCTTGGAAACGTTTATTACTACGGTCACATTTATAGAATTTCTGCAATTGCTGAAACCGGTAAAACTCACATTATGGGAGAAACCCAAACAGTGAACAAGGACTTGCCGAAGTCTAAATCCAGCCACTGCGTTAGCGTAGTAAACTTGAATTACAATGTTTTGAGATTTCCAAGATGGTTCAATTTATAAAATTTGATGCACTATATCTAGGGCACGTTCACAGTTTTGTTCCCATAGTTGGAATGTGGCTATTAAAAACTCATGTCGCTTACCGAACTTAGATAGTTGTGTAGAAGCAAAGTATCAAATCTTTTTCAATTGTAATATAAAGTGTAAATTTTCCTTGGTATTTTAAAACGCAAAAAAAAGATTTTTCTTTAACAAATTTTCTCGGTTAGATTAGCACATCTGCAATCAGAGATCTATCTAGAAGGTTGACTGATCTTGGTTTAACCTTACTGGGGCCAATTGATTATTCTGATACTGCCCGAGAGAATAATTTCAAATTTAAAAAAAATTAAGCTAATTATACGAGAATACGTACGTGAATAATCTCTTCTAATAAAATATGAATTGCGTGGGATAAGTCAATGTCGAGGTTATCGCAATTACATTTTTTTACATTATTATTGTACAAATTATTATTACAGGGCAAGGGGAATGGACTAATTATAAAATCTACTGGAAATGAATCAAACCTCTTTCCTTTAAGCCCTTAGATCTAATGGAATATAGAACAGTTGAACTAGTGGCTGGCGTTACCTCCCTCTGCTCAAACAAAAATTCACAAAATGTCTAAGAAAGAAAACAGATGGCGGGAAAACGACCAGATACACGATATGAGTTCCTAGTTCTAAGATTATGATGGCTCCATTCCTGAAATTACTCAATTTTAAAATTTCACCTGCAATACTTTTTCTCTTCACCCTCAAATATACACCCTTGCTTCCTGTTTCTTCTCCCACTCGTCCCACTTATTTCGTCCCTTTGCATGCAGCCTTTTTAACTCAAAAGAGGCAATTTCAAACTAAATGCGACGTGAATTGCTCAATCAAATCTCCAATTAACCTAAGGAGAAAGAATAACTTTTTGATCACGAAATTGATTGCCATTCGTAGTCCGGTATTGGTATTTGTAATTTGAACGCAATTTGATGAATTTAGATAAGCATTTCGACCTATTTATCAGGAACTAACCAGCATGCAATCATGCGAAAAGAGCACATTTCTGGTGGAAAGGCTGTTCCCAATTACTGTTTTCTGCTTTATTGAAATATTTTGTTCGTTCAAGAGCAATTTCTTCTGCACTAATCTCTTTCGGGACTTTTCTGTTATTTTTAAAACGTAACGAATCTTTTAGCCAGGTAACACGCAATACCTATTTATTAATGTTTAAATAATAATAATAAATAAAGGAAGGATAAGGATCCGTTAACCCCAGCATAGTACATCAAATCTGTGAATTTATTCAATTATGCATTAAATAGCTACTCTGCAGAGCAGTTTCACCCATGCAATTTCGCCTTGAAATATAAATTTATCTTGAGGAGGAGAATATTGGGTTAAAAAAATTCAAATTTGTGTGACAATTTTATTTTTATATTTCACTATTGATGCCTTAGTTTATTGTATCATTTATAATGTATGGTGCCATTTTGACACAGTTTTACCTCATTATAAAAAAAATCTGTTAATGTTAATTTTTCCCCTTATTTATAAGGGTAGCCTTTGGCTATAGCGAAGGCCTTTGGTATTATAGCGCTCATCACTAAATCCTTAGAGGGACCGGGAAAGTTTGAAAGTTTTCACTCCGCGGAATAGGGAAAGCTAGTTTGTGGGTCATGAGACCGGGTGTGGTAAGGTCTACTTGAGGGATGGAAATAAAGCATATTATTTTTCTTATAAGAAACTTCCCACCTAGTTTGAGTGGATTTTAATGATGAATCATGGTGAGCTGTAAACACAAGAGTAATTAGACAGAGTCCAACTATGCCCAAGCAGTAATATTCAGCTATTTCAATAGGTGGTCGAGTACTTAATTTAATTTGTTCCATCGAAGATTGGTTCGTCATTAGAAGTTTGGGAACATTCCAGAATTAATATGAAGTAAGAAGTTCCTTGCGTCAAAACTGCTTGAATATATAAGACGAAAGACAACTGTGTCCACAGCATTATACAGAATTTTACTTGTATTCCCTTACATATGGAGTAATTAATCCACTTGAGCATATTTAAACGCGAAATTCTTTTGTCCTTAGGCGAATTTATAATAACTTGCTTCTATTGAGATACAAATTCGAAAATGTTGGCTGGTAAAACTTCATTATTTTCCATACAAGAACTATAATTTTTCGTAATGCAATAATTACAATGAAGAATCACTAAAAAAAAGAAAAAAATAAGTCGAATTTTATGGGATTTGAGAAAAAGTATTTTTTTATGTAAATCTCCGATAAAATATTTTCAAGCCCATAAATATCTTATAACATTTATTTTGTGTGGAAGAAGAAATTTCTAATTACTTATAAAACAATCGTAATGGATATGATTCAGCTTGCTGCTCATATTTTTTGTAATAACAATCAAGACTATTTTTAAATTACCTAATTTTTCCAAGAAGGAAGCAGCAAAAATACCTGTCTTAGATGATTTGGAGGAAACCATGTCAAGAATTTCAACCCTGCATTAGTTATTACTGTTTCCATTATTATTTTGATTAATGTGTTTAAGGATTAAAAGCTTGAACTGACATATTCTTGAAAAAGATGGAGTTTCAGTGTTTTTGTTTTCAGCTCACTATGGCATTATCTTGGCCTATTTATTATTAGCTGGAAATGATTATCTTACTGCTTATTTTGATTTAATATATCAGCATGATATGAATGTGTCATTAAATTAACCCGATTCATCTTTTAATTATCTTTTTATTTTTTTATGGACAGAATGTGGAAGTTACTATCTTAATTGTTGATTTTATTGTTGCTGTGGTTTTGATCCTAATTATATCAGAAGTGTATATTATATTTTTAAAAATTGAGTGGAAAAATGAGATACAGGGAAGACAGGAATGATACTTCGGCTATTGAAATCAGTTTTTGTAGTCGATGAAACCAAATATTTGGCTCATTTTGTGGCCTGAAGGAAGGTCTTGAAAAAGTTGTAGATGAGTAATAAACAAAATTCGCTTTTAGAGTTATTAAATATTTGCACATTGAACAACTGGTGTTCGAATTTTCCACAATAGCGGGTGTCTTGCAATCAGCCGGTTTAGTACTTCCGTATTTATCGGAAATTTTGATTTTATATCTCTTGATTAAGCTGAGATTGTATAAAAATATTGTTGTTGATTATTTTTTCTTTTTCACCCAACTTCTGAATTATATTGTTCAGCGGAATAAATTATTTCCAGGCCCGTAATAAACCAAAAAACACTAAAAGTACACTCACAGTGAGTCTTGATTTGATGGAGTTCCATTTATGAAGAACAGTAATGCCTTTTTTGCCTATACGAGTGGATTCTATTTAACTGAAAATGATTCTAGTTAATTCGTGCAGTCTTACTCATCAAGGTTGCCGACCGCTTGTGATTATCCACGAGTACAGTCGTGTTGAACCTGCACTGGATCTCAAGATAATTTAAATCTTTACATACAATTACGATGGATGTTTTATTGCCGTTGGTAATTGGTATTTTTGTAACGTAGTAATTTGAAATATTTATTCAGAATTTAAAATTGGTCCTTGGACACCAAAGTCAGTTTAAACTATCTAGAGGCTGAAATTAATTCTCTCTAACCTCTGCTACCCTGTGAAGAGTTCGATATACTTCGAAAAAGTCGGAAATATTTAAATATTACGCCTCAAAAATCAATTTCATTCTTGAAAAGATCTCCATCATACACCAAAAATAATGTTTCTCAAAGACTCCTGGATATCTTTTCTTTGCAATTATTTCATGAATCGATTCATTGGACGTAATCTTTGGAATATACTTCATAGACAGTCGATGTGTGTGTGTGTGTATATGTATATATATATATATATATATATATATATATATATATATGTGTATATATATATACGATGTATGTATGTATATATATATATATATATATATATACATATATATATATATATATATATATATATATATATATATATATATAGACTGTTTATAAAATATACGTCGAATGTACGATCTCAGAGATACTCTGTGTGTTCACGCGTGACTTTCTTATCCAATAGAGCAGGTGATAAGGTAGCCTCTAGTTCCCTCGAAACCTTGGTCTGACTCCACAAGGCGTTGAACAGCAATTTCCGTCACCCCTCGCCGTGGGACGCCCCTACTAAATCCCTCTGCCACAGTTTGGTTGGCATGGAGAAAGACGTGCGTTTGACCGCCTGGAGGGTCTGTCCGTTCGTTGGAAGGCGATTACGCTCGCTCTGAAGAACACATGGCTTTGGTCCCTTGGCAATCGGCGGCCCTTGGATGAATCAGGGCCGAAATTTAGACGTACCGCTTTTCAAAACCGATGGGTGAACGCCGCTGTTGGAGGACAAAAGCTGGGGAAAGGGGTTTTCCAAGTTCAACAGAACGATTTCTTGCCGCGCGCCCAAGCCATAGAAGGCTTTGATTCGGATGAATGCCATTCGTTGAAATTATTTATCAATGAGTAGTTTCACTTCTGTGGTGAACCCCAACCGCACTCCTACAAAATTTCGCGAATATCGAAACTAGCGACGGCATTGGTCGCGAAATTAAATACGTCTGCTGCTCTGCTGTAGTTTCAGCGCTATGCATTTATATCTAATCAAAGGAGGGAGAGATAATCACTGTAATTTTTACATCTTATGCTGAATTAGAAAAAATATCTGTTGTTTTGAGTGTTTAAGGGTGACCTTTATTTTATTCAAGAAATAATTAACATTTTATTCAAGCTTCTATTAAATTAATTTCCATCTCGCAAGCACCAACTCGCGGAGGGTTGTCTAATTTTTTAGGATAAAATACTTTAAGAATTTTGATCATTCATCAATAATATCATTGGACAAATTAATTGTGGATGAAGATATTTCAGTAATAAAAGTAAAACAAAGGTGTGCTAAGGGAGCTCTTCATTATAGAGCGCTTTTCTTCGAAAATAGCACTCCCCTGCAGCGATAATTCTGCAGTTTTAAGCTTGGGAATTTAATTAAATTACTTTTGAGAATGAGTTAAAATCAGCTTATACAATTAATTTTTTATTTTATCACCTGTGCAGCACTTCTTTGAGGGCACGCGTAGATTATTTCAAAGAGTTGAAAGGAAAATGAAAATGAAAATTGTCTCCGGAAATGAAATTCATTACTGGGGGCAATAGTCCCTGGATTTAGTGAATATAATAAAATTCTTGATTATTTCACCTTTGTTCAGCCAAATATCAATGATATACCGGCGTTTTTTTAAATATTACGCCTAAAGTAACAGCGTGACCGATACACTTTTGAATCTTCCCTTAGTATAACTTCAACTACTGTCGAAAAATTGAACACACAATTATTTTGGAATGTTATATCACTACACATCTAATATTGCATTTAATCATTTTTTCATTTACCTAAGTAATAATTTTTTATACATAAATTCATTAGTTATAATTAAAAATATTAATTCCGAGATTTTTATTCATAAATCTATAATTGTCGTAGTTTTAATGAGTCTTTTCATTAGGAAATATTAGAAATAATTCACAGCATAACTTGTATGGTTTCAGCAATTCAAAAGATGGTTAGTTAGGTCTCATTTCTACATGATAGTTTTACAGTCAACATTTCTCGAAGCTATACCATTATATCTTTTCTATCCGTATTACTTCTTTCTGTTACCGCTTGAAGCAAACAGGCCATGTAAAGCCGGCTGAAGCAATATTCTACATGATAGCGTAGAATGTTTTATGACAGATGCCTAAACTTACAAAATGAATACTCTTTCCTCTAATTCTAACAATCGTAAAGAAAGGGCAAATGGTGAATCAGGTGGCCACAGGGCATTGGAATAATGAATTATAATACTGTATATATTGAATTAATCTATGGAAATAATTTTAGGGATTACCTCCATATTTTGTGGGGTTGTTTATCGGTGTTTTTAAAAAATAAATCACTGGATAGTGTCCACAAATTCTATGGATGAAGTATTGTGTACGGCGTGATAATATTTAAATAAAAAGTCGGATGAAAAGCGTTTTATCTGATGACGTGCCTACGCGGACGAACTTTATTCTCGCTGAGTGAAAAAAACTGCTTTTATTTGAATTTCAAGTGTTTTCCCTCCCGTGAAGGACCTCTCCACTTAGCGTCGAATTTACTTTCTAATTTCATATCTCACATTACTGCATTCAATTGGAAGAGGCCCTTAAATCCTTGGCCACTGAACACGGAGCCACCATATGGCGGCGAGCTGCCCACAGGGTGACCATTTAAGGCTTTAATGGGTTAGGATGCTGTAGTAATGAGAAGGAAAATAGGAAGGGGTTAACGGACGGGTAGGGACGGTGGTTCAGGGACGAGGCCCCGAGGCCCTTCGGGATAACTCTGGAAAATGTGGGGGAGGAAGTAGGAGGGTAAGGAGCGCGGAAGGGTGGTTTGGCCGGCCGCAAGTATTAGGGGGTGGAGAGATGGCGGCGGTGGGTGGTGGTAGGAGTGAGGAAGGGCGTTTCGAGGGAATGGAGAGAGAAGGAGAGGGGAGGAGGGACACATGTTCATCGACCAAAAGCTGGGCATTTCAGTGGAGGTGGAGTCGGGGGTGGCGTTTTCATTTGTTCAAGTACGTTCGGCCTCTTACTATCCGATACCGAGGCTCTCCGCCCTCGGGTTTAAGGACTGAATGTATGCTGAGCGTGGCCAAGATGCAAACGTGACTCCACTAGAGCCGGAGGAGAAAGAAAATACGGAGGAGTGGAAAAATATAAACCTTTAGTTATCTAGGTTCATCTCCCTTATGTTTAATCCTCATAATTGAGGGCGATGGTATCTTTCTTTGCAATCTCCAAAAGTAGGTGTCGAAAAAAGTTTCATTCCTTGGTTGCACACAAATTGTAGACAAATTTGATTATCAACGTGGCCTTTTGTGACCGGCAAATTGTTTCTTAGAATGCATATTGTAATCCCTTGTTTTTAGTTCAATCAAATGGGTAACAAGTGCATAATAAGTATTTTAGAATTACGACGGTAATCATTTTATCACGACTCAATAAGAATTATTAAAACGGCTTATTCTCATTTTAAGGATCTAAACCAAAAGGAACGTGTTTTATTTAAATATTTTTCTGCTCGGAAATTATGATTAAATATTACCAGGGCGCATGAAAACTTTAGTCACTATAGCTAGAAGCTAGGATAAATATTTTGAATTAGCTATTTTGCGCAACCACTGCCTAAGTTTTTTACTCTATAAGTAAATTTCTCTGCACGTTAGATTTCAAATTGTCACACTGTTTGATATTTCATGTCAAAATCTCTAATGTCTGATTGTAATTTTTTGTCTTATTTACAACTCTCTATAGAATTATCATTTTTAATTAGTTAGTAATTTTCATGGAAAAATGTTTTAATGTACATTGACAATGTAAATGAGGAGCATAAAATTTGGTAACCAAGATAATATCCATTAATAATGCTTTACATATCGTGTAGAGCCATTTACTTACCAATTTAACCAAAGATATCTCAAAACTCTTAAAAGAAAGGAGATGAGAAGGGGAGGACGTGCGGGGGATGAAATTTTCCGCGAGAAACCCTGTTAAAGTGGGCAGTTGACGGGGGGCTAAACGGGGTCAGACGATAAATAGCGGTGCTGATCCCTGAACTGGGGGATGCTTGCATCAGAAATCTTCTTTTTCGGAAAGGTCGAGAGTGAGCTATCTCCGGAAGACCATCCCACGCAGCTTCTTCACCAGATAGCCGCTGTCTCTGCATGGTACCGCCGAATCCCTCCACCAGGTTATTCTCTTCCTTCAAGGGCCCCTTTATTTCTGTTATCCATACCACAACCGCCTCTCCACATCACAATGGGGTAGCCCAGCCTTTGACTTATGTAAGTGTCCAAGGATCGTTTAGTAAATTGTTTGAATTAAAGTATATTTATCCGTTCATATCGACCATCCAACCGAAACGCAACTCAAAAGGAAACAGAGCGCGGTGTAAATCCACGGACCACTGAGTCGTGATCTCACCACGCTCAACATCTACATTATGCTCCCACAGAGCTACCATTTCAGTTATAAACAGTTAGTTTATCCGGCGACTCCCAACAGACAATTCGATAGCCCCATTTTGCCAGTCATCCTGCCGTTCACTTGTGAAACTTCTATTGTGGTCTCATTTTTACTCTCAAACTGTGCCGTTTGCACTACTAAATGGGATAAGTGTCCGGAATCAAAAAAAAGAAAATATGGTTAAACCCTCAGGGTAGCTTGCTTTCGTAACGAATCCCCACTGACAAGTGTCTAACTTCATCCTTTTGAGCAAGATGGCTTCAATTCCATCGTACATATAAATCTTTCGCAGCTTCTGTTTAGAATATCATTTATTACACGAATTTTGCATCCGCTAGTTTGACCTTCTCAATGAAAAACACGGATCATCGCGGTTTATGGTTCGGTATAGCGAATAAAGTTAGTAGCGTTTCAATTACCCACTTTTAAGTCGACATTCCTAATTTCATATATGTTTATTCAATGTTTTTCCATTTTATATTTCAATGGCTCGCATTATCAAGTTTCTCTAACATGAAAACAGAAGCATTCAGCAACCTCTTTTGACATTTGATTGAATACATTGAATTTTCACAAGTGGATCCAGACCTAAAATTTGATCGATAAAATTATAATAAAACGTAACATAAGGCTACATTATTGATTGATTTGAGGATTTCTTGAATTGAGTTAAAACTTCAGGCGAACTATAGAGGTCGTGTTCACTGGATGAGGGCAGTAACATTGGCGTTGGACCGGATTCTCTAATTTCCGGATAAATCCTGCCACACACTCTCTCGGTGGCTGGTAGGGAATAATATAGATGTTGATGATAAAATATCCTTAGTGTTGAAAGGAATCAGGTACTAATTGCATGTGGGGTCAGCCCAGGGTAGTTGACCCAGGAATAGCAGAGGTAGTGAGCAGATACCCGGTAGCAAAGCATTTCCTGTTTACGTGCAGCGTTTTCGTTTCGTTTTCGTTTCGTTTCCTCATTTACTGATACCGCGTTACCTCATTATTCATTTTACAAATTCGAAGACGTGTCCAGAATCAGGCGTCACAAACATTAAGGGGAAAAATGTCTTTGCCTTTCGTGTTCCGCGCACTAAATTTTGTGATGAAAGTTTATCTTATATTAAATGAAATATTATAAAACGTACTGACGCACTCGCAAATGCCATATTGGTATCGTTGTCTCAGGAGTAGGAAGGATACCTTAATCCCGTAGCCTTATCGAGTCGATCCTTCTAGGACGCAGAAAAAGTATTATGTTTCATAATCAGTATTCCTCAGGGCTGAATTTTATTACAGAAAAATTTGATTGATATTCCCGAGATCGAGAATTGGAGCTCCACGTTGATGAAAGAGCCGTGGTGTGGATAAAGCGCCACGGAAAAAATCAGGAAAGATAATACGCTTGATTTTGCCTTCATATCACTTCATATTTTATGTCGTTCGCATAAAAAGGGATGGTGCTTGAAGAGTACACGTAGTTTTACGAAGAGCCTCTACAGCCGAACGTGTACATTTTGCAGGAGATGTCGTTGTCATTTATTATGAAATTAGAACGCCAGAAGAATCAAGAAAACTTAGGTTAAAATTGGAAATTGGGGTAAGGATTGAGAATTTGAAGTTTTATCTTTTAATTTTCCATGGTTGAAAATAAAGGTACAATTGAGTTTATATTCGCTTAAGGATCGGGCCTATTTGGAGGGCGTATTTACACGATTCGGTAATAGCAGGATACGTGGGCTCTCGTAAAACATAAGGAAAGATGTCACGCTAATGTTAATGTCGGATATGCATTAGGCCATTGCTGTTTATATGTGAAATCTAAAACAACCAAGCGTAAACTTGGAGAGTAATACGACGGCTGGGTATAATTAGGTTAAAGTGGCCACTGAAACTGTCGTTGTTTTTCAATTTTTCTGGAACCATCAACGTATACTCATTTGGATAATACGCCCATAATAACAGTCGTTGATGCAATTTTAATAGTTCATAGTCGTTTTACCGACACTGACAGTGAGGATCGTAAAAATGATCTTGTAAATGATAAAAATTCTCAATATCCGTATGTTCGCAGTCACAGGTTACCCAGTCATATTAATTTCCGATAACTTCACGGCATTTATGACAATGGAGTTGACAAATTTCTTTTTTTAAGGGTGAGAAACCCTTATTGCTCATAGTTTATTCATGTTGAGATGTTTAATAGAAATATAAAGCAGGCCTTAGTATCTTCAATTATAATTCTGAAAAACAAATGGGGAGCAAACCTGCACACCATTGCGGTCACGTTTGATACCACCTTCCACAAGATCGCAAAATGTACGTGATCAGTTTTTTACAACACCAGTCGGAAAGGACAACAGTATGGAGTTATTTAAAATTTGGTACATACATTTCATCCGTTAAAATCCTTGCTTTTCGAAACAAATTTTCCGCATAACTGCATTTGAAATGATCGATCTCGTATCAAATTGTTTACTTTAGTAGTTCGCTTATCCCAGAATTAGTGGGTGTGACGACGACTCTATTTGCCGATGCCACGTACATGACGTAAAATGCTTTCATCAGAGGTAAGCACTATTAAATACCCCTCTCCTAGCCCCATTTAGCTTACGGTTGCTTTTGTTATTTCGGCGCAGCGGCTGTCTGGCAAGGAGCGGGTTCTCTGAAGAGAAATGCGACTGGTTCGCTCCCGTTTACCCGTTGAGCTTAAACGCCCTACCTGCTAAGCGGGTGAATGGAGAGGGGCTTGGAAATACGTGAGTAATTGTGACCTTTCTTCAGTTTTGAGGCTTTCCGCTAGGGGGAAGAAAGTGAGCGGGGTGTGCAATGCATTTAAAATATTTGTGCCCATGTCTCGGAGATACGTTAGGTCATTGCGCGTATGAATTGCTCTGTATTTGTTTCGGCGTACGCATTGGGGAATGTTTAACAGTTTTGCTGTGATAATAATAATATTTATGAATGATACAAGTGTATGTTTACATAGCGATAATGGTTTTTGTTCTCGGTTGACCGTCTAGTGAGATTAATATTTTACTTCAATCGAGCATACGCAAAAAAAGTACCGTTTTTATTAGAAGCTCTTGAGATGAGCATTCGTGCCCTTCCGAGTAAAATGGAATGTAATAATATTGTGACTATATGCATGCTAAATTTTGCCCAATGCTTATGAAAGATTTTCATCACACCTTCACGTGTAATACCTTTCTCATTTGGTAATTTATCAGTGTTTGTTGTTTATGTTATCTCTCAGAAACCTTTCGAAAACATTTGAAATGAGACATGTGGGTCTATTATCATATTCCAATTCGTGACTCTTGTACTAATTATTGTGATTCATATTCAAGTGAGCCTTGACAGGCGCCAATCTTTTATACCCCATTCCTCCCCAACCACGTTCCACTTCCCGGAGGAACGAGATGAAAGGAAAACATCAACGCGGAGAAGAAAAACGTGCCAGGAAGGAGGAGTGAATGAACCGTTCTTTGACCCTCTAATAAATTTTGAAAGCAGGCGGACGAAGAGAGGGAAGGCGGGCGGGGGTTGAAATTTACCGCGAGAAAACCTTGTTAAAGAGGGCAGTTGACGGGGGCTAAACGGAGCAAGACGATAAATAATGATTTTGATCCCTAAACCGAGGGATTTTTGCATCAGAACTCCTCTCGTTCAGGTAGGCAAAGAGCGAGCTATCTCCTGGAGACCAGCCTGTGCTGCCTCTTTACCAGATAGTTGCTGCCTCTACAAGGTACTGTAGAGGCAGCTACTGCCGACGCCCTACGCTAGCTTATTTTACTCCTGAAAAAACTCATTTTTTCCTGTCATACACATCTTAAACGCACGCCGATCCACCATGGGGTAGCCCATTCTTTGTTTCTAGACTTGTTCATTGATAATTATACATACTTTACAAATTGTATTTAATTTTTTTCATCAATTTTGGCCACTCAATCGGAATGAAATTTATCTTAGTGGACTCGATTTGCCAAGGGCTTATATGAGCTATAGTGAGAGATCTTTTTAAGTAACAATAATGTAGCAGTTCTACTATCAATTCCATATTAAAAATAGTTAGAAATATGAAATTATTTGCGAGTTTACTATTTTTAAGAGGAAATTTTTCTAAGATGAAGAAAAGTCTTCCATATATTGTATTACTTTTTATAATCAAATTCTAGGAAATATTTAATTATCTTCGGTTATAGATTTGTACAGAAATTAAAACAATAATAGAATAAAACAAATAATAAAATATATTTTGCAACTCGGTTGAATCAAGCAATGTCATGTTAAAATATTATTTTGACGGATATGCTCACTGTGATATTATTTAATTTTATGAAATATTTAGACAAATTTCTTATCGGTTTGGACGTATATTTTTCTTTTCATATATTTTTCACTCTTTAGTGATTGTAAATTAGAGTCTAGTCATTAGCGTTTGGAAGTTGGCTGTTGACGAATATTAATCCGAAAAAATATCATTCCCCTGTATCCCGTCACTCATGATACGTTATCGCCAACCAATCCTCAAGGATGGGGAAGAGAGATAATTATGATGTCATTTACAATATGATGCCGCAACATGGTGATCGGTTAATCGCGTTTTTAATTTAATAGTTGATGGGTAAACTACAAAGGTTCCATTAATCGCAGTCATGACTCCTATTCATTCTTGGTTTATAAGGCGACTTTTACTGGAGTTAACTCAGAATTAAAGGATCTGTGGTTTGTAGTGACTTAGTTTACTTGGCCATACGGGATTATATTTTGATTCTTTGAAAGTGCTCATGATGGTTTTCAGGAAAAGGGCTTTTCTCCATTGGAAGGAAGAATTAATTAAAAAATGATGGAATTATATAAAAAATATGGCAAAATATCCTTAAGCGTGCTTAGAGTTCTTGTTTCCTGAATTTTATTTTATTTCTGCATGTTTTATTTTCCTTATTCAAAATACGGCATTATTTAAAAATAATCAAAGTAATGAGAACTGCATAATTTTTCCAGGAGGTAAAAATGTCCATAGGTCTTCATGCATATTGTATGTCTCTCGAAGAAGTACTAATTGATAAAGACATTATTTTATTGTCAATGAGTTCATTAAATTACGGAATTAACACACAAGATTTTTCTTTGTATTCTTGATACATGTATTTCTTCTTCATCTCTTCATGGGAACGTCTAGGGAACACGTGTAAATTTCAATTACTCATCTATTTTTTTCTTCTCCTTCAATGTCGTCTTTTCCTCTGTTTTTGCCTTTACCCTTTGCGAGATACTATATATATTGTAGGTTGAAGAGATAGAAAATATCAGAACTCTTTGGATCTGGTCTTTCCTATCTCTTCCACCATGGAATTTCTCCAATGTCGTCACTTTATCATCAAACATACACTTAATTTTATTGCACCTACTTTTATGTCGCTCTTTTCTGAGTCTTTTCTGCTTTTTGGATCTAGCTGTAATTTGTCGTCTTTCCCGAAGTTATTTAAAGATTGTTTTGTTGACGTCTTGTAATATGCCCTAAGTAAAAACCCAAACGGCTTTTTTATTCTTTTTTGCTATATTTTTGTATTTTGAGATATGCTATCATTCGCTTTAAATTTTAATAGCTCTGCATTTTTTAATAGCTTTCGTAGTTTTTCTAATTATGTATTTCATATGTTTTTAATTGTATTAATAATTGTTAATTTATAGGCTTCCGGGCTTTACTGGTGTATCTAGTATTTTTTGCACCGTTAGATATAAGCGTTTTTTTGTAAATATATTTAGTATTACCATATTCTCTGCACTTTCATTATATTATTATTAGTATCTTTAATTCGTGTTATTTTTCGTAAATAATTGAATTTTTTAAACCACATATATTTGAATAATTCTCTTCTTAAAATTTTGGAGCATATTTAAATATTATTTATATAAAAATTAAACCGAATTAGCCGACATACTCCTAAGGGAATCACTTTTATTGCTGCATTAATAAGATTTTTAGAAAGTATGATTACATCAAATAAAATATCAAAGGCAAATCACAAAGGCTATTCAGTTTATTCATATGCTTTAATTCCTTTATTTACAAAATTGTTTATGATATTCGGAAATACTTTAATTTTCCTGCCAAAAAACTTTATTTATAAACGCTATTTTTTCAAATGAACAGTTGAAAAGGACTGGTAATAAACAATAGCCTTGCCTTACACGAGATTACTTTGAATTTCGCCCTTAAATTCTACTCTTGTGAAGGTTTCTGCTATAGTATCACAGTCTGGATTTGATTATTCCCTATCAACAGAGGTATATGATTGTTTTAAATATACAGACTTTACAGCTTTATTTTTTAAGAGTTCAGTAGCCGGTTAGACATTAGATCGTGAGCACTGTTAATGGAAATGAATACAAAAATGATTAGTTGGCCGCCATTTTTCGTTACAAAAGCCTTCACTGATCAAATAAAAATGAGTGCCTTCTATTTTTGGATCGGAAACTTCCAAGAAACAACCGTTGTGTGAACATGGTTGCATAATGGTAGGCGCATGAAGGAAGGAGTACTATTTTAATTCGCACAATATTCCACACAATGCTATTTTGCACAGTGTCATCCATACCCTCATGTATACAACGTCATCCATTTTAGTATATCGAAAATGTTGTCCATTTTTTCATAAACACAAAATTTTCCATTCCGTCAAATGGACGATAATTGTAAACTTTCGTCAATTCGTTTCCTTAAAATTGTTCACATCGATGCGGCACTTATGAATAAATGTGAAGGTGCGTCGTTATATCTCAGAGTTCCAGTAGTTAAGTACGAAATGTAACATATTTTCATACAGAAAACGAATAAGGTAGTTAATGTGAAACTCCCCTTTGAAGAATTTTCGCGGGCTGTGGAGCTGTGTTTTTAAATTTAAGGTCTTACCATGGAATCGATAAAAGTTATTTTAGTTATCAATAACGACCTTTTTTCTTTATGAGAAGGACAATAAGTTTTCAGGAACTGTTAGGAAGAAGCAAAAATATACTGCTGTATATTTCAGTTGGTTCAATAGTGCCTAAATTTCTCTTTCTAATCTCCATTTTTGTTTCAACATTATATTTCATGGGTTGATAATATTGACTGTTAGTCCATCAAATAAATATAAACTAAATTATCTACACTCAAATCAGTATATGACGTTACTAGAGAATGTTTTTAATTGCGTCAAAAAAAATTTAAAGTGAAACAGGTATAAGTATATCATATTGTGAGTTTTGAAAAGTACTGTGAGTATTGAAAATCCGCATTAATATTTGAATAAAACTGTAACAAAGTAATTAAAATCCAAAAAAATAAAAATAAATGACTATGCCCCCACTAAATCTTTCTTTTTAGGCCAACCCTAAATCGTAGTTACGATAGATATACTTTCTTAATTTTCAATATCCAATGAATTCAATTCAACATCATGTCCTCTCTGACACCGCACAGTAACATAAACGTCTTTACGTATTCCATTCATGTATTCCTAATCCTCCGTATGCTCTTTTATCGCTCTACAATCATTCGTATTAAATTTTCACCAGCATAGCTACGCTCATGTCTTAAAACAGGCCTCCACCTCCTCATCCTGTACCTTCTAACCGTCTCTGATACTGGCGCCATTGTTAAACTCCCTCTTAAAGGGATTCTTTTGGATTTGGTTCTCTCTAATAAATCATCATTCATCTCTGATGACAAACAGTTAATTTCTAATTCTCATCCATATTGCTTCCCTTATTACTCCAATTTTATTGTCCTCATTTTATAATACATAAATGCAATGAATATATATCCAGCTTATGTGTCCATCCTAAGTCTACCTAACCGGTAGATAACTTTTAATATCATACACAGTATGGGATAATATCGATAAAATTTTATTTTGAAAATAAAAGAAAAATAGAGAAGATTTTTTTTAGGGAATCTCGCATGCTTAATCGCCAAAACAAAGTAAAATCTAAATTAGCTGAACTCGCCCCGTTTCCCATTACACGTATGATTCATACACTATAAATTCCTCATCATTTATCTCAAGAAAATAATGAGAATCGCAACGAGGAATGCACTCACTTTGAATTGGTGGATTGGTTTTTGTGGAACGCAGAAATTTTCAGGCCACCGATTACAAGTTCGGATCGCGCAAAGGACTTAGGACGGCCCTTCGCTGTTTTTGCCGCACTTTTCCTACATGCATCAATTTCAATCGCGGCAGGGAGCGAAGAAGGCCTTAACCGCCGAGGGATCAAGCGAAAAGCGACTCATGAAAAATGAGTCAAAAAGCCTGCGACTGGATGAAGGTGGAGGATTGATGGCATTGAAGGAGGGGTTGCACGGGGTTTGGTGGTGTGTGCGTGTGAGTTGGCATTTGACATTAATCAGGCACCACAGCATCCACAGCCGTGGGACTATTATTGTTTCCAGTGTACGTGACCTCGAGCTGCCAGAAATAAGTTGGGCATCGATCAAATGCTCTTACGCAAAGTGTTTTAAATCAGCTATTACTACCATTATAAGGAGAAATAATACCGCCTAGAATGAATAATTACATGTAACAGCAAGTTGAGTTCCCTAAAAGACGAATCTATTTATTTCTTCGGAAATAATATGCCACCAAACTTTTATGTTTGGTACTAATTTGGCGGTAAAATATAGAACCTCAGAAACATTTGCTTAAATAATACCCGTTCTACTTTACTGTGAAAGTAAAATTTAAAACGTCAGCTAATTTAATGAAGATTATACCTTAGGAATATACGTACGGGAATATTTGAGTACAGAGTAGCCATTACAAAAAGAGGGAATATATTTTATAAATTATGTCTTCTAAAACTCCTCTGGTACGCATGTTGACTTTTTGAAGAAAAAATTCATGTAATTAATTTTCGAGGAGTCACTGTATGATTACTACATACAGAATACGAATGTTACTTATATGAGCACCGAAAATCAACAATTGGAGTTATATAATCAAAATCATGATTACATGTACACACTCAAATGTAATGGGCCAGTATTTTTAAATGCAAATCACCTTGGGAAGCAAAGATCGATTGCCCTTGAAAGACTAGTAGGATGATAAATTGAAATTTTAAGTGTTAATAACCAGTGCCTGAGAGTATATTTCCATATTTTTACAAGATTCAACAGTGAATAAGTTTCAATTTTTTAATTTCAAGAAATAAAAATTATAACCTACGAGAGATGCGTATTCGTATATTTCCTCGATTCTTCGACTTTTGTCCTGAGCCAGACAAATCATCTTGTCTTAGTTGGTATGTCTTGATTGGTATCTGACCCTTTGGTGTCGAATAATATTGGGAACGGGGATGAAAAAATATTGAAATAACGAAAATAGAATATTGAATCGTGGGTAACTGTTCT
Source organism: Hetaerina americana (assembly GCF_022747635.1). Lineage (NCBI taxonomy): Eukaryota > Metazoa > Arthropoda > Insecta > Odonata > Calopterygidae > Hetaerina > Hetaerina americana. Next base: position 19,004,256 of record NW_027286070.1, on the reverse strand, counting down.
TAGGTGAGATTCTCAGGTTCTTAGCAACCAATGAATTCTGCAATGATGAATTTCCAAATCAGGAGACTGTCTTATCCAGTTATGTCGTAGTTGTTCCAGAAAGGAGGATGAATCTACAAATACTCCGCTTTAAATTTTGCTTTAGCGGTTAGCTAATTATTTCATTAAAGCTATAATGAAAATTTAAAATACAGGTATGGTATTCATAAATACCTTATTTACAAATCGCTATATTCTTCATTTGTGGTTGTTTTTGTAATAAAAATTATCAGAAGGACTGCAAAAAATGTGTCAATGGTAACTTAAAAAGAATCATAGATTTTGTGTGGAAGGGAATTCTTAATGTTTTCTTTCAAGTTTAAATTATTATAATAAATTATTTGTTTTCTAGATATTAGAAAGGTCAATATAACAAGCAAATTTTACTCTTTAGCTACTTTTTTCTGAATACTTTGATGAGTATTTCTATGTTTATGGAAAGGCACTAGAATACTTTAAAAAACACGTCACTTGCCAGTAAATACTTTCCAAACATTAAATTGTCGTTTAACTCTGAAAATGGCAGCTGATGGGAGAGAAAATTTTCATAGATTGTATTGGTATCAATTTCAGTTCCTGATAAAAAATTACCCATTAAAGACTCGACCACTAATTGGAGATGGCCTTTGGCCAATCTCGCATATTTTGTGTGCTATTGTGAATGTTTCCCTTGATGTTATCTGTATTAACAGCTATGCTTTGAACTTTGATCCTACAAGAGTATAAGAATCCCATAATGATAGAGGGGACCCAATGGAAACCCCTTCATTCATTTAATCGTAATCGCACTTTGGTTTAACATAAAAATGTCTAGTACTTTAATCGAGGTGGTTTTAAATGAAATCTCATTCCTTGACCACCTGCCTCCTTTTTCACCGTGACACAATTCTTCCATGGGTTTCATTATTCAAGATTTTCAAGTCGTGTTGAAAATCTGACTCCTCGATAGCTTAGATGCACATGAAATGCGGGACATGTTATGCTGATGAGATGACTCAGCGGATGGCAGTTGAGTTCCTGACTTGAAGAGCTCTGATTCCAAAATTAAGGTACTCGAAACTTTAATTTAACGGTTGATGTTATATTGAGAGAAAATCCGCTTGTTTTGCTAAAAAGTTCAATCAACATCTAGTAAGCGTGACTGGTTTGCTGGAAGAATAATATTGGTGACCCATTTCATTCGTGGACTTACTAGCACTGTCTGTGCGTGTCGAACTCAGATTTTTAGAAAAGTACATGAGCCTCTATGAATGTAACGGAGTTTTATTGCAACATAGAGGGAATTATTATGACACAATATTATATTGTAGATTCGACCACCAAGATAAATTGAGGACACCATCGCAGAAAAATTCAAGTACTCCTTCTTCTCTTGCATGATACATTATCATGAAAAAATATCCAAAAAAGGGAAAATATCAGGTTACTTGAACACTTAAATTTGACCATTCGGTAAAACAAAACAACTTTTGAATGTGCACGAGATTTATTTTGTATACGAACTACATTTATTCAACTATTTATCATTATATAAGTATGACACACCCCACCACAACCCGCTTGCGATGGCTTAAAGGGGTATTGAATAGATGTAAAGATGTTGCAAATTTCCCACAAAGACAACTAACCTGTGCTGGCTGAAACCGATGGAGTCTTAGACCATTAAGAGCCCCTTTCTGGAGAAACGCAATTGTGGTGGTTGGGGCTGTGTGAATAGCGGTGGTACTAGGCGCACAGTTGCTTTTGTATTGTATCCCAGGTATTTTGGACCTTATCCCGGCTTTTGGCGAAATGAGTTCTGTTCTGCCTTTATGACCTCTATCTCTCTCTCTCAAATTTCGTTGGGCCAAAAGTTGGGTCCTATTGTTATTAGGTCTGATTTCCTTCAGTAAAAACTACCTGAAACCCCGAGTTTTCCTCTTTAAAGTAAGGGTGATTGTTAAATTTATTGCAAAAACATTTTAAATGTATTTAATATTATTTCCAAGAACATAAATAGTACGATAGAACCAACTGAATCAATAATACAAGGTGGATCAGGGGGAAATTAGGAAGCCACATTGAAACGTAGATGAATTATCAGTTTTATTCCTTTAATTACATTTAGAACCTTGAAAGAATGTATTATTTTCTGTCCATAAAACCAAAATCACGCATTCAACAGGAAGTCAGTTAAATTAATATTTTAAATTATTTTGGTAATGGAACAATTATTAGGGTAATGGAACAAATAATCCCTCGACAAAATCTACGATATTTAATTCTGAGATGGTACATACTTTCTCCTACCCTTTTTACTACTTTTATTGTAACTAGGTGCTATACTGCTTGCATAATGCACAAAAAATATAATCATTAATAGGAAACAGATATGAAATTCCAAAATTCAACAAAAATAAGTCATTAATGTTTCTGCAACAGAATTTTTAAACACATCTCAAATGTATTCACTCAAAATCGAGACAGCTATACCTCTTTCATGCACCCAACAACGATAGATTTTCATTAAAATTATTCTTAAGATGAAATTTACAGTATTTCATCGATTATGTTGCACGAGTTAAGAACTTCTCTTTTAAAAATTTTAAAATAATGCGCTGGCGTACACATAATATATTCAAAACATTTTAAATTAAATCGTACACTTCGACACCTAAAATGACAACTTTGGTGACATAGTATTTGATTAGTACAGTAGATTTTATTATCCCCCGCCCACATTCATGAAATCATTTTTATACATCCACACAATACCCCGCAAGTCGTCACAAGGACTAGTGGCAGGGGGTGGTAGCTCGCCAGCCATTGTTCATTCATTCATTCTATTCCCTCAGGCACCTGGCACCCCGCGATCCAACAAAACTGCATGGAAAGGGGGGCGACCGACCACCAATCATGCAAATTGTCTACATGTATTAAGAGTATATTATTTGTATATCACATAATTGAATATAGGAGAATATTAAAATTATATTCGGTATTTGAACACTGATTTTCGATTTAATCCACTGAGTTTTAAAACACAAGTAGGTGATTTGTAATTGTTGAATGGGGAGTAAAATAAGAAAGAACTGTAAGAGGCTCAAACGGTAGTCTCGGAGGGAAAAGAAATGAGTAAAAATTCAATAGTTTTCAATTTTATGGCAGATTTCAACTGACGGTATTTTATTCAATATAAATATCTCATCCGCCATACCTCCACGCTGGTCCATATCTCCGGAGAAGTTGAATAGTTTGGGGGGTTTCAACTAGTGGCACATCATTCATATTCGTTCTGTAAATACTCTGCACTGGCCGAAAAGATATGGGTATGAATCTAAATTATACGCCATTGCTCTCTCTGTGTGAAATATAAATGGATGGACTTGGATCGACGCATTGTTAAATATGGATTTATGCACTGGCCTGAAGGATAAAATTTTGATGCAGTAATTCACTTTGGTTGAGGCAGAGAATATACGGGTCCAGCAAAGGCATGCCTGAAGAGGATGAACGAAATAGGATTAACCCTTTAAGGGACAAGGACAAAACAAAATTCCATTGTGATTTGGGGTCGGCAACTGGCAGGTTGGCGGGTTGGGGTACATTTTTATTTCTTGCTATCCTTGTCCTGCTCACTCCTGTATGCACCAAAGGTCCGAGCTCCATTTTCTTCGTGACATTACTTTTGTAATACTGCTAAAACCTCGTAATAATGCAACTAGCACAGTGAATGTATTTCAAATAGCATTTATAAAGTAAATGGTTAAGTAATTTATCAAATAAATTCAATTTTAACTTTAAAAAATATACATTTCATGCCTTTTAGAATGCTATTAGGTGAGATAAAATTCCTCAGTGTTTAAATACTTATTAAAATAATAATGAACTAAACATCCACAAAAACTGTAACGAATACATTATAACGGTGATATTTATTTATTAGGTAATCTACCGGTTAAGGTAGGTTTTTGGATGGACATTATTACTAATTAAATAATTTGTGAACCCTAGCAAAACACAACATCCTACTTTACAGCAGGTCCCTTTTCAGCTCTGAGCACTTTCTTCCTCCCTTCATCCCGTCCAGCATCCCTATCCTGTTCCTTACCTTTCCTCTTTTGCCCAACATTCTCCCCTCAATCACAGTCTTCAACATCCCACTGCCGGTCAACACCCCCTTCATCCACTTTTCCTGCCTCCATAGGATTGCTCCCAACAAACCCCTCTCTTCGCCCACCATACCAAGTACTTCCTCATTTGTTTTCTTTTCTGTCCATTTCACCTTCTCCATTCTTCTCCACACCCACATTTCAAAAGCCTCCAATCTACGTCTATCCTTCTGCTTCAATGACCACGTTTCCGCACCGTACATATCTACGCTCCATATCAAAGTTTTTACGAGTCTTCTCTTACTATTCTTACTCAACGTCCCTGTCATCAACTCCCTCCTCCTTGTGAAAGCCTCTTTGCCTAGCGCAATTCTTATAACGGTGATAGTATCGTATAATTTTAGTATGCCTGATCCTATGAAAATTTAACGAGAGAAATAATTTCTCTTCGTTCGGTCATTTACCCTCGATGGTCTGTCTACGATTATAATTTAAGCGTTGGCTTGTTTGCTATTTAAATAAAACAGCTACTTAAATGAATGACCAAAGTAGTTAGTAGTAGCCTGCTTGTTTGAGTTAATTATTTCATATAATTAACTATAAACTCAGTAATCAACTCGAAGGTCGGTTTGGTAGGTGATGGTAGAGTTCACCCAGTACTAAGCCCGACGACGCGTGAAATTCACACATCAGTATAGGGGGGGCAGTTCATTTCCTTGGTCCGGTTATGGTTTTCCAGGAAGATCTGGTGCCCGAAAAATCACATAGCTTGGGTGGAGCTGCATGTGCTCAAAGAGGCTTGCCCGGAAATCAAACCCGGGCCCTCCGGTCAGTTGTCCAACTCTCTACCCCTTGACTCCAGGTTACATAATTTTTTATATAAGGTCATTCAAATTTAACGCAAGGTCTTCATGAGTCATTAACCAGGTTATTCTATATTTTCACCATTATGTCCAAAACGGCTATTCACTAGTGTGTAAGCTTCTCATATTTTACGTAAAAGAATCGTTTTGCATCTTGTGGCATTTAAGTGCCTAGTTCAAATTCAAAACACAGATTACCTCAGCCCTCGTTACGTACGGAGGGATTAACTAGGTTAGCTTGGATGCATTATTCATCACTATCTCTGGAAGGAGAGGTAGTATGAATTGCTTTCCACCGCGAGACAATATAGCCCACTGTCTATAATTATCCACGTATATATAGGGATCGTAGAAGTGAGTCGGACGGATTATATTGGTAACCAGACCGGTTTCATTCATTTTACTTCAAGATCATTCATATAGACCAAGGTGGGACACATTCTTGGATCTCCGACTGAAGTAAGAAAGAAGCAATCGATGATTTCATTTTTACTCAAAATATGCGGACCTTTGAGGGTTTATCAACCTGCTACGGGTATTAGAAAAAGGTTTTAAGGAAATAATACATTAAAGAGCCATATTAATACAATATATGTACGTATTGTAGTATCGCGTCTCAGGTTTCACTTTGTCGGGTGGCCAAAGATATGTATCTTTTTAAAGTCTGCGTCTATTCAAAATCTACATAAAACCCTAGGGAACCTAAATAATAATATGATGATATAATAATATAATAGGGTAATAATAAAATGGCATAGTAATATAATAGTAAAACATAATAATAGTATAATGTTAGTATAATAATAATAGAATAATGTATCAGCAACACCAATGTTATCTGTAAACTTTCAGGTTATTATAAAGCTCACATTTAAGTACAATTAATTTTGTAAACTATCGTATAAATTCAGGATGGAGTCCCACGCATTACAGGGTGATACTAAGAATAAATTAGTGACTTGTGGAACATACGTATCTGTTCGGTGGGATAAGATTTGTAAGTTATGAATATACCCTCCAGTGGCAGGATGATGTACAGATTTCTTCAACGCGAATTGCAAATGTAAATGGGATTACGGATTGTATGAGGAGTTCCGCCTCTATTTCCGTTGTCTTGCAGCCGTCGACTCAAAAGACCCTTCCTCAATTCATTTTCGTGAGCTTCCACGCACGTGCGAAAACCCTTTACCTCCACACCTATGCAAAACGTACAAGTGGCGGACAGACTCTCCCCAGAAACAATGGAGAATTTCCACTGGGAGGGCCTGGAAAAGGGTTCCCAGGAACTGGCAGACGGCACTAGGAGGAGGGAAGAGCGTAGGGCAGCGGAGCTAAAAGAGCTTAAGCGATGGGAACCAAAGGGGTTCGCAGAGGAGCTCACAGAGGAGAGTAAGAGAGGATGAGTAAGCCAGGGAACATCTCCAACAAAAACACGAAACTTTTGGGTCGCCGGACGCTAACGCAAACATTTTCCTTCGGCCACCCATTTTAACGCCTGGCGAAATAAATGGATTGCGTTGACCTCATTTACACGTTTCCATAAACCCTGTGTCCATTAAAAGGGAGGAGCAATTAACGCGAGATTGGTTACTGAATTATTAACCGACTGGAATCCGCTCTCAACCCTGTGGAGTTTCTTTGTTATTTTAGGTAAATCACGGTAGCAGTTAAGGAAATACTCTGCATGTAGTCGGTTAGTTGAGCATATTCCGGGAATAGTATGAAGAGTGGGGAAGGTTTCGATATCGGAAAGTTTTCATCTGGGTCGGTTTCTGTTTATCATTTTTCTTAAAGGTGCGATTTTGTAACCGAAACACTTTCGAATTCGAATGCATGACTAAGCTACCGTTTTTATTTTATTTTGACACTATTTAAACATATTGTTGTTCTATTTCATGTGTAGGTGATTATTGCAAACCAACATCTTGTTCAAGGTGGAACATATTTTAATTTTGGAGAGATAATAGAGTCGAAATATTATTTATAATCACCCATTTATTTCCAAAAATCATTTGATAAAAAAATTGGGATTGTTAAAAAATGTTTGTTTCCTGGAAGCCGCGAACGTTTACATTTTTGATCTAAAAATATCGATTTCTGTCAAATTATTTCAATGTTATTTCAAATTTTAGTATTTTTCTTTATCCCATGAATACCGCCTATAATTGCTAAATTATTATTTAATTATAATTGCTACATTACATTTGTATATGATTAATAATAATTAATTGTGTATATAAATAATTTTATCATGAAAAAGTTCAGGAATGGATATACACTTGTCATAGGAAAACAATTTGATATGTGGTTGATAGTTATTTAAAATCACTAGATTATTCAGGTTAAATGACGATTTTATTTGAGAATCCAGAAACGAAAATTGCAAATTGCGCCTTATTCATTTCCATAGCATCAAAATTTGTAAAAATAAATGATCATTCATTGTGAAAACTTCATTTAACTATTTGAAATAGTAATGAAATTTTGAAATGGACCCTATGAAAGATCTTTGTCGTAAGCTTATCAAAAATTCGATGTGCCTATTGCAAATACAGAAATTCGAGAGATATATTCTCCGATTATATTCTCCAATTTCGACACATCGGTCAGCCAGGAAACTATCTTATCAGAAAAAAGAATGTGTGACGGGGGGCTTGTTACGTCATAAGGTAAATGCAGAGCAATTGCTCACAGTTAAGATACCTGAGACTCGATCTCTCATTTGCACCTTTGCAATTCTTCTAACTTGATTTAACTCAGCAGCCCGGTTTTCGGTCGCTATAGTTTAGTTTAAGACCCAAACATTCGTAGTAACGACAGGAATTATTTTATATTAGGTTTTTTAGCTCAACATCATAAAAAATTATCTGTGATTGCTTTGCTGCTGCTCCTTGCGATGTCACGATAACCTAAATGCGCGAGTTATGAATATGTCTGATTGCGACCTTGAATGACTAGAAAACGACTTCGAAGAAAATTTTTTTGCCTTGCATATCTACCTCGGGTCTATCAAAATCTTTAATCTCTTATGATGCGAAATCCTGGCGAAGTTTACCTCCGCAGTTCTCGCAGAAGATGTTGTCGAACGGAACATTGAAACTTTAAATGACATTAAAGAACTAGAAATTTACATCATAAACGTTACTAATGGAAGGAAAGTTGGGCAGATTGGTCAGTATTAATGATAAATATGAATGTTTCCATGTGGATTTTTATGGATATTTGGATTTTTGCGAGAATTGAGATATTTTTTATGATAAAATCTTTTTGTGATAATTTTATTTTTAAACCTTAATGATGTCACCAATGAAAAATTAATATCATGACTAACGTATAACAATGTCAAAAATTCTTTATATTTTATAGAAAGTGTCTGTTTGACCACACGGTGGCATTCGAAATTCTATAATTAAAAGAAACTTTAAAATTGATGAGAAGTTATGAATATTTTGATAATATGCTCACCATTGAAAAAGGGGAACATAGAGATTTTTTCTCCAGAAAAGCTTTAACCCAAAGTGTTTCACCTTGTTTATGAACTGATCTCGCTTAATGCGAGATAATAAACAGTATATTAAATGTGCATATACAATGGTACATATATTCGCGTGATTCTCTTGACCTTATTTTATCCCTATATTTCGCTGATATTACCTGGAATCATAATAATTTCCTGAAAATATCACGAGGAAGAGAAGGAAACCGTAGTGAATTGGAAATCAGACGGCCCGATTGGATTCCAGTCAAACCAAAGCAACTTTATTACTGTGAGCTCTCTCCGACCGGTAGAGTCGTGAAGTGATACTTAGCGGTCTTTACTCCCTATCCGACCCTTTTAGAGAAAATAAATTAGTAATTATCCCCTTTGCCTGCACCCTTCACTCTCGACCCTTGCTCCGACATCCCTCGAAAGCGTGTAATTACCCGCGATCGTGGGGAACCGCAGCCGTATTAGGTGCAAGGGAATGCACCTGAGCGAGGGTTAGTATTTCGCCCGGCGCCGCACCAAATGAGAATCGGGGGGTAGGGGGGCGGGCGGGTGCGTGTAAGGGGTCATGTCTGGTGGGATTGCAGCTGGGGCGGGACGGAGATCTTTGGTGTGGTGGGCCGGGGAGAAGGGCGGGCCGGAGGCGGGGGTACGGAGGCTATGGTACTGGAGGTCGTTGTGTAAGCAACGATGGAGGAGGGAAGAGGGAATTGGTGGACTAGAAAAGGGGGTGGAGTGGTGAGAACCACCGGCGGGGAGGGCGGACAAGTTGGATGGGGGATTATCCGGGGGCGGAGGTGGGTTGCTGAGCGGAAGACGTTGATTGAGTGAAGGGGGTGGGAAGGGGGCGGAAATCAGGGGCGGGAACGCGTTGGGGGGAGGATTTCGGGAGTATGCGCGCTGGGTTTATTATGGCACAGTATGGGAAAGTGGGAGGAGAGTGTACCGAAATCACCACCCTCTCCTTCTCCCGACTCCACTCCCACTTCGTTTATGATCAATCATCCCCCTAGCAAACTTTGATGCTGCGCAAAAACTTTCTTCTTTTCTCCTCACCTCCCCCTATCGCATCATCCCACCCACATAATCTCCTGAGTGAGCATTTTTGTCGCGATGATTTATTCTATATTCTTAATCTTTTTAAGTCAAGTTCATGCGCGGGCATGGGCAAGGCATCACACTTAATCCTACTCATATGCAGCGTTTGACAGTTCTCCGTTGGAAGGAATACGGAAACAAAAACCATTGGTATAGGCTTTTCCATACCTCTTCAGGACACGCTGTGACCACTTGTACCTTTATTAGAACCCGTCTGCAATGTTCTCATCACAGTAAAGCCGTTCAGATATGAAACTCAGAAAACTGTTAACAGAACGAACATATTGAAATCAACGAATATTCGCCCCTTCTGTGGGGACACTTGTGAAACTATGAGACAACTGACCGAGAGAATGATAAGTGGTAGCCACAAAAACGAATAAAAGAGGACCAGGGACATAAATAATAAGTTGAGGGTAAATTAATCAACCAGCGTGAAAGTTTATTGTACTTAGAGACCGATAGTAAAACCATTCAAAAATGTTTATCTTTAAAGTGAAAAGAGATGCGTCTTTGTGACCATTTGTGCCCATCTTGATGAACTCTCACTCAGCTTGAATTTGGTTTATTTAATATATACGAAGACGGCCCTGAAAATAAGAAAAACGTGTAGAAAATGAAACTTAATAATTTCATTGATAATCTGTGCTATTAATGAAGGAAACGTGTAAAACCACAGACGTTGAAGTTTGGAGTATGAATTCTTTCGAAAACTTTTCAATGTGGTCCTTCATGCTCATTCGTGAGTCCATGCCGTTCAAAAAACAAATACAGTAAAAAGGAAAAGGTTTACTCAGAGGACCGCCATCACGGTTCTCGACTTCCAGCAGGCCTATTCTTTTCTTGAAAAAAATGGAGTAACCCACCACCTTCATCCCCTGGTAGAAACTTCTCTCCTTCTCCCTCCCAACTTTTGCGCAACGCATCAATCAACGTCGCCCTTTGTCAAAATGTTTGCGCGAGAGTGAGCAAATTTTGCGAAAAATTATCGATCGGGAAAATGGATTTCCACCCCCATGTTTTGGACAAATGTGGAGAAATAAAAATACTCATGTATATTGGAGGCCCATAGACGACTCTTTGGCGCGCACCCTTTCGGGAGAAGAATGAGAAATAGCCAGATCAAAGGGGTTCTCGGGATGCGCCGTTGAGAGAGATGGTGGCATTGTGCAGGGGCATAACTTATTTACTCCTCCGATCCTCCCACCCGCCAACACTCGGAATCCTTCCATTTATTCTTGGCTTCCCTTTCCATCCGACAAGGGTAGATTGCAAAAATCACTTTTAGCAGATGAAAGACATCGTTACACACAAAATGTGCGTCGCTCCCCTCTCAGGGAGGTATTCGCCACTAAAATTGATCCATGACACCCTGGGGTGCTCTATCGACGAGCTGGGAAGCGAAAGTCGGGTAGCTGATTATACGTTTTTTCCCAATGGAGGTCAAAAGAAGGTTAAAAAAAATATCTTGATATTTTGATACCCACGCATGGAAGGGCAAAAGGAGCTCTCTTCAATGCTTGGTGAGCTGAGGTCTTATAAGAAGCCTGTGCTTCTCAAAGAAATAAGTACATGCCATCGGAGGCACGGATATTGCGTGTTTGTCCTTAGAAATTCTATTCACGATTCTGGGAACGAATCTTTAACCAAATCATTGAAAATATTTTTAGTTGTTATAAATAATGATTGATGTTAATTAAAAATATGGACGCAAGAAATCACCTTGGCAAATATATCATATGCAATTTTGGGCATCTCTTTAGTTTAAAGTAGAATAGCAATAAAAGTTGCTGTACTCATTCGCTGAACAGCCACCGTAGTGAATTTCAAATGCTATATTCAATAGAATATGTATTCCATCATATTCTTTGAATTAATTGTGAACTAGAATTTATGTATCGGCAAATGAAGTGTACTTATGAAGTTATTAATTGTTTTTACTGGTAATTATGCCCATTCCTTGAGCTATGAGGAATTCATGCATCACGAATGCATTGGTTTTTATCACAACGGTTTATGCATATTTAAATTTGTTAGAGTGCGTACAGAGTACACATTGAAAAACTATTAAATAATTAGCAAAATTTAAAAAAAACCTCTCTTGTATCCAAAATATACATTTGAATGTCCATTTTATTTGTGTCTAAGTTTAATAATGTTCTTAATTCGTAAATAATAAGCCCTGTGCCTTCACTACTTGATATTTTCTCTGAGTTTATATCATCATAACTTAAACTTAGCCGTATCCCTGGAACCCATTCCAATTAAGAAACAACCCCATTCCCCCTTTAGGTTATATTAGGATTACGTAGTAATTTGTGATAATTACATGTTTACGCCCAACACTCTGACCTCTCAAATGGTGTAAAACAATAACTTTGCACCCCACACATACCCCTCGCCGTATATCTCCAGTCCGCTACTATAATCCAGTCAAGAAATACTTTTCAATCGCCATAAATATGAGTACGAGGGTGGTGTGAAAATTTTCCGACCTAACAAAGATATAAGACATTTTTTCTTAAATTTTCTGAGGTCGGAAACTTTTGAGACCACCCTCGTATGTATGTATGTGTGTGTGTATATATATATACTCATATTAATGATGAAGGGAGATTGATTAAAGGGAGGTCGGGAAGGTGCGATGGCTGATATACTGGCTTCCCAGCCAGAAGGTCCGGGATCAAATCCTAGAGATCACATAAAATATGTATTATACCACGATCCCAAATTGAGGGGCTTTGAGGAGAGCATTTTGAGTGAGTATGCCGTCTGTCGGGTGGAATTTTAAACTTCGAACCCCTTGCCGCCTTTTGTTAAGAGTAGGCTAATGCTGACGCCGGGTTTCTCTCCAACCTTAATCCTTTCCCATCCATCACTAATGCCGCAAATTACTTTAGCTCTCGGTCTCCTCCCCTAAAAATAATACCCTTGATTGGAGTATAGAAGTGGATTGGAAATATATAGAGAGGGATATGTGTGAGGTGGAAAGTTATTTGTTTTACACCATTCAAGAGGTCAGAGAGTTGGACGGGAACAAGTAATTAACACAAATTACTACATAATGTCAGTATAACATAAATGGGGAAGGGGAGTTGTTTCTTAATTGTAATGGGTTCGAGAGATATGGCGAAGTATAAGTTCTGAGGATTGGAAAAAATGTCATTCTACCTGTATTACAAAATATAACAAAAACCACGTAATGGAAAAATAAATATAACTTCATGTTCAATGCCCCTCATCAGGAAGGAAAAAACAGGTCTTGACTAGTCACCTTGGAGATGACAACGGAAACTGTCGTAAATATGACCAGTGAAATAAATTTAGTAGGGAAAAATACAAATGGTTTTAATTCTCCGTAGAGCACTTCGAACAAGCTCCCCTTGATATCATTTCCTACATCGATTATTTTAATATATTAATGAGTTTTTTAAAACCTCTTATCCTTGATAATGGTGTTACTTTCTTCCACTTAATTATTGTTACCGCAACCGGCAGAATTTCCGGCCATCTTCCTTGATCTTCGCCGCCTTCTCGTTAACTCTCATGTAGGAGAAGCTGCGGTCAAAATCCAGGTGTGCCCTCTTGGGCACCGCAACTGAGCCGAGTCTCCGAAAAATATGTTTCTGCTCAACCTTAACCTTTAGCGGATTTCACCCGCGGTCGCCACCAGGTGACGCGCCAACCGCATTTCAACATGTGGTTCGGCGTTGGGGTCAGTCCGCCTCAAGCTACGAAAATGGCGAACTTAGGGTGAACTGGTAGGTGAATTGCATACTTTACGAGACTCAACGTTGTGTTCCTCGAAGACGAAAATATGCAGTGAATAATCGTGATTTCTCCGGATTTAGGCGGCCGAATCTCTCTTCAAAAGTGAGGGTGAAGGACTTCTCTATGAGAGATGATACCTGCCGATAGCCCCAAAACAAGGGTGGTCAACTTGGAAGATCGTTTGATGCGTGAGAGCGTACATATTGCCTCGTAGTTATCTAAACGGAAATATGCAGTTAGTGCTGTTAATGACGTTCTTTTTTTTCTTTTGTAAAAAGCCGTACCCAGTCAGATTTCCTTTCTTGTTAGATTCAGAATTCATATTTTAGTTTTAAATTTCACCTTCGCGCAAACCACACTTCTACCTCAGCCATGTTTCTTTCTGCAATGCCATGCGTTTCTTATGTAAAATGACCGTTAAAGGCGGGACTTCACTCACCGGGACGGTTCATACTTGTCGGCTTCGGCAGTCAATGAACATTCGTGAAACTTAAAAAAAAAAAACTGAATTTAGACTATGGAAGCCTGTTCCTTTCTGATTTTTAGAGGTACTAAATACTGAATCTTCAAGGAATACTTGTATTTTTTTGTTCGGTTCTGGTTTTATTATTAGTATTCTACACATTAAAAGTATATAAATGATTATTTGTTATACATACATCTCAAAAAAATTCCCTTTTCTACCCTGCATTGTTTCTTTATTCATTTCTTAGTAACCTCTCCCTGCATCCTTGCCGTCTAAAAGACCTATTGCTCTAGTTTGTCTTTGCTGTAACTAATATTCTCCATCCTTCTTCGCCACATTCATTTCTTAGCTTCTAATATACGTCAATTCTCTTGTTTCGGAGCTCAAGATTCAAATCCCTAAAATGCTATGCTCCATATGAAATCAATATTATTATTATCTTTATATCTTCAAATTAGCCCATTTTGTGGCTTCAATAATATTTTCTCAGATAACCCCAATGGCGATAGGTTAAGTTTTCCCCTTCTATGTTACTGGTCGAGAGCTCAATTCCCACCCAGGATCGGATTCCTCCACTTGAGCTTGGGCTGTTGGCCATGTTGCTAATTTCATATGAAAAATCTAATGATTAAAGGTCCAAAGGATGCTACCTTAGTGCTAAATAAACAATTAAAATAAATGCCCCTTTGGCTAAAGTTTTTCTTTCCATAATTGTTTTCATTTTTACTATTTTTCCCATTAAGATTTCAATATTGCAAAAATAAATTAGATTCTCCACTAGTCATAGATTATTTCCTCCCAATTTTATATTTAAGTTTTATTTTTGATAAATAAATAATATTCCTCCAATAAATTAATTCTCCGAGAAAGCCTTTATTCCAATTTTGTTTGGTATCATGATATTTCGCTCTGTTTAGTGACAGATGGTTAAATTATGTTGGTGTTTTGTTCTCCCTCATATGTACCAATTTTACGGTTATTTGCGCTCGGGAAATTTATGGAATCAATGACTCAAATCTAAAAGTAAGGATGAAATTTGTTTAGAGGGTTTTTAATGGCGATAATGGTGTTTTAATGGGGAAGCGTCTCTAATCGGGCACATGAATTTTACAAACTTCACTAAATGTAGTCTCAAATGTTCTATAGAAAAGTTACGGCTGCCTTAATAAAACAATAAAATCATTTTTTGACTAATTGAGAAAAATTTTGATTCATTTAACGGAGAAATTAACTGCTTCGAAATTAAGGTGTTTCAATTTGTAGTTTGTATAAGCAAAAATATAATACCATAACTTATACTAAAAAAATAATCCATCCTTTAAATTAGTTTTCAACTTCCGTGTTTTCAATTGATTGTTGACCATTTATTTATTATAATTAAAATTGAAATTGACATAAAATATTTGGATCCATAGTGTTATAAGTGATTTGATACGAATGAAGTTTGATTCATCATCGTCATATCATCATATCTTTGGTTGTTCTGCTGCGTGGCAGGTTTGCTAATGGTTTACCTCAATGTCCCTCTATCTTGGGCCATTCTATTCATTTCATTTTACCTTCCCCCAATCTTAATAATATCTAACCTCATATGTCTCTTTCTCCCTCGTTCATTTCTCACCTCTATCATGACCTCTAACGCAAGTCTTCAACAGACATTCCTTCCTCATACAAAACCGCAACCAATAAGTTTATCTTTCCTTGATTATCTTTACCACCCTTCCCACCTCTCCTCTATTAAGCTTAAAAAGAGGCCCCCTTTTCAAATAGGTCACCAAATTTATTTAATTCCTATGCTTTAGTATTTTATTTCCAATTGTCAAATATGAGTGCTCCGCAGTTTTTCATTTTCGTCTTCAATTTTTCTCACTATATTGTGTGTCTGCCAAGGGCTGTTTAATTCTTACGTTCCTGACATCTTGTTATTGACATATCCCTCGACACATTTACGAGACCTGTTCCTCAAAAGGTAAACATGAATTTCGCTCAGCTTATTTAGAAAGATATTGTTTAGATATGCTTTAGTTAATTTGCTATAATTTACATGCATAGATTTACTGGATTTACTGACTTGAATCCAGTGATTCACTAAGCAGCAACCTTTGCCTTTAGAAGAATTTTCATCTTGAATTCGGAAACGATGGAGGTAAAATGTTGCACTTCTTTGAAATGTCACATTTTCCTGAATAGATCAACTGGTGAAACCTACGTTATGCTTCAGGAACCTTATGAATAGTGTGTTCAACTCTATAGCAAGGCTACGCGATATTTTAAAATGTTAATGAAAGGAAACATTCAATCATTTCAAAAGAAGGATGGCCAGGAGTTCTAGTCACTGCCATTACGGTAGTAAATATTTGCACATCTACTGCCATTCTGAGAACAAGGTTGTCAAAGGACGTTAAGAGTACCACCAGGAATATTAAAAACGTCATTGGGAGCCAATCGATTGTTGGTAGAAGGAAAATTGCCTATGAAACGTGTTTTTGTTGTATCTTTTTCACAAAACTAACCACTAAACTGAAATTATCCCGCGAAAATCAATGTAAAGTATGTACACATCCTCTCTGTAGCCCAGACTTAGCTCTATGTGCCACATACCAGTATTGCCGAGAGAATCTGCAATGATCGAAAAGCAGTGAGTTTATAAGTAAAGACATTTACTGAATCGATAATTTTATATTTATTTTAACCTTATATTGAGTGATTTATTGACAGATTAATGACATTAAAATAATTTGCAATAATCTCTCCGAAGTTGGGGCATGAATAATTCACCGTATAACTCAATTCCAATCTTTAACAGGGTTTAAAGTTGTGTGGGATTTTGCAAAATCGATCATTTGTTTTAAATACTGTGGATATCAACTGCGAGGGTAAAGAAGATTGACAAAAAGGGTGAACACTCGAGTTTGTGAGTATAAATTGAAACGTTCTGGTGGGACACCATATTTGAGTTCCGATTTTCTTGTTGAAAGCACACATACCTTCCCTAATAGGTTACCTGTGATACTTAGGTTCGGTCGTATATATATATATATATAATAATAATATACCAAAAATGTTTACAATCAACATTTAATTGTGCCCCAAATTCCAGCACAATTAGAAATGTGTTGAAATGCACCAAGATACGAGTAAATTTTTCCAATTGATTCGTTGCTAATTTTGATAAAAAAACGTTGCTAATTTGGATAAAACAATGCGGTGAGTTTAAAATAGTGTTTCTGATTTCATCGTAGTACATTATATTTTGGAAATACCCGGAGTGTTCTTTCATATCCTCTATTTTGAATCGGTGTCATGGTTGACGCTTTTTCTCCCGCAAATTCACCAAATGGAATTTTCCCAGTTTCCAATTCCATCCCAATTGAATTTATTAAAGGATTTATAGGACTTTTTATTCAGAAATGTAGGAAAAAAGATATTACATTTTATGCGGTACTGCTTCAGGTGCAAAGCAAAAATAAGAAAAGATATTTTCTTAAGTCTGTTTTCAAAGTATAATATAGAAAAACTGAGATTTTAAGAAATGCGTTTATTTGTTCTTTTAAATTTCTCATTTTTTTATTTCTTACCTTTTTTCCTACAAAATTCATTCTGGACCACTAGAGGTTTCGCGCTTATTTAATCAGTATCGAAAAATTGAAAAATGACAGCGTTTTGTGACATTTACTTTAAATTGTAGCTTTTTTGGCTAATTGCAATAGCTGCAATGCATGAACTGACATAGAAAATGTGTTTGATCAGAAGTGTACCCTCCTGTTTCAATTTTAGTCATTCCTACATTTATTGCAATTTTAATGCGTAGAAAACCTGGGTGTCGTTTTATCTGCAAGTGTTTTCATGAGAGTTTGCCCGAGTTTGCCCGAGTTTGAAGTTGTGCACCGCAATGAATGAAGCCCTGTTTAAAAATTCATGAGATCATATTGTAAATATAAGCCAAAATCTAATTTCATTGAAATCACGAAGCATTCTTCCTCAGGAAGGATAAATCCTGTAGAACATCCTAGTGAATAAAATAACTTAGTGATGCTTTATGGAGACGTGAAAGAAAGGATGGTAAGATTTTTTGCTTCAAAAGTCGTGAAAGTTCACAAGGCGAAAAATTCCAAACACACTTTCCGTCCACAATTACAGTTGACATCGTCAGAAGTTTTTGAAGTTTTTGTGCAAGGGAAGCTTTTGATGCGCGTGTATACACTACGAGTTTTTCAAAAGAGTTTTTAGGCCCAGGGGTGGAGGTAACAACTGAAATTGGCACTGCATAGACAGGAAAGAAGTTACTTCCCAAGTAACTAAGGTTAAGTTTCGTTCCTAAAAAAATTTAAAATACTTTTGGAAATCCATTTAAAGAACAACCAGATATCTTTTTAGAGCCAAGTGAAAATTTGAATGTGTGGAACAATTATGGCACTATATTTGAAAAAATTTGTTATGACTTTTAATCAAAATCTGAGTTAATAATGTTGACTCTTAGTTTGAAGTAGTTTAAATTACAGGTTTTGACCATTAAATATTAATAGCCATAATAACCATTTATAAATAAATACCAACTTTGTTGTTGAAGTTTAAATATTCTCACTGGAAGGATATATATATATATATATATATATATATATATAACACTTTTTGAAAGTCTCACGGACGTGAAAGCTTACTTAGCACTAGCTCACTTAGCTCTAGTGGACCCAGACAAAAACACAGAAACACACAAAAAAGAGACTGACTATTTTTCGAATTTTCGGTGGTCGTTGCCACCTTTATCAAGGAAGAGAGGGACAGAACTGACAGGACAGAGGGACAGTATATATATATATATATATATATATACTCATTTATACAGAAACAGATATAAGGAAAAGGGATAGGAACACACATAAAGGACGAACACAATAAATAAATAAATATATATGTATATATATATATACATATACATATATATATATATATATATATATATATATATATATATATATATATATATATACGCACACGCATAATAATAGCTCAGAAATTTAAGTTTTGAGAATAGTTACCGATTTAAACCTGGCATTTAGCAACATATACATACGAGTATAGCCACAGATAACAACACGAATATCAATATTTGACAGTAGAGATCACCCAATACTAAGCTAAATACTTTTTTAAATACACACATAATGAAAGGGAGTTTCCTTTTTCTGTCTATGGTTTTCCAGGGAGATCTGATATAAAAAATCACCCAAGTTAGGTGAAGCTGAAAGTGCACTGAAGCGTGCCCGGGAATTAAGCCCTTGCCCTCCAGCCAGTAGAGCAGTGCTCTATTCATTGTACTAACTGGTGTCTATAAAAATATATGTAAAAATAAAAAAATCATTACAACGGGGAGCTGGGAATCCGTCATCGCGAAGTTGCACAGATTTTAAATTGATACGCACTTGCCAGCAGAGGCTTATCCTTTAGGGCAGTGTAAGCGTCTACCTACGCGCGCCAAAAATTTCGTATGGATTAAAATGAACGATTGTTCACCAACGATAAAAAAAATTATTATCATTTGCATACTTTGCTTTTTCTATGCTTTTTGAACTATCAAAATATCGGTAATTTTGCGGTAAGTGAAGTAAAAAAACACTTTTTAGTACAATGACCATAATTTGACCAAGCTCATAATTTGAATAGTTTGGAAGAACAACCAGGTAAAACTTTTGGGACTTTGATGAATACATATATTTGATCATCATAATGGTTAATCTGTGAGCCACTGTAGTCCAGAGGAAGGGTGAACTCACCGGAGGGCTTGGAACTGACCAGAGGGAGACATGCGGTGCCCAGATTAGTTTCCCGGGCACCGTTTGCCTACCTGCCTCTCTGGGCACCCTCAGCTCCACCCAAGCTATGCGATTTTTCCGATACTGGTTCTTTCTGGGAAACCATAACAGGCACAGGGAAAGGAGCTGGCCCGCCTACCCTGACGCGTGTGTTTTACACGCCGTATAGGACTTAGTACTGGGTGAACTCTACAATAACTTACCTAACTAACCCCTGGGTTGATAAATATGTTTATGGTTTTTAAATAGTGAATCTGCTTAATTCAAACTTCCTCGTTGTTTGGTTGAAAATTTTCAGATAATAATAATCCCTCCCACGGGCTTTTTCCAGGACCCATAGCAAAACTTCATCCCATTGGAAGAATATGCAATAAACAATTTGGTTTGAAACGGGTCCTTGCGGTTTATCAACAGTGGATGACAATATGATATGATGAAATGACAACAATGGAATTGGAAAAAGCGACTGGTCATCCCTGTGGTACATCCATCTACGTCGACGGAAGAATGCTCCAAAAATATTTCACATCACGTGTAAGTTTCATTTAACTTGTATTCTCTACCTTTATATACATACCTCTAATTGGTATATAACCTTTGGAGATAGGCTTTTGGTAGAAAAGTGTATAAGAACAACTATTCATTTCTTTGCCACTATTAATAAAACACATTCAGACACCAGATATAAATTAAACTCTCCTTCAATTCCACCCACTTCCTCCATCCCTTTACGAGTATTCCATATTACAATCCATTTCCTTCCTTTCTTTACTTGCCTATCTTTCCCCTAATTGCAACATTTTTTTAATTACGACAATTCACTGACTAGGAAATTATTGTGTATCCAAAAATTCATTTAAATGAAAATGGTAATAGAACGATGGATTTCCTGTCAATTCCTTTGGAGAGAAATATCATCAAATTGAATTATGTATTTTGAAAACGATGGGAAATTGGGTTGGTAGTTATTTGTCAACTCAAAGGTGGTATTAATTTGATGAATGGTGTTATATTCCTGGAAAGTCCTTTCAATGCTCTGTTATAGTTACCTGCATCTAGCATACTGCTTAGCAATCTGCAATCAACTGATATGTATTTTCATATTTCTCCTTGACCTGGTGTTATTGTTGGTATTGTTTTGGATGTACCTAAAACATATTGTATTTTACATATGAGGCTGTTATTTATTTAGAAGTTAATGAATTAAATTTGGAAGGTAAACACAAACAGTTAGTTGATGTGTGTTTACACACCGACTTTAATTCATTAACATTATGTATTTGAGCTTGTGTGCTTGTTTATCCACCGAATTCAATTCATTAACGTCTAAAAAACAATCACGGTCATGCATAGAAAATCCCAAATTCCGTACTCTAGATGCAGCATTTTCTAGAGAGTCGTGGTGGTATCAACCTCGCATATGGTATCCATGAAATTCTTTTTTTCGATTCATGCGTCAATGCTAAAAATCCAAAACTCGCAACGTCTTTCCACTATACATTTCTTTTTACGAAGAATTCATTATTGTTTTTTTATCCTCCCTCACAAGAAATTCGTAGGGTATTCTCCCCTGACCTTTCCCATTCGTTCCCTTCACCCCTCGGGGAAAGAACTTGTTATACGCCTCGAAACTGTGTCTTCTGCTATCATGCAGTATTATCATTTCTAATTCCGCTCTGTTCAGTGGCTTTTTGTTATTCTTTAGGCCTCGAGAGTCGTAAATTCCACCCCGTCTCACACCCTCAACCCCCTTTCTCTCCCCCTCTCCTTTGGAACAGGCACCAGCGTTACTTTTCTTCCCTCCTCGGTCACAAATCAACCTCTCCGGCGTTTGGTCCCTCACGGCGGAACTCGGTCCCTCCCTCCTATTCTTGCCTCCCCCGCCTCCAACCGTCCACCCTCTTGCCAAATAGACTCCCCTCCACTCACTCCTTCCATTCCCCTCAGTCACATACCTCCGCTCGCAGCCCATACACCCTCCATGCCCAAAAAACTCCCTCGAATGTGCTCAACAAGGGAAATTGCGACCCGAAACACCGAGCACTCTATATGTGCGTTCTTGATAAATCCCAAGTGTCGCGTACTGCGAAGGGGCCCGGTGGAAATACCCGGTCGCAATACATCAATGAACGGGCGCAGGGTTCGTCGGCTGGTGGCGGCCAGGCAAATCACCGCGTCGGGATTCCAGGGGATCCATTATCGCCACACGCTCCCGAGGATCAAAGGGGGAAGTTAATCCCATGCGGACGCTGCGGCTGTGACCTGTGGCCCCCGCTGATAATGACCGGCTGATGTGAGCGGTGCACCATTTACGGGAGTTTTAGGTTAGCGATCGGTACCGATGAACCATCACCGTGGCTCGCTCTTTAAGCATTTACACTGATGGGATGAAAAAGTGTGTAAAAAAATGCGTACATATATTTTTTCCTCTCTTCTACAGTCCTCCGTCTGATTTCAGGGTTATCGTGGGTGAAACTCTGAAGCAATTAACCCCTTCATACTTAAACGGGTAAAATGATCCTTTTCGGTGGGCCGTAAATCCCTTTTGTCGTATGACGTTGATGCTGCCGTGCGAAGCCTCGCACTCTCGCTCCGCCCGTCGACTAATGTGGCAGCCGTGCCCGGGGGAGTTGTGAGTTATCGGGGATGTCACTTCATCTATGTGAAACGAGTTATGATTTTGTGATTTTCCTGACCATCTGCCGAATCCGTGGATAAAATTGAGATATCGTGCATGGAGTGCATGAAATCTTTCGGTAAGGTTAGGATAGGGTTTATTAGGCATACAATAAGTTGATGAAATGAACACTGATACATTTGCAAGGTGTTTAGTTGAATTCTAATTATTTTTTTCGCAAAAGTTCCAGGTGTTTTTCAGCAGATAAATATTTAATCTTAGACGTTTTAAATCGACCAAACCATCACAATCCAAAATGTTTATAGTAATGGTCGGCGTGAAACACTGCATATAAATGGCATTTCTTATAAAGACCATGTTTCAGGATGAGCGAAACGTCAAAGTCAATTTTGTTAATAATTGAGTGATATTATTTTACCATATTATAATACTATTTAACCAAATGCTTCTAGCGCCGACCTGTATGGAAGATAGCACGCAATGTTTTTTATTTCTGAGATGGATTATTTTTCCTGTTGAGCGAAACGTCAAAGCCATTTTGTGAATGCTTGAGTTTTTCATGAGGCGTTGGTGGTCCAAATACTTACTTTTCATAGTAAAATAAATTAAATTGCACGCAATCGGAGTATTACTGTAAATGCTTTGATGAAAATGGGAATAATGACTTTTCGTGAAATTTTATTTAATTTGAAAATTATTCATGCGTGGTGAAATGCAAAAGAATTATATGTTATCTATGACTTTATATTTGATATGGCTCTTCAAAAATATAATAGTTTTTTAATTTTATTCCGGTCGGCCGAAAATTGCAATTCTGTCTAGTGGTCCGTCCGCTATTCAAGAAAATTCATTTCCCGTTGCCGTTCTTTTGAATTAATGGAGTTCGCATTATATGAGCTAAGGATCTATGGGGAGAAATCCTTTACGTTCAAGGATCACGGAACAAAATTCAGTCATATTCATTTGTGTCAGAGTGGAGAATAAAACGCATTGGAATTCTTTATACTCCGAAATGTTATTTTTTTCAAGCATTTTTCCCAGAACGAGAGAGGGAATCCATAAAGGTGAGCCTTTTTTGTGTGTTCCGTACCATTCAACCTGCTAAATCCCTCTGCACGATTTCGAGCTATCCTATCACATTTCCATCCCAATTCCTCCGTTCTACTCTTCCCACTTCCTCTTCCCTTTTTGGTACCTCATCTCATCTCCTCTCGTGATCCCATCTTCCTTCGCATGCCACATTAGCTTTAGATGCTCCTTGGCTCTGCCCTACTGCTGTGCCAGCTGTCTCCCATAAACAACCAAGTATTCTTTGTTCTCTCCTCTTCCACTCTTGCTGTATAGTCGAATGACTCCCACCATCTTAATTCCCACAGGCATAAATCCCGGATCGTTGGCACGAGTCCGCCCACACAATTACACGGTGCATTTCGTTCCCTACTCGTCCTCACCATTACCATTTATAAGTTTCGGTAACAAAAATGCGTACATCCTCCCGGGATGCATGTTTTAAGTTTCAATGTGGTGGGCAGAGAAAATAAGTCATTCGAACTAAAGCGGGCTGCGCTGGCGGTTCCTCATTAGACCAAAACTTCCGGTAGTATTCTCGGTCTAGACTGATTTTTTTCATTTTGTGCTCCGGAGATGAGTTTTAAAGTGCTAAATCCCTCCCGTTCCTCCTATCTCCATGTCTCTCTCTCTTCCACACACACATACACGTCTAAAGAACATCTTTTAAAATGATCAGTTAACAAGAATGCGATCGCCAGAAGTAAATTCATAATGGGTTCCTGGAGGATAAGGACACGATTTGTTTCTGCTGACCTGAATACTATACTACTCCTTCCACTAAGTTTTCTTAGTGAAAGAATACTGATGATTACATATAAAATAGGTAAGGGTATTAAAAATTAGAACCTCGTTAAATAATAATCATTTTGATGCCGCTCGATTGATCTGTATTTAAGTTACATTATAAATTGTTACTAACCATTACTATCTCGAAATCTATCGGCCGGAGGAAGGTACTCACCTGTGAATAAAGAAAGAAAGTATTTAATACAAACAGCGGATAGAATTAAATAGGCAAATTTTTCACCAAATGGTACGTATTTCAGCACTTAATGGAAAATAAAAAAATGTGACATGCATGAAGAGAAATTTCCACTGTAGCATTTGCTTGTTACTTAAAAAATAGTATTTTATAAAATCGTATCCGAGCTTTACAATAGTTTCCAAGTAAAAGCATTGAATGTGGAGTTTGTAATTCCTGGAACAAAAGGGAACCGAGAGTCTCGTAATTAAAAAAAACTGCATTAGGATACCCTGAAAACTTGGAGATTAAAAGAGAAAACATCAAATTACTAAGGTAAGATTTGTGCAGTTTTGCTTGATAAATCCAGGGAATATTGTGCGTCTCCCACTGCTTAGTTAAACTGAATAAGTTTAGGAATTTAATGAGATATGTTACGTTGCAATGGACCGGTTGCCATTGGGTTCCAATCCTTGGTGACGCATTTCGATTGCTCCAAATGAAATGAGGCATTACAATTTTCTGATTTCTAGTAATTCGTGAAAAACAGAATGGTAGCATATGAAATGATGATGGCATTCATTTTGTGAACCAAAAGAGTGAATTCCGCTCGCCTTGTTCATCTAAATTCGTTGTATGTGCTAAACTTGCCTAAAATATGTTCGATTCGATTACTTAGATAATAGTTGTGTAGTAGTTAATTTTTCCTAAATAATTTAGCACCAAAACAAACACAAAGTAATATTCTAACAAATCGATACAACTCGACGGATTAACCGACTTATAGTATATCAATATTTTTTCATGGTCTGCACCCAAAAACGCCCTCCGCAGACCCTTCTATTGCAAGACATGTTGTAGATTTCGTCGATGATTTAAGACTCGACTGTCCTTCAGAAATATTTTATGTTATACTCGTTGAAGTAGGTTAAAACTAAGGAATCTCTTTATACATTTGACCTATTTGCTACAAAGACTTGTAAACAATGGGTTTTGAATTAAATTTTAAGTTTTGAATATATTATCGAGTAATTTATTGCATGTAAAATGAATGAATGCAGCAGCCTACACGAATATGTCATTCCGGTATTATACTGATATATTAGATAGGCTATGTACTGGGAGAAGCCGGTCTCTTAAATAGCTTTATTAAATATTGGTAGAAGGAGAGAAGAAGAATCAAGATACTGGATTAGCTGAGAGCGGTAATGCGCATTAATAGAATGAAAGGAATGCCAGAGAATAGGCGGTAGTGGAGAATAAAGTGGAAAATGGTTGTTCAACCTAATTAAGAAGCGGATGACAATGATGACTCCTTAATAACAGCATAAGTTTATTTTTTACAGCAAAAATTTCAACTTTATACATTACAACTCACGAAGTTTTATTAAGAAGTCATGAACCTCACAGAGTTATGCGATAAAAATAATATTAATGAAAATTAACCACTAGATGATTTAAATAAAACATGCAAATAAATCAACCAGTTTTTGAACAATAAGGTATCCAATGAAGAGAATTACGGCTTTTTTCCCAGTAAACTCATGAAAATTATTTTCTAAAAATATATTATAGCTTTAAAATTTGATTGCTTTAATGAACACCCGACTACCACCACTGTAATCCTCTGAAAAATTATTGATTATTGTGGCGTGTTATGTCTAAATAATATGTATATATATATATATATATATATATATATATTTTCACATTCTTACACGCACATAGAGCAATGTAAAAACATTTACATAAACTTCCTCTTTTTCTAAATGCTCCTAATACAAAGAACTTTAAAAAAATCTGCAAGGAGTGACAGAAACCCCGTAGGAACAAAAACGGGTGATAAAAATTCCTCGACAATTCCTCTCTTCCGCGGCACAAAAGTTGAATTAACTCTTCACTCGGCGAACTAGAGAGAGCGCACCTTATCATGTATTTCATCCGACGACAGGGAGGGAGGGATGATGCGGCTCACTCCCGGCCCTTCCGCGGCGGCGACGGGTTTTATAAGGGCGGAGAGGGAGGGATTGCGGGATAAAAGAGCCGGATAGCGAGGGCAAGTGGGGGGGGGCGTTTCCGCGGTAACGCTGTTGCGGGGAGGATGAGAACGTGAGGAGGAGTGGGTGGTGGTGGAGGAGGAGAATTTTGCAAGAGGGCTTGCGGGGGAGGTGATGTGGGTGAAATAAATCCGAACGCCCAGAGGCCCCGGGACCGCGGAAGGAGGTGGAGTCGCAGCGGATTTGCGGAAGAGGGTGGCGCGAGGGAGGTGATGGAGGACTGGGAGGAGGGCGAGCAGTTTTAGTCATTTAGCCGGCGACGCCGCCCCCAAACCGGAGAGGCAGCAGAAACCTTAAGATAGCACCGCCATCAATTATCCTGCTGTAAAGTCGTCAGGGGGTTTCCTTCTCCTCCCAGCCTCTCTGTAGCTGTCTCCTTTCTCTATTAATTCGAGGTGCGGGGGCCTTCTACACAATCGGGCAATTTGGGAGCATGCATATGCAAGCTCTCGAGGGGTCGGGAGCGGTGGGAGGAGAGAGTTAAAACATGGCAGGAATGTGGGGAAAGTGTGTGCTCGGGAGGGGGAGTGAGGTGGAGAGAGAAACTTACTTTGATAAGATGCTGAGAAAGGTCGGAAAGAGAGGAGACGACGGTGAAGGGGTTGGAGGTGAAGGAAAAGTACCGGATTGGGGAAACGGAATGTATGGGGAAGAGAGATCGTTTGCTGCTGAGCCTCGATTCATCTGAACTGACAAAGTACAAATCTCCTTGTCTTTTCTACTTTCTTCGTTTTACTCGCATTTTGTGTTTTAATACAGTTCGCGATTATTAATTCCACAATTAGGACAAAAATCAATTTTACATTAATAGAACAATCACGTTTAGTAAAGATCTTATAAATACAAAAATCATTTATCAATTTGCGTTACTAAGTGAATCACTGCTAAAAACAGAACTTTCGTTCACCAATCCAAATAACTGCTCCAACTCAGTAGTTTTTATTGTAATAATAATGTAATTTTAAAAGTGATCAATTTTTTTATTAACATTTGTGATATATTTTACAAACAGCCGTTACCACGAGGTCATAAGAAAGTTGATACTAATTAGTCGGTTGTGGCAATTTTTTGAAATACAAGCAAAAAAGCCTATTACTATTTAATCAATCTCTGCGTTCACAGCAAAAAAGTATATCCAGTTTTTTTCAATAAAGTTAATAATTTACATTAAAAAAATAAAAGTATTCCTTAAATGGGATTCATTTCTTTAAAAAAAGCATCTGCCTACAGGAGTCTTTTTGTTACTTTGTGGCTCAACATACACAGGTGTAGCGAGCTTTTGGACACCGACAGGAGTTTTAATTATAGTATTCTTTAGTTAAAAAGAGAGTCAAGAAATATGTGAAAAATTGATTTTTTAGACTAAAAATATTTTTGGCAAGATTGAATTTATTCCCCATTCCATTCGGTGTCATGGTCACCAAATATATCTTTTACCAAAGCTGAGGATTTTGAAGGGCGGCTGGAGAACTCAGGATGAAGCTGGGATAAGGTAGAAGCTGCGGTGTCTGGAAGGCGAGGGGCATTAACATGTAACGGAGAAAGTGCTGACAAGGGGTTGAAGGAGTAGGAGGGGATCCTTCGTTGAAGGAAACTTTGGCTAATGATATCCCGACGGATGATTCGTTCTAAGACCAGGAACAGCTCGGAAGATAGGGCTATAAGATATTCTACATGGTTAATGTTATTCTCTGAGCGTAGGAAGCGGACGTTATTGGACATAAATTGGAAAATAACGAAAATTTGATACTAAAGAGAGTATTAAAGATATAATAAAATGAAAATATAAATGTGCTTAAAAAAATCACCAAGAAGATTCAAGCTTTCGAGAAGAAAAAATACTGCGCATATTTTACGAAGAAATAAATTTAAGATTACTAGAGAAATAGAAGATGAACAGCAAAGATACTACTTTAAAAAAATATTATCGGAATCGGAATTGAAAACGCAAATAGGGTAAATGAAGTGCCTGAATAAAGTTAGAAATGGAAATATTAAATACTGAAAAATGAAGTGAAAGTACAACAAAGGGTTATGTAAAGAACTATTTCAAAACTGACTGATATTTGTTTTTTAATAAATTTAGCCTGATAATCACCTTGTTCTAATAATAACCACATTCCTACTCGTCGGTTATATTAACGTGTTCACTTTCTACTTTCTAAACCCAAGAAACTCAGGCAATAAACTGACTTGCCGAAAGGAAAGTTGGAAGGAAGAAACCAAGCAAGAGGCTGTTGAAATAGTATATCCTAACTTAAAATATTACCATATACACATTTTGGAACTTTTCCTTAACTTATCTGCGCTAAGGAAGTCTCCCAGTATGGCTTGGCAGTAAACGGAAATTGAAACCAGCTAAATGCCTTTTCATCAGTCCACCATATTGCCTGACTAAGAATAGTTAGTGAAAGGGACACGGGAAGTAACAATGACATTCATTTCAAGCAACTACAGGTGGGTGGATTACCTACATTTTGCGTGCCTATCAACAAGCATGTGGGAAGATAACCCAAAGAGTACAACTGTTTACTTATCTTATTGAATTAATAATAGCGCAATGAAATCGTGCATCATTTATGTGTATTATTTGTAATTTAGATTTGCATATTAATTAATGAGAAAAGTTGTTATTCTAGTGGATGCTGTTGTCATATTATGTCACTAAGCCTTTTACGTGAATGTATAAGGTGATCTAGCGGTCATACTATATTTACAGGAACACTATTCTGAAATCACCCTTCCCAATAAAACCATGGTTTCTTATTACTCGTACTCTTCCATGTATGTAAAGTCTAAGTGTAAAATTTATTGGAATGTAATGAATTACACACATACAGGTATATGTATGGTGTCCTGCAAGCCACCACTAGGGTTTGTGGGCTGAATAAATTGCACACCAGACTAGCATTGACATAAAATACTCTACCCCCTTACACAGTTGGATAACGTTATTTTGATTCCTTATCGTTAGCGGTAGAAATGACACCTAAAACCTATTTGTTTTGCATTATATCTCTCTGATTTTATTTACATTTTCCCTCCTACTGTGGTACGATCGGGCTAATAATACATTTTTTGCATGATCACTAAATAGACGTCCTTCCAACTAATGAATGAGATGTAATCTGTAATTAAACCATCGCTTGGTGAATGATATGATAAATAAGTAATTATGCGATTTGATAAATAATTGATATATAGTGAAAATATTTTTTCAGTTGAAATCAGAGAAAGAGCCTATTAAAATCCTTTTGAATTAAATCTTCGGAAGGTTTGTAAATATTATTCCTCAGATAAATATTAAACCTCTAATAATAGAGGTTTATAATGAAAATCAAGAATTTTTTTAGGCTCTACACGATCATTCATGTGCTTCAAAAACATCACGTTAACTCGTCCATCGCTTAAAGAGAACACCTAAAGGAATGTTAGAGTGAGCACTTGAAAGTGACAAATTGAGACTGGAAGGAGAAGACAGAAGTTCGTGTAAGGACTCTTGCGGCGGTGTGGCTTTACAGCCTTGAAGCCCTCCGAACATCACGTAACTCAAAGAGTTCAGTTGTTCAGTCAGACGCTTTGTTTGCTATTACCCGGTTTGTAGTTTGCTGTTAACTAAGGACGTAGGCCTTTAAAGTTTGTTACCACGTGGATGGCCAATAAAAATGCTCTGAAGTACTTCAGCGTTAACTTCTGAGGAGTCTATTTGCTTTTGTCGACTAAATTGCGCCTGAACGAACATGCGATGATAATTCGTATGACTAGACTCCCAATGCTGCTAATTATTTTGTCGGAAAACGCGATATCACATAATCGATACGATATGATGGCATGGCCAGTGGATGCATCAGGTGGACTCAGAATGTAAAACGAGTAATGAACATAATTCACAATCGATTACCTCACGCATTAATGCGATTGGTACGGTACCGCTTTGGGTAAAAGAGAATTGAGCACCGAGTCAATAGGTTTATTCTGCGATAGTCAAGCTGGCATCATGTATTAGCTTAGAGCTGGTATTATACTCATCGTTATTATGTCTCAGTTACCTAGCTTTTAGATACGCAACTGTCACTTAAATTTTTAAAAGCCGTTCGTTGACCATTTACTAACTATTGAGTACGAGACTATGGGATATCGCATTTTTGGTTTAAGGCTGTCGTCATCATTGATCGGCCAATCCTAAGGTTGATTGACTACAGCCCTCCATCCTATCTTATCTGATGCTAATTGGCCTACTTCCTGGTATTTTTTGCAATGTACTTTCTTATTTATTTGTCCCATGTATTTATCCCTTGGCCTTCCTCATGGGACTTGTTCCTCTATTTGTCCTTATATTATATTCTTCACGAATCCATTGTGACTCAGGGTGTGGCCAACATATCTGATTCTTCTTTTCTCTATGGTGTTCCATAAGGTCCGTTCTTCATCTATTCTTCTGTATACTTCTTCATTTCTTATTTAGTTCTTCCATTTGATCTTAAGCATCAGGTTTTGAAGACTTATGGTCTTTTCTGGTCTACTTTTCCGATGGTCCATTCTTCTAATACATAGAGTTCCACGCTTCATACGAATGTTTTCATGTATTGTTTCCTCGTCTGTAGTTCTATCTCCTTTTAACAAAGCAGTTGTCTTTTCATTGTGAATGGTCTCTTAGCTTAAGCAATTCTTTGCTTAATGTCTATAGTACTTCTTCTGTCCCATGTGATGGTACTTCCGAAATAGGTGAAGGAATCCACTTGCTCTAATTTTTGTCCTTTCCGTATGACTACTCTATTCCGCTTCTCCCCTTCCACATACTAGAATTTTAGTCTTTGTTTTGTGTATGTTCATATTGTATCTTTGTAGAACTTGATTCAGTACGTTTAGTGACCTTTGAAGACCCTCCGGGTTTTCTGCTATCATCGCAATATCGGCAGCGAAGCGTAGCAAGTATATCTCATCTCCATTGATCCTAATTCCGTTTAATCCGATGCCTTTTGCTTCTCTTATGGCCTCCTCCAGGTATATGTTGAACAATGTAGGTGAGAGGTTACATCCTTTCCAACGTTTTTGCCAATTTTAGCCTATAAATGCCTTTCATCTCTCATTCGCATTGTTGAGGTTGTAAGTTTTGTACAATTCGATTGTGTTTTATTGAACTCTCATTTCATCTTATTTTACGTTAAATTTGGTGATTTAATCAATATTTAAAGGATATGAAAATTCAAGAAATAGCGAAACACGCGGAAGCATGACATTTTTCTATATAAAATGCAACGATCGCCTATAAATTGGTTGGAACCAATTTAGCGATTGAAAAAATAGATCAATAACATAAATTTTCTTAAAATCGTTATGTAAATGAATTTGATTCAATATTTTTTGATTAGGTTTTAATGATTTATTAGGAAAAATCTGATTAACTACATTAAGTCTGATTTTCCAAAAAGCCCTTTAGTTAAGTTTTCTCTTTTATTTTACGAAAACTACAGTTGAATGCAATTCATAATTGCGAATAAAAAATAACATAAACAGTTGATTACTTTCAAAGTTAATTGAGCCACTTGTGATAGTAAATCATGGGGATATTTCAAGGTAGATGAAGAGAAATTCATTATTTCCTATGCTATAAAACGATATACAAATATGCCATCTGTTTAATAAAATATATTTTTTTACATATATCCTTTAATACCGTATTCCTCAGCATTTCAAACTCCATAATTAAACTTACAGTAAAATAAAATTATGGTGTAATATCAATGTAACGATCAGATAGCACTTAGTATAGTATGTCAAAAATGTAATGTATTTTTATTCTGCTTTGGTAGTGACTTTAATTTGTCCTGCTACTGGCAG